>NC_090436.1:504007007-504311120 GCF_031143425.1 Pleurodeles waltl
TGCACATACTTCAACTGACGCTTTTCAACTGTAGCTTTTAGCAGCAATAAAAAAAAGTCAAGTAAGTATTGTGATTATGTTTCTGCTACAAAAGGCTCAGACTTGTCTAGTGGCAGTTTTAGTGCCATAAAGAAGCTCAGAATGTTTATATGCCTACTGCAAAGAGCAAATCTGTATTTTATGTAAATATCTGAGTACATTAGTAAAGTCAGCCATTACCTGCGCTATAATACAAACGAAATTTATGTGCGGGGTGGAGGGTGGCTATGGAGAGATGAAGGGCACTTTTGCTGGGTGGTAATGAGGGAATCAGAGGAGGAGGGAGTGGGAGCACCAATAATGATTGTTGGACTGGGCGCAGGAGGTGCAAAAAGACTGTAATAAATGGTATGTGACAAGGTGTTTTTTGAGCGTCTTGAAAGAACGTGCTGATTGAAGGAAGAAGCGCAGGTAAGGTGGCCTCTACTGTTGCACGTATCTCACACACACCATCGATTTTGTGACTGTCTACGTAGGCTAGTGTTTTAGAGCAACAGTTTAGCCAATAGCAGAGATGGCATCTTGAGGGAGGACTGCTGCCGTCACTCGGGTTATAGAGGACAGCTCTGACATAGGATCAGAGACTGAGACATCAGATACTGAGACAGCATCTGAGGGATAGGACAATGGCGCAGACTCTGGGAGTGATTTTTCAGTCGGAGGAGTCCCATTCGATAACTCCTCTTCCAGTAGATTATGAGGGAGGTGATGAGGACAGTCCTGCTGTCCCTTCGCAAGCAGTCTGTGCAACTGGGTAATAGTGGGTTAGCCCAACCCAGAGAGCAGGTGAATGCAGCGGCAAGCAGAGAGAGAGAGAGAGAGAGAGAGAGAGAGAGTGCTCTCTGGGAGCTCCCCAATTTAGTTCAGCCCCAAATTCCACCACCCAAATCGTATTGTGGAGACATCAAAATTATCTATCGCAAAACAAACTGGTTTTGTAAGGCAGGCACCTGTGTTTTTGGTCCTGGGTTCGGCGGCCATATAGAGAAACACACTAAACCCAAACATTTCTGGAAACTAGACATTCGGGGGAGCCCACAGAGGTGTGACTTGTGTGGATTCCCCAAAGTTTTCTTACCCAGAATACCCTGCAAAGCTGAAATGTTGAATAAAAACTCTATTTTTCTCACATTTCTGTCACACAAACTACAGGAATATGCTGGGATCCACAAAATTCCTACCACCCAGTGATTCCTCACCTGTCCTGATAAAAACACTACCCCACTTGAGTGCCTACACCTAGTGCCTGCGTCAGGAATGGATCACCCCAGGTTCAACAGCTGCCTCATGTAAGGACCAACATTGACCATTTTGTTATCTATTCCTGTCGCGGGCACTAGGCCTACCCACACAAGTGAGGTACCATTTTTATCGGGAGACTTGGGGGAATGCTGGGTGGAAGGAAATTTGTTGGTCCTCTCAGATTCCAGAACTTTCCGTCACCGAAACGAGAGGAAAAAGTGTTTTTTTGGCCAAATTTTGATGTTTGCAAAGGATTCTGGGTAACAGAACCTGGTCAGAGCCCAACAAGTCACCCCATCTTGGATTCCCCTGGGTTTCTAGTTTTCAGAAATGCGCTGGTTTGCTAGGTTTCCCCAGGTGCCGGCTGAGCTAGAGGCCAAAATCCACAGGTAGGCACTGTTTTCTATGAAAAAATTTGATGTGTCCACGTTGTGTTTTGGGGCATTTCCTGTCGCAGGCGCTAGGCCTAACTACACAAGTGAGGTATCGTTTTTATCGGGAGACTTGGGGGAACGCTGGGTGGAAGGAAATGTGTGGCTGCTCTCAGATTCCAGAGCTTTCTGTCACCGAAATGTGAGGAAAACGTGTTATTTTAGCCACATTTTGAGGTTTGCAAAGGATTCTGGGTAACAGAACCTGGTCAGAGCCCCACAAGTCACCCCATCTTGGATTCCCCTAGGTCTCTAGTTTTCAAAAATGCACAGGTTTGGTAGGTTTCCCTAGGTGCCGGCTGAGCTAGAGGCCAAAATCTACAGGTAGGCACTTTGCGAAAAACAGCTCTGTTTTCTGTCAAAAAATGGGATGTGTCCATGTTGTGTTTTGGGGCATTTCCTGTCGCGGGCACTAGGCCTACCCACACAAGTGAGGTATCATTTTTATCGGGAGACTTGGGTGAACGCTGGGTGGAAGGACATTTGTGGCTCCTCTCAGATTCCAGAACTTTCTGTCACCAAAATGTAAGGAAAACGTGTTATTTTAGCCATATTTTGAGGTTTGCAAAGGATTATGGGTAACAGAACCTGGTCAGAGCCCCACAAGTCACCCCATCTTGGATTCCCCTAGGTCTCTAGTTTTAAAAAATGCACAGGTTTAGTAGGTTTCCCTAGGTGCCGGCTGAGCTAGAGGCCAAAATCTACAGGTAGGCACTTTGAAAAAAACAGCTCTGTTTTCTGTCAAAAAATGTGATGTGTCCACGTTGTGTTTTGGGGCATTTCCTGTCACGGGCGCTAGGCCTACCCAAACAAGTGAGGTATCATTTTTATCGGGAGACTTAAGGGAACATAGAATAGCAAAACAAGTGTTATTGCCCCTTATCTTTCTATACATTTTTTCCTTCCAAATATAAGAGAGTGTGTAAAAAAGACGTCTATTTGAGAAATGCCCTGCAATTCACATGCTAGTATGGGCACCCCGGAATTCAGAGATGTACAAATAACCACTGCTCCTCAAAACCTTATCTTGAGCCCATTTTGGAAATGCAAAGGTTTTCTTGATACCTATTTTTCACTCTTCATATTTCAGCAAATGAATTGCTGTATACCCAGTATAGAATGAAAACCAACTGCAGGGTGTAGCTCATTTATTGTCTCTGGGTACCTAGGGTTCTTGATGAACCTACAAGCCCTTTATATCCCCGCAACCAGAAGAGTCCAGCAGACATAACGGTATATTGCTTTAAAAAATCTGACATCGCAGGAAAAAGTTACAGAGTAAAACATAAAGAAAAATGGCTGTTGTTTTCAGCTCAATTTCAATATTTTTTTATTTCAGCTGTTATTTTCTGTAGGAAACCCTTGTAGGATCTACACAAATGACCCCTTGCTGAATTTAGAATGTCCAGCATTGGTTTCACACCCATTCCTGTCACAAACTGGAAGGAGCCTGAAAGCACCAAAAAATAGTAAAAATGGGGTATGTCCCAGTAAAATGCCAAATTTGTGTTGAAAAATGTGGTTTTCTGATTCAAGTCTGCCTGTTCCTGAAAGGTGGGAAGATGGTGATTTTAGCACCAGAAACCCTTTGTTGATGTCATTTTCAGGGAAAAACCACAAGCCTTCTTCGGCAGTCCTTTTTTCCCATTTTTTTGGAAAAAACGAAATTTTCACTGTATGTTGGCAAATTTCTTGGTCTCCTCCAGGGGAAACCACAAACTCTGGGTACCATTCGAATCCCTAGGATGTTGGAAAAAAAGGACGCAAATTTGGCGTGGATAGCTTATGTGGACAAAAAGTTATGAAGGCCTAAGCGCAAACTACCCCAAATAGCCAAAAAAGGGCTCAGCACTGGGGGGGGGGAAATGGCCCAGCAGCTAATGGGTTAAACGTGTGCTTTCGACCTACAAATCTCCTTTTAGGAACCTTGTGGTGAAGTAATAATAAATGTCTTCTTTGAACTGAGAAGTGCATTCCAGAGACTTTTGTCAGCTCGGTCATTGGTCAAAGCAAAACATTTTGGTATCGATCAATCAGTCTTAAAGGGAGGTTGAAGAGGTTTAGAGTGCACAATTTAAACCTGTAAATATGTTTTTGTTCAGAGAATTAAAGGAAGCACCGCAAACCATGTTTGAAAATGGATGTGAAATTAAAATGCCTTATGATGTTTTGGTTAATGTATTTTCTTGTTTATCAGGACTTTCTAAGTTCTGCGGTGGGTGCTTGGATAAAACAAAAGTGTTTTCATGTTGAGAAAAGTTTTTTTTTTTAAGGAATGATGTCCCTTTTGTTCTTGACAGGAGGGTTTGGATACTTTTGTCTGCTTACAGAAAAATGCATGAGAGATGTAAACAGTTAGAATATGAAAATAAGAATTTGAAGGAGCAAGTCACTCAGAACAAATTATTGCAAGATAAAGCTGAAATCTGCCAAGCTGTTACAGGAGAATCTGACTTTTCATATTCCAATAATGAGGAGGTTAAAAAAAGGTGGGAGCCAGTGGGAGCTGCATGAGCAGAGCGTGGTTCTTCGTGCGCAGAGTAGCCCACAGTGTTTGGCAGGAGTTGAAATGCATTCTTTAAAAGATTACACTGAGCAACAAGTTGGTGATGTGGGGGGAAGGTGGGAATTTATTTTAGGACATTGTTTCCACCCTTGGGGGAAGAAACCACTAGGCACCAGGGATTTTTTTCTTTACGTCAGTTTCACGCAAGGGGAACGACCCCTTAGGCAGGGGTCATTCCCTTGGGAGGGGCATATTTATTTTAGGCCATTTCTGCCCCCCCCGGGGGGCAGATTGGTCAGTTTTAATTAGGCGATCTGCTACCAAGGGGGGCAGAAACCACTAGACACCAGGGATTTTTTTTAAGTTGTTTTACAGATGGGTAGCGACCCCTTAGGCAACAGTCACTCCCCTGGGCGGGGGCAATTTATTTTAGGCCATTTCCGCAAGGTGCATCTCATTTATTGGCTCTGGGTACCTAGAGTTCTTGATGAACCTACAAGCCCTATATATTCCCGCACCCAGAAGAGTCCAGTAGATGTAATGATATATTGCTTTTGAAAATTTGACATTGCATGAAAAAGTTACAGAGTAAAATGTGGAGAAAATGGCTGCTTTTTTCACCTCAATTTCAATATATTTTTAATTCAGCTGTTTTTAATGTAGGAAAACCTTGTAGGATCTACACAATTTATCCATTGCTGAATTCAGAATTTTGTCTACTTTTCAGAAATGTTTAGCTGTCCGGGATCCTGCACTGTTTTCATATCCATTTCTGTCACTAACTGGAAGGAGGCTAAAAGCACAAATAATAGTAAAATGGGGTATGTCCCAGTAAAATGCCAAAATGGTGTTTAAAAATATGGTTTTCTGATTCAAGTCTGCCTGTTCCTGAAAGCTGAGAAGATGGTAATTTTAGTACCGCAAACCATTTGTTGATGCCATTTTCTGGGGAATAACCACAAGCCTTCTTCTGCAGCCCTTTTTTCCCATTTCTTAAAAAAAAACGAAATTTTCACTGTATTTTGGCTACTTTCTTGGTCTCCTCCAGGGGAACCCACAAACCTTGGGTACCTCTAGAATCCCTAGGATGTTGGGAAAAAAAAGGATACAAATTTGGCATGGGTAGCTTATGTGGACAAACAGTTATGAGGGCCTAAACGCGAACTGCCCCAAATAGCGCTAACAACGTTCTTGGCAGAGACTGCAATCTCCCTACATACCGTTGAACGGACAGACTATTAACTGCCAGGTTTCACCCCTCCAAGTCGCATGAAGAGATGCATAATCCTTGCACTTCACACAAACAGTAAGATTTCCAAAGACTACCCAACACTAACAGAGAATTTACATTTTCCTCCTCCCTCCACCAAAGCTGCCCTTGTACGTAATATTTAATACTAGCTCTCTCTACACATCTACATTATGTACCAAAACACAAAATAACCTATCCTTATTGCAGACCATGCATGTACTGCCCTAACAATTCAAGTTGTCCCTCCGTATAAATTATTTAATACATGGTGTATGAAGACAGAAATCATGGAAAACTAAATGGAAAATTATCTTTAAAATGGTATTAAGCTATTCATCAAGGAAAACTCTAATTTGTGCTACTCCCCAGTCATACTCCCAAAACCTTGTCAGAGGGCTCACCATAAACCTAATGGCAAAACACAGATTAATCGGAACTAGAAAGGTTGACAAAGGAAATCAAACCTCCTGAAGATCCCCACAGTCAAACACGAATATTTAGACATCCTAAACAAACTAAAACATTAGTACAATAAGATTATCAGTAAAAAAAAAAGCCCCCCTAGAAAAGGTAGGCCTCACTCTGGAAGTATGACTTGGTAAATCCATTCATTACAATGACAATGGCTCTTTATATTTGCAAACATACAGGAATCAGAGTCATTGGCATTCTCTCTGAACCTCTTGCTAAAAAAAATACACCCCAAAATGCCACTGCTTCCTCCCTTACTCTCTTACAAACAAGGGGATGTTGCTTTTCAATTTGGGCTAACTACCAAACTGCCTTCTGGCAAGTCAAGGAGTGTACTGCTTCTCGGATCAATATACTCAGTCACAATTCAACATTCAAAACAAATTATACTTGATACATTAAAACCCCTAATCCTAACACAAAAGGGACTTCTCTCATAAGTTTGGACCAGAATGGGCACATATAAAAGTATTTCATTTAGTAAAGACTTATACTCAACCAAAATGCTGCTCACATTCAAGGAGCTACAGAGCACTTACTCCCACCTAACCCCCCAACTCCCAAAAAAAAACACAATGACTTCTACAACTTTCTAAAATTGAAAAAAATAGAATCTCAAATTTAGGGTCACTAAAAAACAAAAACAGACCTCTCAAATGTGTTACATAGTAATAGGCATTTATCAGCCCACACAGTCTTCAAACATTTACAAACAGATCAACACATACAAGCTCAAAGCCCAGCCTTAACTGCTGCTTAGATGAGAGGCGATATTTAGAAATTTCATGGAGAATACCTATCTGTTGATTTGTAGACTCAAATATGTGAAGGCACCCTAAAATAAAAACTCATCCCTAGCTATTCCCACAGCTGGATCTTTTCCATCCACCAAACCTTAAGGACCCCAGGCAAACTTGCAAAACTTGGCCTTACTGACTCAGACCTCTGTTGGTGCTGCAAAGAGGTCCCCGACGACTTAGAGCATATATTCTTTGGTTGTAAACTCATTAGACCATTTTGAGTGAAAATATCTCTCTATTGTAAATGTATCTTTCATGCCCATGTTGAATTAGACTTCGCTACAGTCAGCCTAGGCCCTCTAGTATCCTCCAACATGAGCTCTCTCTCAACTCAGACAAAAGACTAATGAACCTGGTACTCCAAATAGCAATAGAATTAATCTCAGTAAATTCAGATCACCCAACCAAATATACACTCACATGTGGTGTGCTTGGGCCTCTTACATCCGCGGGGTGCTCTCAACTCACTCCATAATTCTTCAGACTTCTCTACATACGTTTCCAGAATAAGGAATACACAGGACATATCATTACAGAAAATCATCCCCCCATAAACTACCCCCCTCTCAGCATCGCACCCACGTAATTGTGCACGTCCCACTATCACCTCTCTCTTTATTACTATTCCAAATATATGCTCTGCACTACGATCATCTACATCTGTTGGTTCCATACTTCTCTGCCCTCCTTGTTATTCTTCTCTCTCACATATTTCACCTTTGCTTGTTTGCTATCGTATCTTCCCCTTTGACCAGCATAGAGCGCCTAATGTTCAAACCAAAACCCAAGTTTACTCTACTCTGAAATGCCAACACTAGGTAACTTAACTGAAATTAATTCTAAGTGCCTCTTTTACAGCTCATGAAAAAAATATACAATGTACCACTCTACTTTTTCTCACATTGTTATTTTTCTTATACCAAATAAACTCATTAAAGAGTGAAGTTTAATGCCACTTGGACTATGGCAGCACGTATTAATGCAGTTGTCAGTGAAAAAGCTAATGAACATTAAAAAAAAATTAATGACATAATTTTTCATTTGGTAACAGTGGGAGTATAACACAAATTAATATGCTTGAGTTTTTCCTTGTAACCCAGAAAAATAGTATAAATTAATTTTAAAATTATAATCCTGCTCGTCTTTGTATCTTTTTTGCACCTAACAAGATGTACATTTTTAAGGCTAAAGAAGCTCTATAGACAGGATGGCAGGAGTGAAAGCTTTCCATTGTCTATTATGAGGTTTCCATGTTCCGGGCAGGAAGGAATGATCCACAAAGACATACATCTACGAAGTTCATTTTAAAACTGGCATTGCGCTTCTAGAGAAAAGATGATATTAATATTAAATGTTTGTATTTCAACAAGAACATGTAACCAGACAGAAAGCAAACGTAATTTGTTTTAATTGAAGTAACAATTCTAATTTCCTAAATTCATTGGTAACAAATGTTATTTATTTTAAAATGTCACAATACTTTTCTGCAAAAGGTACACTGATTAATTATTTAAAAAAAGGCTTGAATTTCATCAAGAAGTTTCAGTTCACACCAATCTATGCTATTTTTAATCTGGAGATATTTTTGCTGACGCATTTTATTTGTGCATATGTTTATATATGTGCACATTTGTTTATTATTTTAGAGTTTTTACTTGCTATAATTACTCTTTGAGCACACAGTGTCATTTTATTGTTCAGAAGTTCCTATTTACTTAACCAGATCACACTCTGATTGCTTTTGAGAATTTATTAGCCGAAAGTATACAACAGATTTTCTATAATGTATTAATTTTTGGCTAGCCGATGTAACTTTATTTATATTCACTTAATAAAACTAATGATAATAAGACAATCGGAGCCTTTCTGGTAAAATATTTTTAGCAATGTTCTTGAATTCACTTCATAATTCCCGCATCAGCCCTCTCTCAACATGAAGAACTGACAGCCAGTTTTTGCTTTTATTACCTGCAAATATTAAAAAGCATATCAAATCTGTTCTCCTCCCAGTACAAAATGAATGCAGTCACAGCATTCAGATTGGACTTTTGTAATGTCTTGTTATTTCCCTGGTCATCTCTCCGTCCTATCTGGATTGTTTAGACTGCTGGTGCAGAAATGACCGAGACGTTATCCACAAACAACCACATTCCTCTTGCACTGATTAGTCTTCATTGACTGCGGTAAAGCAACACATTTTGTTCAAGACAATATGCCCACTTCACAAATCCACTCACAGCTCCAGACTTACTCCTCTGTCCACTCGGTTTAAACGTTATTGCTTCCAATGCAGCCTACATTCTACCTATCATACATTCAAATGTGGATGCTAGAGCTTATTCATTGACAGCTACGACCAACCGAAATGTCGTTCCTCTGGCTATATACTAGTAGTTCAATTTCCTAAGCTAAGGAAAGGCCTGAAAATCTGTCTGTTTGCTTCTAACTATTCACAACATTAATCATGCAATATATTTGTCTGTTCTTTCACAACAATAACAATAACTGTGGTCCCTCTACCACTACCACCGCACCACGATTCCATACAGGTAGACATTGAGCTCCATAAAAACCCCATTACAAATACAGCAAAGAAAATAAACTTGTGACGAATCAACAAGCTCAATTGGGCGAAGGTAAGAGAGTAAAAAGATAGTAAGAAAAAAAGTCAAAGAGGGTGACAATGAAAGGAGCTGTCTAATAATCATAGCACTACGGTAAATAAATGTTCAGAGCATATAAAAATGATTTTAAAAATTGCACTACAGTCATAATAATACAATATGGACAGAGCAACTTTAATGTCATGGTTTGAGAATAGGATGGGAGGGGATTGTTTGCCATGGTGCTGTTATGAGATTTAGTTATTAGGGTGTAAGTGCAGGGGGTGTGTTTTAAGGTATAGGCAAAGAGATGTACCACAGAAAATCCTTCTTACCAAAATAAACAAAAATATTGGTACTTTGAGAAATATGAGCAGCTCCATGATCCTAAATTCTTCTGGCAAAAGAATATAGGTGACTATTTATTAGTTTACTTCAATACCAATACTGACAACGCAAGGCAGAGAACTCACTTTGCATTATCTATTTTCATCGAATGGTAAAAAGTATGCACCCACTATTATTTTGCTGTTTATGTGGCTTGATTTATAAAAAACAATTCGAGGTGTGAACTGAGCTCACTGTCTTTTTGTTGCTCAATATTTGAACTAACCAATGCACACTTTTACCTTTCCATCTAGCATGCTGTGCTTAACTTTCATACCGATGAGCAATGACATCTGGTAATCCATCCGTAGAGGCCGAGAGGAGCGGCATTTGAAGAGGAAATGTCTTATTAGACACCAAAATAGGGCAGTCATTAGGATTTTCTAGCGTCAGGCAATATGGTAGAATTGAGCTACTTTAGGAAGGGCCAGCGCTGTCAAGGAATGCCTTTCTGGACTCGCTACAGCCCTGTGGCACACAGCAACCGAATTAACTCAGCACCCATGCACGACTGACCTTACACCTGCTTTACACCTTTATTGGGGCATGACCTGCGTAAAACAGAGGAAACAAAAATGTAACCCCAAATTCCAAGCTCCCCTGTCCACTTCCTCCACAGTGATGCAATGCATTAACAGTTTAGAGACAACGAACAACATAGACTTTCCCAGCAAACAGAGGATAGCATCCCCTTATTGAGTGGTCCTATCCTGAGATAATTGTTTTTGCAATGAACATACTTGTTTGATGTCAATAGGCAGTGTGTTGTAATATGAGAAACGTTCTTCGCCCTTCAGGTGTTGACAATGAGGTGTCTCAAAGTTTGACTATGTATATGTTTGCTCTTGTATGTGGTGGTCAACAATATTAAAGGCAGGGTACAGATCCAGCAGGATCAACCCACGTGGTTTCCTTCCTCAAGAATGGTTCAGAGCTCTTCCAAGGCTAGAAGCATAGTAGTTGCTGTGTCACCCTGATGCCCCAAACTGACTGTACTCTTCTCTGGGACTACCGAAAGCTGCCTGGCCACTAACCTCACACCAATCGTCCAGTCCTGTGGAAACAACCCAAATTACAATGAAGCCTGGCAACGTTGTAGTAGTTTATTAAATACAGAAGGAATTATGTGCTACCAGACACATGCTGGTGGGGAAGAGGAGCGCCTGACTTTATCCACTGAATGGCCAAAATATCAGTCTGTCTGGAATGCTGAAGGAGGACCAACAAGCATGTAGGCCAGGTGCCAGCAACAGCTTCAATAAGAGACAGAGAAGTTTAAGTGATAGCAATATTCGAAGAAATCCCCTTGATTTGTGAGTGAAACAGGGGAAGACTTGTAGCAGAGCTTGTAATGAATGGGGTGTTTTCTGAGTATTTTTGATTGAGCATAAGGAAGAGTTGTAGGGGACAGCTGGTGGCATCAATATTTCCAAAAACACTTTTTTACCTTTACTATAGACATTTTAAAGGCATGACTATTTTTTGTACATTAGCAGACCATCTTCACTATGAAGTTAATGTGGAAATAGTTTTGCAAAGTTTAATATACTGAATCAATAACTACTTGCTACCAGCAGGTCTGAACTGAAGCATCCTCTTCTTGTAATTCTGTATACAGTCTACAACAGTTTCACACAATTCTCAAATTTCTATAGCACAAACAATTCTCAAATCTAAAAATAATTGACACCTGGACAATAGAAGCCTCAAAGGGATCCAAAACCTCATTTATGCACCAAAATACTCAATTTCCTCTAAATACCATTGTACCTTTTTCTTGTTCCAGAAACTCAAGATTCTTCAAGGAGATCTTGAGTCTCTCTCGAAAGACCTGCACAGCTGCCAGATCCTCCAATATTTTCCATACAAGGAGGTTAGATACTCATGATAAAACCAAAGGGTAGTAATCTCCATCTGGACCTGTTAACAAGCACTTGATTACTGGGATCAAAAGAGGTTTCACCACCAACAATTTTAACACCCACGTGAAACAAGGTTGTGATGTTCAAAAGGGAGTCATAAAGAATTATCCAACACCATTTTCTTCTCACCTTCATGAACACCTTCTGTATAATTGCAAACAGTGGTCAATGTATAACCCACCAAAAACTTCCAATTCTCCCAAAAAGTATCCACTGCACAGACCAGTCGGTCTGGTCTCCAACTGTAGTAGCTCTTTACCAGATTCTTAAGTCTGGTGGCAAATTAATCCACTTCTGCCGGTCGCTATTCCTGCACAATTATCCTGAAATTACATATATTAGCCTCCAAGCACTGAAATTCCAGACATACTAAAAGTTCCAATTCCCAACTTGATTCTGCACTCCAGGCAAATATTCTGTTCCTAAAGGCATTCTGTGCTACAGAAGAAATACCACATATCCCCCACCAATTCTGACAATGTTTTGGTCTGCTTTCATCCAAACGACTGAAGTAGGATACAGCAGATACATTGTCCATATTCATTAGGACCACATTGGTCACCAATATCTTTCTGAAACTCCTCAAAGCATTCAATACTGCCATCATCTCCAGTTTACATGTAGAGTACTCACTATTTCTGACCACCTCCTGCCAGTCTCCTGACTGCCTAACCAAGCACCTAAACTGAGGTTGCTCACATTCATCCCTAAAACAAAAAATGGTGCAGAGCCAAATTTAGCTCGACTGTTCTAGGCCTCTAAATTGCCCAACCACCAAAATAATTCCCCCTTTGTGTCCTCAACAGAAACTGACTGTCCACATACAGTAAGCCTTTTCTCAGTCCCATAGCCTTCAGTCTCTGTGGAGCCCTACAATCTGAAGGACTGGGAAAAATTGCCTGAATGGAAGAAGAAAGAAGGTTAATCACTCAGTTTATGTTGCTGGGCAGAGGGACTGCGCCCTTGTAGTTACCAGTGTTATGGATGTTAACTGCAAGAAGCAATTACCATCAATTTTTCATTATAATAAATGCATAAGCGCTATATAAATACTATTACAATACAATACAATACAATACCTTCCCTTGTCTTGTCATGTCTGTTCTCCGAAACAGAAGTCAGGCAGCCAGGCAGTTTCAATTAGACACATGCGCTAGTGCATATGTGCCAGTTATATAGTGGCTGGGCTAGGGTGACCACCCGTCCGTAAATTTCACGGACTGTCCGTAATTTCGCCCTGCTGTCCGTTGTCCGTGATGAAAGCTTTAACGGACGGCATTTGTCCGTAATTTTAGCCTTTCGCCTAAAGGGCAACGGAGGCAGGGCGAAATTACGGGCAGAGGAGTTTCCCCAGCTGGGCTGGAAGGCAGGGGGTCTCCTGTGCTCTGAGGGAGGGAGGGGCAGACAGATAAGAAAAGGCCTTCGTGCCAGGGGTTCTGCTTGGCAGACAGATAAGAAAAGGCCTTCTTGCCAGGGGGTCTCCTTCCCTAAAGACATGCAAATGTGGGCAACTGGTAAATCTGCAAATACAAAAGGTCTTGAAAACCTGCAGTGGCTTTACTAAAAGGAGTCACTTGAAGTTTCCGGGTGGCAAAGATATTTCTTTCAGAGAGGTATTGTAATGGTGTTCCAAGGTGAGCTGTGGAGTGTGTGGTTTTAATGGAGTGTTATAATTTTTTTATCCTAGGTATAAACTGTATATTATTCAAATCTGTATTTGAGAAGCACTTTTTTTTTTTATTTAACCGAAATGTATTTGCGCATTTTGTAGCAGCCTTTATTATGATGTAATTGTATTTTTCACAGTTCTTTCAGGTACCTCGGTACCTCATAGTACTAACAAACATTGGCAAAGCCAATAGGTCTCATCTACGAAAGAGTTATTGGCTATGCTAATGTGTTTTAGCCATTAGCCATGTTATACACCAGATAAGCTGCTGTTCAGCATGGCTTAAAGCTAGTGGCATAGTGGTGTGGAGTGGAGTAGGGTAGCATAGGGGCAGTGGCGTAGAGCCCAGTGGTGCAAAGTACAGTGCAGTGGGGTACAGTGCAGTTGTTTAGAGTGTGTTAGTGTAGAGAGCAGTGGTTTAGAGTGCAGTGGCATGGAGTGGCATGGGACAGAGAAAAGTGCAGGGGAGTAGAGTGGCATTCAATAGAGTAGCAGAGAGTGCAGTAATGCAGAGTGGTGCAGTGTCAGAGTGCAGAGTAGACTCATGTGGCATATAGTGTAGTGGTGTAGAGTGGTGCAGAGTGGAGTATTGTAGAGCGGTGTAGAGTAGAGTATAGTGCCTAGAGTGCAGTGTAAGAATGGTAAATATTAATCACTAGGTATCAAAAGGTAACTGGTTCCCAGTTCAATATGAAATCTAATTGTGTATGAAGGCTAAAACAGTGCCATATGTTAAAGAAACACTAATTCAATTTTAAAATTTGTAAATGTTGTTTGTGCAATTTACATCCCAAATATTTTGATGATTCTATGTGTACTTCACACTTAGGGATAACCCAGATCTCTAGTTTGGCTTTTGCTCAATTTCAAAACCATATAAAGACATGGACTAAGTGGCAATTGCTTTGCACAACCTTGCAAGGGGTCTGGCCCCTGCTCACCCTTCACAAGCGCTAACAGCAAACCATTGCACCAGAAGGGTTTGCCAAGATGGATGGGTGTTGATTGTTCAACCACTTGACAGTGCCCCTTCTGTTTTGCTCCTGTGTGCAGACAACTCCCCAGGTACCCAATACCTTCGAATAGTCTTGGTGGACCCATCTTGTCTGATTTTAGGAATTGTCCCACCTTGTTCTTCTCTTCTTTATTTATCCAGTTGTTAGCAACAACCCTTTGAATTACTTGCCGTGGATCTCCCATTTGATCTCGATTTCATCCTACTCTTTTATTATCTTTGATTGATAGTCCGGGCTCCCATTTCTAAGATAAATGTAGAGTCCCAAACATACACTCTAGTGCAGTGAGACTACAGACAAGTTATGGGTACATCACATCCTGTCATAAGGTGTGAGACTGTCACCCACACCATCTGCCCTGCCTCTTTAAAAAAATTAGGTTGAAAGTCCATGGGGGGTTGGGGTAAGACAGATGTTTTTGTTCAATTTGTTTAAACTAGCATAAGGTTAATTACCTTAATGTTTCCCAAACTGTTTGCCAGAGGTTTTGAAATGTTCAGAAACATAATCAAAATTTTGCTGTTACTTTCTCTTCAGGAAAGATCGGGTAGATTTGGGTTGGGGTGATGGCCTTGCCATGAAGGGCATTAATTTACTACTGAACAAGGACGTAATGTGACACCTGAATGTAGCACACCAGGAGGCAATCACAAAAGGTCCACAGTGAATAAATAGTGCTATGTTAAAAAAAGAGTACATAAATGCACTGACAACATATGAGGCATGGCCTCTCTTGCGTGTGTCTGTAAAACTGACGTTTGTTCTTGAATTTTTGTCCTGAATTTTGACCCTTTGTCCTGAATTTTTTACAGTCCTGTCCAGAATTTGCCTCAATGCCAGGTGGTCACCCTAGGCTGGGCAGGTGGTATTTCAAGCAGCCTATGGGCTGACATGCTGTCAGCCCAGATCTGCGATACTTAGGGTCCCCAGGGACTGCCCAGCTATGACACAATGCAGCATCTTATTTTTAAAGCAGCCCTGGAGGGTGTGTGCGATATCAGCTCTGTACTCCTGGGGCTGCTTGTCAATTACAAAGCTGTGACGAGTTAGGATAGGGAGGAGATAATCGCCTTAGAAATAGGGCCTGACATCACAGAGTCCTGAGACTCAACTCATGGCTCTGAGAGGCCGGGTGACATGTTGTAAACAGATACACAAGGTGTAGAAGCATGCACAATGTGTATCTGTTTTAGCAGTAAAACACCTTACGACGGAAAAGCTGACTGCTGGTGTACAGTAGCCCTGTCTGCGACACCAACCGACCTGAGCTGACAAGAAGAAGGCTGATTGGCAAGTAGTCTTGCAGCTTTAGAAATCCTACATAGTTCATCCCTCTTGCCTCTTTCCTTCCCTTGCTTTCTTCCTTCTCCTTACGGTTTCTAATTTATCTCGCTGTCCTGTCTCTTTTCCCTTTCCTGGCGGTATTCGCTTTTTCTCCCCTTCTGTAGCAACTGTAGTTATGAAACAGGCTCTATGCACACATTTGTCAGCATTCTATAGTCTGCCTGCATGATCGATGCTTCTGAGAAGTAGCCATTTATCCAGCACGTATGTTCTAGGTCTAGAAAGCAAGTTGCCTAGTTAGAACCTGTGGTCTGGATAAATGACCACTTTTCAGAAACACTTTGTTACTTCTCAGTCTGTCAGAATTCAGAATGCTGTCTCCTACTGCCACCACTGGTTTGTGCTGAGACTGAGAGGCCAATGATCGGATGACTGTACACTGTCCCTGTACTATCTTTCTGCATGAGTGATTCAACCTGATTTCAGCTAATTTCTTGGATGTGTTCTCTTGCAGACGTCATTGCAGCAATTTAGACTGCTTTGACTCAAGGTAACCACTACAAGTAGGAATTAGGGTCCACTGTGCACTCACAACCGGGCCAGCAAGGCTTTGGAAAATAACCACAACTAGAGAGCACCTCTATGAACATTGCTTCCTTGTCTCTCGCCATACAGCTAACGCAATTACTTACTCTCCATCAGGCTCCATTCGTCCCTTTAACTCCCTCATTTCTAACTTCAACCCACTTTCACTTCCCACGTCTTCCGTCTTAGTCTACCTTTTTTTCTGTAATGCCTCACCTTGCTTATTATACTCCCACCTTTCTAAACAACCAACAAGACATGAAGCATTGGCTATTCAGAATGCACCATGTACTCTTCACACCTGTTGTACCCACTAACAGCACAGTGAGAAATGTGCCTGGTCTGCAGCAAGAACTCCAGAGTTTTCAATCGTGGCCCGCTATAAACACCTAGAAGCGACTCATTTCAAAATATGCACTGTACAAGAGTAGTATGCTACACGAAACAAAATAAACATTGGAACTGCTCATCTTGGAAATAGCTAATGCTAGTAGGGAATTAAGTAAAACCTGAGATAAAAACCGGAACTAAATTGTTAAGGATTGTGTAATTCTTTTTTTTTTTTTTACATTCACTGTTCAGAAATTGATTCATGTTTTTGCCTGTGAATTTAAGGACATAAACCTACGGTCCGACAGGGATCTGTTTCAATGTCCCTTTTTAATTAAACCCTGGCCTGAGACCTGGAAGGACTGAGTCCACGCAAATCCTAGCAGTACAGCAGCCACCAGATGAGAATAATTGCTCAATATTTTAATAGAAAATTGAAAACATGCTGTATGGCACATCAAAATTAAACAGCACCAGTCTTATGTGCTTACAAAGGCATACAGAGACCACAGTTTTCTGATTCATAACAATGGTATTGCATGCATTTTTGCCAAAAGATATACCAGGAAGCACTGAAAACATGTATATGAATAGTGGGTTTGCTTTCCAAAACAAGTTGCAGGTAATTTGTCTTCTTGATATCTGTAAACTACATCTGTATCTGTGTTTGCCCATGTCTAGAAGTGTGAGCAATTCCATTTATGACTAATAGGTGGTGTTTTCAGTTTTACATAATAGTTACTATTGCTCATTATACACACAATCAAAGCTTGGCATGCCACACGTTTAAGCCAGCAGGTTGTTTAAGCTAATACAAATTTAAACTCTCTCCTCGCTTCTGACAGCAAATTTCTTAGCATTAATACTTATAGGGAGCCTGGCAGTCAGATCAACCTCCATTAAACTCCTCAAATGTGACTGAAGATGCAAACTAATTACCAGCCTCTCAAAAAACGTCCAAGCACTTCCATTTTACTGCCTATCCATTTCAGAGATAACAAACCCTAAAGGTCGTCTTCATGTACAGGTGTCACCGGGCCCAACGTCAAAAGTACAGCTGTTAACCTGCCCTACCTTTTCAGCTAAAGCTGTAAAGGTGCTTTACTTTACCATAATCAGGGATGTGCAACGTCTTATTTAGGAATTTCGAATATCAGCCATTCATAGTTTATTAGGTTTCTTGCTTTTCTTGCATGTACATCATTACATAATTAACCCGGCACATTACCAGCAATGCTGAGAGGTTATGGGAGTGCCTCACACAAGGTAAGGCAGCTCTGTTGAAAAGTTCTAATAATGTGCTATTAGACCTATAGCAGTCCTTCTCCACTGGTGCTATCACAAAAAAGGAATGGTAGCTTCCCCTTTGGGAAAGATTGAAAAACTGACCATTTTGTGACACTAAAACAGCAGAGTAGATCTACAAACTGAACTTCTGATCCTGGTCACAAAAGTATATCTGGTGTATTTTTTGCATGCACAGGTGGCGCCTGTATTCCATGGTTCTGCCGTTTATGCAGTGATTTGTGATACCTAGCTGATGCTTTTTGGTAAGTGGCATGTGAGTGGGCAATTCAAATCAGCATCCAGAGAACAATGACTAAGCTGGCTTTTAAAAAGAGTCGGAGAAGAGGTGTTGCTAGGCCAGAGCTGCACATTTTGGAACTGGTGAACCAGGTTTGAGTCTCTCCATAGCTCAATGTCCTATGATTCTGGGCAAATCACAATCTACCTGTGCCTAAAAAACACAGATTTGTGCAAAGTAACTGGTTAGGCATGATGCTGTCAAACTCTCACCTTTGATTGCTGGAACAATACTGATTTAAAGCATTTATGCAACCCCTTGCCTTGCATGACAAATCTGAAGCTGCTTCTGTGGGGAGATGGAAGTAATGGAATGAAACTGAAGCAGCATCCTGCAATTCGCTCACTTCCTGTGGTTGCTGCCTTGTCTCAGCATAGCCCAAATGCAGCACAGAGTGGACAAATATAGTGAAATTGCCATTTTACATATTTGAAACATTGTCAATCATTATTTGAATGTCTCAAAGTGTAGGCTGGGGTTCAAAACACAGACACAGCCTTATAAACAAATAATTTTATAATACTACGTTCAGTTTATAGCAAGAGCAACGCAAGCAATTCATATCTGAACCAGGTGGGGGTAATGTTTGCATACTGGCAATACATTGCCCCGGGACTTTTGTGCCTTCAAGCACTCGTTGTGTTAATAACCAACACGTACGATCGTTACGACCAAGTTGAGGCTTCACAAATTAGGCAGTTTCTAAGTAAACTCTCAGGACTAGTTTTGACCCATTTATGACAAACACGATGCTGAAAATTTCACCAAAATTCACCATTTTTTTTAGCTGAATCCCTAATAAATAATCCGGCTCGCTCGTTCCGCTTGCAAAATTAAAAGTCACTCAATATGCCTACACCCCAACACTTTCAAATTCTACCAGCTGCCACTGCAAGCTAGTACTCTCAGTGCAGTGCTAAATGAATTTCTCTCTTTATCAGTTTCTTCTTCCTTCCTGGCAATATCAATCTCACTTTTACAGCATCTGCCTGAAAACCTAGAAACTATACAGAATGGCTTGGTATCAAAGCATATTTTTTCAGACTTTCAATTAAACGTAGCCTACAATACATTTCTTGTCAAGCTCAAATCAATCACAATCATCTTGTTAATTTGGGGATAACCCCCATTAAACACACCAAACAATAGTATACGTCTGGATTTAAAACTGAAAAAGCAGCAGAGTAGTAATATATACAATTTGATCAATAAATACAGAAAAAAAAATCAATTACTCATACTAATAGTGCTAACTTAAAATAAAAACACATGCCTACACTTTTCCTTTTGACCCATCCATAGTAAAAAAAATTACTAAGGCAACATATTATAAAAGGCAAAGTGAAATTTCTTAAACCCAAAGAATGACATGGTGGGAGAATTCATCTCCTTCAAGCTGGGTGACAAGCGGGACAAAATTGTACAACATGATCAACAGTTTCTGCAACCCCCCTTGCTGCACGTTAGACCTGACAGCCTTACGGTGGTCCTCCCCCAAACCTTTTCCCTGCTTGCCTCCCATTTTTGCTGATTCTTTTTGTTGGCCTTAGGACTCAGAGCACTCCACCACTGCTGACCAGTGCTAAAGTGCATGTGCCCTCTCCCTAAAACATGGTTTGACTGGTATATACCTAATTTGCATATTTAATTTACCCATAAAGTCCATAGCAAAGTGACTACATGTGTCCAGGGCTTGTAAATTAAATGCTACTAGTAGGCCTTCAAAAAAGAACAGATGATGGACGGAATGCTGAACAAGTCATACATTCACCCCAGACACAGATCTGGGTTTTTTGCTTTCCATGCCATTCCATTTAGGAACCACCTACATGCAAATCAGTCTTGACCCCATGGGAACAGTCCAGCCCGAACTGCCAGGCCAGGTCCTCCCTGGACCAGAAACAAGCAGCCTGGGACCAGTTTTGGGGTATTACCCTTCATTAGCCAGGCTAGCTTGAATCCGGTGGCATAGCGAGCATGGGACCCACATCTGGGCATGGCCTTCTCACTTGGGGCGACAAATGCAAAACAAACATATGCTGAAAAGAATGTTGAACAAATCCAACATTCACCTCCAGTCACAGATGTGGGTTGAATTCATCATTTTTTTTTGCCCGTTATGCTATTCCAGTTTGGACCCAGCCATATGCAAATCAGTATTGACCGTGCTAGTGGGCCACCCACTTAAGTAGCACTTTAAAACATGTCTTGGGCCCGACAATGCAGGGCATGTATGTTCTGTGTTCCACTGGCATGTCAACTTGGCATTTAAAACTCCTTGCCAAACCTTAAACTCACCTTTTATTACAAGTCACCCCTAAGGTAGGCCCTAAGTAGCTCAGATGGCAGATTCCTATGTAATTAAAAGGCCAGATATATGCTTTTAATTTTTAAACGTCCTGGTAGTTAAAAAACTCTCAAACTCGTTTTTCACTACTGCGAGGCCTACCCCTCGCATAGGATAACATTGGGGATTCCTTATTACATTTAATAAGTTGTAATTCCAGACTGAGAAGGAGGTGACCTGTGATGTTTAGTAGCCATGGAATTGTAATGACAAATCCTCTTTAATGGTAACATCAGATTTATTATTACAATTTTGAAAACAGCACTTTTAGAAAGTTGGTATTTTCCTGCTCTTAGCCCCGTGTGCCTGCAGCGTGTCTCCAAAACGCGTCAGGGGTGGGGTGACAGCTGGTTTTCCACATTCCCTATAGACAGCCTCACACAAAGTAATGGTAGGTGTGACTAAGTGGCCATATGCATGTTGATGGGTCATTCTGGGCAGGATAGAAAGGAGGAGCTGACACTTGCACCTGAATGGGCAATGTCCTGCTCCCACACAAAGGACTGATTAGCCCCCTGCAGTGAGTCTGGAGCCAGGGCAAGAAGGGAGGCACTCTGAGCACTTCAAAGCCCTTCTTTGAAGTCTCTCCCACTCCAAAGGCACCACTGGACTTCTGACCCTTCCAATTCAGTACACTTCTGGACCTGGGGATACAGCCTCAGAATTTCTTAGAGGCCTTCTCTATATATGGCGAGCTGAGGAGTTGCCCACAACCTTACCCAGTATGATAAAGGTCTGAGGGTAGCTACATGTTCAGTTTTCCTTAGACCAAAATCAAAGTATAGCCTCAACAAGAGTATACTCTGGATTGATTGACCAAAGATCTAACAAAAGAATAATCTTCTGGTCAAGGCAGCAATGTTTTCATATCCCAAGATTTCTGCCCCATGCAGGTCAGCTGACTGAACTGTCGCTCTGTATATCTCTAATACAGGAGACAAAGGTTTGGTGAAATAAGCTTTATGTGCTTCTAGAATAACTGTGCCTCTGTGAATCACAGCTCTACTCTTTTCAATTTATGGCTTCAAGGATGAACTGTATTGGGAGAAAACACTGAGTCGTAAATATCAGGAGACAGGGCCAAAGTTATCAGGGGAGATATGTGGGTCTTTTTTCCTTTTTTATTAGAAAGTGGGCAGAAAGCCGGTTTTGTGCCTGGGAGTGATGGCCGAATGAAGTAGGCAAAGTAGACAGCTGGCTTTGGAGAGCTGTAGGTAATTCTGGTGCACTAAATAACTGCAATATCATGCAGTCTGTATAATAGTATGTTTAAATGAATACCAATCTCTCCAGTCTTCTCTAGTTAACAAAAACTGGCCACTGCAGAGCTTTGTCCATTTGAGCCTTGTGCAGTCAATCATCTGTAATGCAACCGAGACATTGTATGATTCATCCCCAGATCCGACAAAGAACAGCTTCCCAGACAGAGCATTGTTGGCATAGCCATGCATCTTTCGTGTCCCCTGGAAATTATTCCCCTGGTATTATTTAAAGTGCCATGCCCATGTGACTCCCTTTCTTCTTGAGGAATGGGCACACAAAACTGAGTAGTTTGGGCTTTTTTTTTTTTTAAGTATATTCTGTACGGCTAAACAGTGCAGTAAACGGACGCCTGAGAGCAAACAAACAAATGACTAGGTTTAGTAAGGAATATTACTGCTCAGAGGCGGTGATAGACTGATTCAATCTATCTCAGTTCCTTGGAAGTACGTCTAGCCGCCCCGCCCACTAATAATTGTTATTCTTAACCAAAAACTAAACCGATATGCCATTTAATGAGCTAGTAATCCATGCGGTTCTCTGGGATGAATCTCCCATAGCAACTGAAGCATCAGCTCCATTTTATTGCAACTGTGGAGTGCTAGATTCTATCTCAGTGTTTAAAATGTATAGGTATATATAGTTTCTTAACTTCTGTTCTATTGGTTGTCCGTGTGTTCTTCACTGCCGCAAAGTAAGTGATTCACCCTTTTAAGATGGTGACGAATTCACATTATAACTGAGGCCCCACATTGCTACAGTGGAGGGAATTTCAGCCGGGGTAGGGGTGGGAAGAGGGCCAGTTTGGGAATTGGTGCCTCCATACTGATTAATGCTGTCCGGCATTGCCCACTCTGCATGAAGAGGGCACCTTCTGGAGCTCTTCACAGAAGTGTCTAAACAAAGCATTGTGCCTTTGCTGTAATCATTATGTCAGGCGCACACTCAGCCTTAACATTGCTGTTAAATATTATTTAAAAACGTGCAAATGTCACTTCATGAATAAATATGCTGAGCCATATCATCAAGCTGTCTAATGCCCCCAATTTCTCACAGTACCTGAAAGCGTTAGTTATAGTAACTAGCGCTAATCCATGTAGTCATGTCCTGAACCAGCAGCAGGCATGTGTAAATCAATGGGGCTACGGCAGTTCTGGTAACATCAATTAATTCATTCCACAAATGCTGCTCAAGTTACCAAACTCTTCAAGATGGGTGCCTCCTTCGTGCAAGCAGCATGCACGTAAATTAACATCCAACAAGAAGCTCCACTACCGAGCCATCAGGAGCGTTCTTAGGATTCACAACCACATTATTTCCATTTCCCCATCTTGAAGAGTTCGGTAACTTGAGCAGCATTTGTGGAATGAATATATATATATATATATATATATATATATATGTATATATATGATTCTGACCTTGAGTGATGTAATTGGTCCTCATGAAGTGTTCCAATGCCCTTAGGTCGCCCCCCCCCCCCCCAAAAAAAAAAAACATAAGAGGGAGAGAGCTTGTTTCAAGATTGGAGTGATGATTAGGCATGGTGGGGAAGGGGTGGAAGAACGCAATTGCACTGGGACCCAGGTGTGCAAGGGGGTTACAACAGCCCAGTTATGAGAAGGAGAGTTTTTTGGTCAATTTCTGTTTTTGTCTGGTGAATTTGTTCTTGTATAAACTTCACACGTATTGTGGATTTTGAGCTATAAAAAAAATAAACAAATACCCAAGCTCGTCACCCCCCCTCCCCCTTAAGTTAAGGCTTAAGGCCACTCCCACTCCCTCAATCCCTGCATGCAAAAACACTTTTTGAAATGCTGAATCATTATCTGCTGGAAACTCTGCAAATTGAAATGTTGAAGCCTGTCATGCCCACACACATCTCCCCCTCCAAGAATAACTTCTGACATCAAAGGTTAACACTTTGTCCTTAGTTCTTGGAAACTAGACCTTGTGACAAACCTCAACATTTTATTTTTGGCAATTTTACTTGGCGCATAAAGTAACAGAATTTAGAACTCTGCTTTTGTTTGAGCTATGTTATGTTATTAAACTGCCAAAAATGAGACGTTGATTGTCACCATACATGCCAAGAGACCCCTTTCAGGCAGATTTCCTGCGCGACAATGGAGAAAATACATTGTTTTAAATATAGGACTTGATTGCTCTAAATCAGTGGTTCCCAACCTTTTGATTTCTGTGGACCCCCACTTTTAAACATTAATGCAACCCAGGGACCCCCACTGAATCATCATGGGAATCCAGGGACCCCCGCCTGAGTCATTACTGGAAGCTGGGGACCTAATTTGTCAATATTTGTTAATATTTTTTAAGTTTCTAGGCTCTCGCGGACCCCATGAGAAGGCTTCGCGGACCCCCAGGGGTCCCCGGACCACAGGTTGGGAACCACTGCTCTAAACTGCTAGCATGTTTCATGAGGGCTCAGAGCAAAAATGTCTGAATTACCTCTAAATATATACCGTAACCAACAGTATCTGTAACATACTCCTTAAAGAAACATATACCGCCAGACCTCCCTTCCTTACCCTCTTGAAGCAGGTGCGTGGGCTGCACGGGCTGGACGCGGTACTGCCTGGCACTCCAGCCCGGGCTGGGCTCACGCACCACCTCTCGGTCGGAAAGCCAGGTGACAGTCTCGTAGTTGTCGCCTTGGGCCAGCGCCTGGGCCTCGGCGCGGTGAACGGCCACCTGTGGAAACTGGTGCAGCCCGCCCGAGTGGTCGAAGTGGACGTGTGTGGCTAGGGCTAGTAGCGGGCGACGGCCCCGCGGGGATGCGCTACCCTGACCCGCATCGTCTCCCAGCAGCCCAGAGGCACGTAAGTACTCCGGCAGGCTCCGCAACCCCAGACCGGCGTCAATAAGCAGGTCCTGATGGGAGCCCCGCTGCAGCCAGATGTTGGCGCGATTGCTGGATTCGTAGTATCGTTCCTGGATCCAATACAGTCCGTCACCCAAAGACTTGTGCGCGTACCAGTCCAGGGCAGCCATGGCAGCCAGTGGCCGGAGCGGGGCACGGACACCTCCTCCCGGTGCAACCGCCACTGACGGACTGCGACTGTACTCTCAGTTTAAGGACTGACAGTGCAGACAACGCCCAGCAGCTTTCCCTGGAGCCAATCACGAACGTCGGCAGCGTTGAGCGACAAAAGAGGTAACCAATAAAAGGCAAGAAAGTGGGTTGCTGTGATACTCGTTGGTCGTCCTAGAGGAAATTAAGGTTTCACCGCAAGCTCGGACCATCTCCTTGATTCGATAAAAACACGACACATGTTGCTTTTAATGAATCATCCTAAGAGCAATTTCGGAAGCGATCCAACTGTCGTTTTCTGCCTTTACTTATTTAATGCATTTGCATATAGCGCAGACTTTACTCAAAACTTAGAAGACGACTTTACAATAGAAATGGATCTCACATCAAATTCACTTTATGGTTGTGAATGCCATGCTTTCATAGCCTGTCCTACTATTCTCAGTGGTCCTTTTGATGTATGCTGTGAACTGACAAGGCTGCTTTTTGTTACGTCATTGTCGTATGCTTGAGAGAAGGAAGATTCTATGTGTGGAATCCTAATGGTAGGCTCTTCAGATGTACTGTTGTACCCTACGTTCGTTTTGTGTCACCAACAGTAAAATGCTATTGTTTTGAGAAGTTCCAGATTATTGCTTTGTGAGTATTGGAATGTATTATACGTGAGATTTATGATGCTTTTGAAATGATTTTCTTCAAAACATAGCTGTTCAATTTTCAGATTGCTTTTGTGACATTTCTCTGGGTTGAGTGCGCATAGAAGTGACATTGCAATCCTAAATGTGTGACATTTAGAGTGACATTTTATTTCGAGTAAAACAAAGCAATGAAGGCCATGCAAAGAGATGAATATTGGAAATTAGTCCCTTATGCAATACGAAGGTCTAACAAACATTTTAAATACAATAGATCTAGCATATGCTTGAGTTAGAGGTATTGGCGTTGTAAATTCATAACTGGACTTTTCTTTCCACATAAATTGGTCAACCCTGACTCATAATTACATCTTTTCCTGCTATACAATTACAGTGGCCCTGCATATAACTAAAGCCACTTCCATTTATCTTCTTCCTCTATCTGCAGCAAAAAATGAAAATGCTGCCATTTGTGATGACTTACAATGAATACTTAGAATGATTTATTAGACTACATTTTTTCTTAGGATTTTTAAAAATATTTGTATAAATTTATGTCCACATTGTCTTTATTTTGTTTTGTTGTACTGTCATTATAAACTCAAATTACAAGTTCTGTGAGATGATTATGACTTAGTATAAAGTGATTGCTGAATAAACATGATCTGGAGTTCAGGAAATCAGATTTTAAAAACGACCTGGAATGTGCAGAATAAAAGGGATGCACATATTATTATTAAGTATGTACATGTTTATTTTCTACTGATACAACGTGCACTTGAATAAAAAATGAATTTACTCTTGGATATCAAACAGACCGTATTAAAAAAATGCTGATCCTGCGATTCTGTTCAAATGACTTGAATCAGAGCTGTATGATAACAAAAACTCCTATGATTTCTACACATATAAGTCTGAGGGACATTCCATTGGTTTGAATTCCCTCCTATGCATTTCTGTATGAAGGAAAATACAGTGGTTGTGATGGTCCTATGTATTTAGCATTTCCTCCAGAAAACGGTTGATCTTCGATTTTCGCCCAACTTTTAATCAAGCCATGAACCATAAATGCTCAGTGACTACACATTACTCAGTTACTGCTCAGAATGACAGCTTCTTAAACATTCTATACAGCATTGGGGTCGCTATTTTATAAACACCCACATGTCAAAATAATTGGAGAAAAGTGTCACAGCACGTTGTGCTAAGGTTAATCATTTACAGCTCAATACGCTGCATTATTTTTCTACCTTTGCTCTATAATTCTGACAGCTGCTCTAAGCCCACAGATGTCTACATAACATAACGAACACAAACATCAAACAGCCTGATGCATACCCTAATCAAGTGGAAAAAGCAAGATGGTCCTAATCAGCCTGTCAGTCAGCATTAGATTAATTTGAAGGTATCTAGGGACTTACGTTGTTTGGCTTATGAACAATTTTCATTTTGGGCACCCTAATGATGATAACCAAAAATATATTTCTATCCTTGTTTGAAATGTGGGGTGTCTCGGTTCTACATCATTCTACCTGTGAATGTCCAGGCCTACCACCTACCACCTCTCTGTCCAGGTGAGCACAAAGAAGCATAGGCATCTATTCTGATGGAGAAAATGCGTGGCACGTACAGCCAAATTTGCTGTGAATTTCTTGAAAGTGGCAGCAAATTAATCACATTTTCTGTGGGCACCCTGTATGTATTCGACAGTTTGTGAATACGGGGGTCCGTTTCTGCAAAGTCAATCGGCGTAGGATAAAAATAAGCTAGTAATGGTGCAGGCTGAAAGGAGGACACTCGATAACAATACATGTGACCCTCACGATCTCCCTGGCCCCAACGTTTTGTCAGAATGTCTGGTGGTCCGGCGAATAAATTGAGCAGCACTTCCTGCTGGGATCCAATAAGCACCTTTACCCCCCTGAGCGGCTCCTTTTACAAGTGCAATTTCACAGCGTGTTGTTTATTATTCCAGCCTCCATTATTTTTGTAGGTGCTCGTGGTGGCAGCAGGAGAAACGATGCCCCCTGGAGACTATTGTTTCTCTATTCAGAGGAACACATCATTCGGGTGAAAGACATTCCACAGAGGAGGAGGCTGTTTGCAGAACGCGATATCTGAAGCATGATGAGAGGCCTGTTTGCTTTGGGAATTCAGACTAACTGAGGAGGGAGAGAAAACTGCGGGATGTCATGGGAGGGATAGTCCGAGAAAAATATCATAGCAAGGCCCCCCGGAGTTGTTCACTTCAAAGTCACTATGTAACGCCTCATAGGCCATAGCTTTCATTTGACCCTGAGGGAAGCGAACATTTTAGTGAATAAAAAACACACAGATATATGTCCCTCTGTGAGCCACCTCCGCAGCTTGTACCGAGCCCGCTGCACTTCAAGGTACGTTTCATGATGGACCAGCTTTTCAAGGCCCTATCACTACACTTTGAAAGGCGGACAGTTTAGATGCTTGCATATATTGCAGGTGATGCCAATAATAAAGACAAACTGTTACTGTGCCGCGTTCCACGAGATGTGCAGAAAGAGACTAAGAAATATAAAAAAATGAATGAGTACGTATAAATGCTTGGAGCGCCATGGCAGGTATGGAGATGGAGTGCAGACAAACGTCGACCACCCACAGGGAAATGAAAAGAAATAGCGAGCCACACGATCTCGGTCACTGAATGCACAGCAAAAGTGACCTGTTTACAGCAGAGCTCGGAAACGACGAGCACTCCTTCCAAGTGCTCAAGATAAAGTAATTAAATACAAGCCAAAAGGTGACAGGCAGAAAGAGAAATTATTGATGCAGGCAAGGGAGGACAGGAAGCAGAGAGCAAGGGTGGTTTCAAGGGACCCCTTAAAGAGGGAATTCCAGTTATAGCCTTGTGGGGCCCAGAGCTGCCATCGCTGTGTTTTCTGTATGTTTTTGTGCCTGTTTCTCGTTTTTTACAGTGTATTTCGTTTGTGTAAATACATTGTAAGTTGCATTTTCGCTGTATTTAAATGCAGACTTGTGGGATCATACTCATACAAACATCGCGCTTTCAGTCACTAATCAGCAGGGCACACCCTTGAAGTAGCTCCGATCGGAGCCCAGCAGCTGGTCTTTTATGGCTGTGTCAGAGGCAATGAGGAAATTAAAACTCTCCATTCCAAGCCAAAGGTGGGAGCTAAGATAAACCAGGGGGACTGGAAAAGCCCCCCTCTCCTGTTGGTTTTATGTTTGCAGAGGGAGCTGGTGGGGAGGAGGGACTGAACACGCACTCACAGTGTAAGACCAACAGGCAAATTCTAAAGAAAAAAGTCCCCTATAGAAGAGATAAACAGGACATAACGTAATTATACAGTAGTTGGTGTTGTTCCTAAATAGAAAAATGCAGGACAAAGAGGCACAACTGACCACTAGCAAGCAAGAATTTTTAAAGGACCCTGGAACCAAAAATGAATTTGCTTGAAATCGCTTGAACTCACAGTATAAGTATACTTAAAAGTATACAAAACGTCGAATGCTACGCTCGTCCTCAAAAGGGCCTAAAACTGCAGCAAAACCCCTAAACTGGATAGTCAATATCATAGACTGTGCCTAATATACTTTTCAACCCATAACTCATTTTATTGCAAGTAAAACAAAGCAATGAAGGCCATGCAAATAGATAAATATTGGAAATTAGTCCCTTATGAGCAATACAAAGGTCTAACAAGCAGTTGCAATGCAACGGGTCTTATGTTTGCTCGCTTAAGTGGTATTAGCGTTGTAAACTCCTAACCGGACTTTTCTTGCCACATAAACTAATAATGAAAAGTAAAACAGTTTCACATATGCAAGCCATTGGTCGGCATGAGCATGAAGGAGACACAGAAAAGGAAACAGAAGTTTGCTCACAGTGAAACTTATTGGCAAAAGTACAATTATCCATGTAACCAGCAAAACTGCAATTGTCCATGTAACAGGGTCGATGTCATGCAAAATGCTTGACTTCTGCCCAGCAAGGTCACGCTGCGCAGGAAATGAAAAGATAAATTAGTCCAGAAACCAGCTGAAAACACAAAGCCTTGTATGTTCAGTAGTTTACCGGTGCACTCGAGGAGGGCAAAACACCAGAAAAGGCATGACGTATGCATGCCTTTCACAAATGGAATCAATCGATTTTTAAAAGGCAAGCTCACGAACTAATGAAAGTGATGGTCGTGACATAGGCATGGTTAGAAGCCCAAAGAGAGATTACAACATGGTCCAGAGTGCTTGCCAGCGCGCAACCCTAAAAAGGGCCTAAAACTGCAGCAACACCCCTAAACTGGATAGTCAATATCATAGACTGCGTCTAATATACTTTTGAATACAGAACTCTGTAAACCACCATTGCCAAAAAGGATTCAATTACTTTTCTCTTTGGAAACGCACTTAAACACTCAATCTCACCCCTTAATCAAGCTCGAACTCAACCACTGCACAACGGCGGTGCCTCCATTAGGGCAGAGGAGTGTCACCCTCTGCTGCCAGAGCTCCAAAGGTGAAAAATAAAATGGTAATAAATTGAACTTATTACCATTTTATTTTTCTCTTGACCCAACCGTGTTTGGGGTGGGGCCACTGCTGCTGACCAGTAGCAGGGGAGTAGTGCTCACTCCACCAGTTTAGAATGAGCATGTCAGTCTGTCCGGTTGTCATGTAAGGGTCAGCCTGACATATGAACTTTACACTACTCAACCCAGCTGTCTCAGGCAGCTGAGTGGAGAGCAGGTACAGGCCCCTAGTGCCTGCGGGAGCATTGAGTCAGCCTGCTTTAGCCAATCCTGGCACTGCTCTCATGCTGCTTAACATCAGCAGCATGAGATCATCGCCTGGATTGGTCTGGAGACTTGCTTTAGAAACCACCAGCTCAGTGGGACTGAAGAAGCAGAGAGGACCGAAGGAGGTAAGCCAGCGAAGTAGGTAAGTACATTTATATTTTTTAAAGCCAGGTGGGTATGAATAGATTAGAGGGGTCATGATCTACGAGAGGAATGTATAATTTCTGGTGAAAGTGTAATTTGGGGTTTGTGTTTTCAACTGACTGTTTTCTTCAGAATCTGAATCCAGCGGTTACAGTGCACGGACACGCGTGCGTTGACCAAACTATGAGTCTCACTCCTGCCAATTGTTAGTCACGGCACAGTGAATGGGTTCTAGGGGTCATGATCTATGAGGGGAATGTGTAATTTTGGGTGAAAGTGTAATTTGGAGCTTGTGTTTTAAACTGATTGTTTTCTTCAGAATAAGAATCCAGAGGTTACAGTGCACAGACACGCATGCGTTGGTCAAACTATGACTCTCACTCCTGCCAACTGTTAGTCATGGCGCAGTGAGCTCTCTGTTCTTTATGTCATTGGGTTAGTTGCCCCACCAAATATTTTTGGTATCAGTAGGCACTGCCACAGCATCAGTGTAGTTCAAGAAATATGCCTTCCACTCTTCCCATTTCATAGAGGGTTCATCACAAGATGGTAAAAATACTTGAAGTGGACTAATGCAAAAACTTTGTACGCTCATAGTTGAAATTTAATAATATAGTCTAGTGCCAGTACTTCACCACTCAACTGGACTAGTTCACTCCCCACTCGTCACCATTAATGATTCACACCTCACTTTCTCTCTCCTGTTACAAGATATATTTATCCTCAGACTTTTCCGCAATCGGCACTTACTTAATTTCTGTCGTGTCTGCATCACACCAATACTAACTATATATCTCAATTTGGCTGAGATGCAAAATCACGTTGTTTGACCTCAGGTGGTGTTGTGAGGTTATTTTAGTAGCTTTTATGGGCACATTATTTTAGCCATAGGCCTGCAGCCTGTGCCCTTTAACCTAGTAACAATTCATTTTATTTTCTGAGCAGAAGGTCCCTTCTGTGGCAATGTTTTATTTTCCTTTATCCAATACGCTTTTAGCACAGAAACTGTTTTCATTACTTCTACTTGGACATTCTCCTTCTGTGCTTTGCTCAAGGCTGTCTCCAATATGTTGTCAGTACAAAGTGCACCTCTATAATCTTTGTCACTTCACGAGAAACATACGTGTTCTTACGTTAGGGCAGGTTTCTCAGAACACCATCTGCTTTATTATAAAACATCCCCCTGCCCTCTATATGTTAGAGCAAATTGACACTGAATGCTGTCGCTTCACTGCAGCTGTCTGCTGAGACTTGGCGTCTTTCCATTTACATGGGAGAGGACTCTCAGTAGATCAACAGCCCTCTTCACTACTATCATATTTAGGTATGGGGGATGGTGTCTTCCTAGGGAACCTGAAGGGTGGATTAGGGCTAACACTGCTGTGCTCTGGGTAGTACCTTAGTGGTGTTGGTAGGAATCCTGACACTTAGCAATCTGACACTAAGGTGGGACTTTTCTTGTGTTTCACTTTCCTTGTCACCGCATTGCTATTATTCTGTTTTATCACCCTAATCATTGCTGTACATGCTATTTTATCTAGAACGCAGTTGATTCAATAAAATATATTGACCGATTTATGCTTCTGTTTGTCGTTACATGTGTGAGACAAACGTAACTGAGAGAAAAAGATGAGATCTGTTGCACCACAATTTCCCTGAGAAATCAGAATGTCATGCGCACGGCTGCCACAAATCATCTCCACTTTTCGGTGCTGGTGAGGTATTGCTAGCTGTCCGGAAGGGTTAGGCCGACAGCTGTGGTGTGGAATTGGACTCAGTTCCCCAGAGCCTGGTGGTGCTGCTGCCGAATCCAGCAGTCTCATTTAGTATAATGTGAGCTAAACACGACATGTCGCCACCAATATTGGCCAGGCACTGAATTACAGATCTCCCTGAGTATCTCTGTGTCACTACGCGCTAAAGGCTCCCCAATACCATACATGGAGACGTCTGTGATAGTGAGGATTTCCTCAGCTAGATAGGCAGTACCTATTTTAGACTGAAGGTTGGTCAAGCTTGAACCATAAAAGGATTAATCCCCAGTTGGTGTCCTTATCTCCGAACCAGTATATTTACCATGGCAAACTCGCAACAGGTGGGAATTGCAGTAAACACGAGCTCCCCACTAATCATTTATTATATAATGGCCATACAGCCCAGGGGGGTGCTGTTACATTTGTGGTTGAGGCTCATCCAGCTTATAGAACAGACATTTTCTACTCTTGGGTCAATTTTCCAACAGTTGATGGGAACAATAATACATTTCATCATTATACACATGCTAATGCACCTGCACAAACAAAGCATATATAGAGATACCTCTATCTTTTCAAGACCACGAAAACTGGCTTGATGGCACCCTACCCCATACAACACTACATTTTAGACTGAGTGATAATGGTCCTAACTGGCCTCACTTGGCCACAAATACATCGCATCCTGATGCAGTCACCTTGGCAGTACCTGAAGTTTGCTGCTTATACATTGAGTTTGTAACAATATATAGACTCTTAGGCCCTCATTATGAACATGGCGATAAACACAGTCGGCCGCTGTGGCGACATTGAACAGAAGACGCCATTGGCGGTGAACAGAAACCCACCATATAAAGATGCAAAAATCAGAATCCGACAAAAAAGTGCCAGCCACCAGTTACCATCAGGACCTTGTCGGCAGAAATGCAGGACCTCCGACCCCGCCACCGTCGAGCACACAAACCCCCGGCGGTCAGTAGAAGTCGAATGACCATTGGCGGTACAGACCGCCACAGCCAGCATTGGAACCCAACAGTAAGAACTACACACATTGGCAAGTCTGAAACCCACACACCTAACACACACCCACAACACTGTAAAACACTCATAGACACACCCCAAAATCTATGGCAATGACATTCGGACAACTGATACAGAGAACTCCAGAAGCAGACGCTGAATTACACAATACACGATACATACACCAAACCACACAACAGCACCCTCACCTAGATCCACACAACACATTACTCACAACACACACCATGGCACCCCTCAAACACCCATGCTTCACAGAAAGGGAGCTAAGGACCATGGTGGACGAGATACTGGAGGTTGAGCCGCAATTATTCGGGGCACAGGTCCAGCAGACACCCATCGCCAGGAAGATGGAGCTATGGCAGACAATAGTGAACAAGGTCAATGCAGTTGGACACCATCCACGCACAAGAGACGATATCAGCAAGATATGGAACGACCTGCACGGGAAGGTGGGGTCCATGGCATCCTGGCACAACATTTCAGTCCAGAAGACTGGGGGAGGACCTCCACTAACACCACCCGACTACACTGACTGGGAGGAAAAGTTACTGCCCATCCTGCACCCTGAGGGCCTCACTGGACTCACTGGAGAAATGGACTCGGGTAAGTCATCTACAATTACCCCTTATCCACCACACCTGTAATGCATGCACCACCCCACCCCTCCAACAGCCACCAGGACCACTACCCCACCCAGGCCACAATCACAACATCCAGTCACCCTGCATGCCCACAAACCCACTAACAGGCCCACATCCCTCCCCCTGTGCACAGCCACCCATGCACCTCCACATCCTAAGCAAAATGCAATGCAAACCTCACAAAGGCACCCTGCATGGCCCCAAAGTGGAAAACCTGCACAAAACAGCCCAGCCCTGTGCACCCTACCCGATCATGCAACTGTAACAGACATGTCCATTCCCCCAACAGGCACCACCAGCCATGCCACACTGATGGACAGGACAAGGCATGGCAGTGCCCCACATGGAGACAGAGGCACCACCCAGGACACTGGAGAGGGAACCCTGGACAGTGACGAACACCCTGGCCCCTCACACAGTCCTGAACTGTCACCATCAAGCAGTCCCACCCAGTACACCACTGACACCCCTACCAGCCAGCCAACAACATCAGCCCAGGGCAACCGTCCCCACACTTGTGTATCCAGGCCACAGACTGGTGGAACACATGGACAGAGGCCACAGTCACCCCCTAACAACAGGCAGGAAGACAATGGCCCCAGTACAAGTGGTACCGCCAGACCTGTGCAGGGGACACAGGCACAGGGGGCTAGGCCCAGGGGGGAGGCCACAGGATGGATGCTGCAGCCCAGAATGTGATATCTGAGGGCCTAGGAGCATACCACCATACCCAGGACTAATTGGCCCAGATCGTTTCCACCCTGGAGCAGAGTCATGGGATGCAGGTAGCACACCACCAAGAGGCCATGAGCAGTGGAAACTGCACAATGCCACCATGGCCACTATAGCAGGAGTGCTGCTGCACCTTGTCCCAACCCAGCCTGAGGCCCCCACAGACCAGGAAGCACCTACTACAGGCCAAGATACAGACCGGCCAACAACGTCAGCAGCAGCAACTGGACTTGTGCCACCATCTCAGGACACACATGAGACCTGCATCTCAACCCGTACAGGCCAACACCATGCACCCAAACGGTCCCTCAGGCCCAGATATGGCACAGGAACACCTGCCAAGACTAAGGACCCCTCAAAGAATTGACTTTGACAAGAACTGTCCTCCAAGTGTGCCACTGGACCACCGTCCACACTGTGTAATAATAACCCCCAAAACTGTAAATGATAGATGGACATACCACCACTGCCAACAAACGCTGCCACCATGTAGCCAATATGGACATCCACCAATAGCCCAGTCCCATCACTGTAAACTGCACAATGTCATCCCTGCACCAAATAAAACACCTGTTCACCAATGTCAATGTCCCCTGTCATAGAAACAAATGGAAGTGTGGATGCAATAGCCTTTGAAATAATTTATTCATTTGCAGGAATTGCACCCCACGCATAACATGTGGTTGTGCCAACAGAATTGTCAAACAATTTGCCCATAATGTTACATGCCCCATGCAAACCTGGTCACAGTGACAATGTCTATAGACCCAACACCCCCATAGAGGAGAAGGCACACTGACAATATGCTGCACAGACAGCAACATCATCAAATAGTCCCACATATTTACTGGAAGTAAAGTTGTGTCAGTTGGTTCCTGGAATGTACATCATCCCCCTCCTTATCATCACCATCATTCTCATCCCCTCCCTGAAGAAGCTGGTCTGGATATACAGCACCCACCTCCTCCAAGAGGGGGATAGATTTCCGCACAGCCACGTTGTGCAGCATGCAGCAGGCCACCACTATTCTACACACCTTTTCAGGCTCATAGGCCAGGGATCCCCCAGAGATATGGAAGCAACAGAATCTAGCCTTCAGGAGACCTATTGTGCGCTCTATCACCCTCCTAGTACGTCCATGGGCCTTATTGTAATTCCTCTCTGCATCTGTCCTAGGATTCCTCACTGGTGTCAGGAGCCAACGCATGTTGGGGTAGCCAGAATCACCTAAAAAAGGGGGCAAAACAGGACTGTCACTGACAACCCTCAGTGGCAGACAACCTGGCTGTCTGCTATGTGCCAAAAAGTGTCAGATACACTTACCTATGATCCATCCTCTGTCCCTTTGTAGCTGTTCCATCTTGTGTGGCACACTACTGTTCCTCAGCACAAAGGAATCATGGACTGATCCAGGGAAGATGATATTCACATGTGAAATGTACTGGTCTGCAGTACACACCAATTGAATGTTCACGGAGTGAAAGTTCTTCCTGTTTCTGTACACCTCTCCACTGACTCTTGGGGGGATGAGAGCAATGTGGGTGCCATTGATGGCACCTATCACATGGGGAATGTTGGCACAGGCATAGAAGTCCGACTTGATGGCAGGGAGGTCAGCACTTTGGGGAAACCTCACTTACGACTGCAGGTGTCGTACAAATGCATTCAGGAATCTGGACAGTATAATGCTAAACATGGACTGTGAAAAACCTGCACCCATGCCCACTGTCACTTGAAATGAGCCTGTGGCCAGTAAATGGAGTGCAGAGAGAACCTGCACTTCAGTTGGGATGGCATGCTGATTCCAATAAGCCGGTCTCAGTGTTAGATCCAGTAATGCACAAAGTTCATGAATAGTAGCACTGTTGAGTCTGTAATTGATAATGATGTGACGCTCCACCATTGTCCTAAAATCAGCAAGTGGTCTGTGCACCGATGGGGCCCTCCCTCGCCACAACGGTCTGTACGTAGGAGGAGTTGAGAACACATGTGAGGAACACACATACATCTGCCCACAATGTTTCCTATTCAGCACTGCTGGCATACAAGTCGACGACCCATATGCATAGTAGGTGTGAAACTGGAGTAACATGTCCTAAATGATACATCAGGACTGTTCTGGTGAGTAAATGTCTATTTGTTCATTCCTGAGGGGGTTGGGGATAATAGGGCCTGCATGGGGCATATGAGGATTTAATAACTGAGTAGTAAAGGCCAAAATGTCTGTCCCCTGTAATCCAAAAATGTTGTAGTGGAAGTGACCTCATACCGTAATAGCGTAAGGTGGTGTTCACCGCTGTGCGACCATTCATTGGTTAACATGGTTGTCAATGGGGATTTCTAGCGTATCATAATCGCCGCCGGCGGTGACGGTGCACACCGCTGTGGTACGTATGCTAACTCATCACCCCAACTTCACTTGACTCCCGGATTTCGTGCATGCAGGTACTTCACTGAGTGTGCTGCTGTGTCCTGCCTCTGGTCATGGAAATGGCACGTGTGACAGGGGAAAGGGCCCCGGCCTTCACCAGCGAGGAACTGGAGAAGTTCGTGGACGGGGTCCTGCCCCTGTACGCCAAGCTCTACTGTCGACCAGAGGTACAGGTGAGTAGGTGGATTGGGGGGCATGGATGTGTGTAATGGTGGTAGATAGCTGTAAACATGTGTGCACGTTTGACACTGTACAGTCCTGCGTTCCTGACATTCTGCGTGTCTGTGTGCTGTTACGCTGCTGTAAATGTCCGTCCCATAGTTGACGTATAGCCGGCTGTATGTACTGGCCGTTGTCTGACCTCTGTGTTCCTTTTTCTGTGTGTCCCATATGGGTCAGCGCCCATCAGAAGAGGGGACTGTGGCAGGCCATCTCCAGGGAGGTGCGGACCCTGGGGGTCTACAACCAGTGGAGCACCCACTGCAGGAAGCGGTGGGAGGACCTGCGGCGCTGGGCGAGGAAGATCTGCGAGGCCCAGCTGGGGAAGTCCTCCCAATGAGGAAGAGGTGCCCGTCGGGCACGGACCCCCCCCCTTATGCGACGCATTCTGGCGGTGGCGAATCCGGACCTGGATGGGCGCTTGAAGGCTGTACAGCAGATACAAGGGGGTGAGTACATGAACCATCGTATGCCTCCTTGATAGATGTGTGAGCGTGCTGTGGTATGTATGCTGTCTAGTGGCAGGGACTCTGACTGATGTCCTTTTACATAATGGCCCCGTGGGGAGTAGGGTTGTAAGGGTCAGGTCTGCAGTACTTTTGGTCCTTCAGTGCTGTGGGGTATGGCTGTAGAGCAGGGTTGTGGCCACTAGTCAGGGGCATAGCCATGTGTATAGCGGTAGGTGCTGCCTGGTGGAATATTTGCAGGGTGGGTGTGTTCAGCTAATTACAATTGTCTCTCCTGTTTTGTCTCCCCATCCCTGTTCTCTTATGTTGTCTGTGTACATCTGCATCATCTGGCGAGGGAGCTGAGGCACCGGCGAGTGTGGATGCAGCGTCCCACGGTTCCACGGAGGCAGAGTCGTCCGACGCCAAGGGGACCAGTGGGTTGGAGGGCGAGGGGAGTACCATAGGGGAGGCAACTACAACTGGAGGTAGTGACTCTGATACCTCCTCCGATGGGAGCTCCCTGGCGGACCCTAGCGGGCCCACCCATTCTGTGCCATCTTCTGCCACCCACATACCATCACCGCCCTCCCATTTGCTCCCCACTGAGTTGCCTGTGCCCGCACACCCAGAAGGGTAGGTGTCTCTTTCGCCCCAGGCACCTCCTCCCCTGCCCTAGTAAGCACACACCAACATCCACTTCCCCAAGTGTGTCCACATCTTCCGCCTCCCTGTCTGTCTGTCCCCTCTACATGCACACTCACAAGCACTGCACTCTCATTCAATGTTGCTGACCCTATTCTTGCAGTCACCACAAAATCAGGCATCCATTCATGCACCCTAGGCACCACACTTGCACTCACCACAACGACTTTAGTTGACACGTGCAGCACACTCACTAAACGTGCAGACACCCATACAACATCCATGTACTCTGGCAGCCTGTCCTGTCCCACTGTGTCCACCCCCCTCATTGTTTCTTTGGTTGGGGGTGCTGGGCACATGTGTGTACTTTGGGCAGGTTGGATTTGACTTGTGTTGGGTAAGTACCTCTTGCTGTGGGGTGTGTGGCTTGTGCTGTTGTGAAGGGTTGTGGGTGCTGTGTGGGGTGGGTGGAGTGGGTGGGTATGTAACTATGCCCTTTCTGCCCTTGTTTAGTAGGTTGCAGTTACCATCGTCATCTTCGTCGGCGGTCTAGGTCATGGAGGTATATGGCAAGGAACAGGGCTGGCATGATTTGCAACTCTATCCATTTCTGCTTCGGCGTGTTGTGTGTGCCTCCGGTGAGTGTTTCCTTTTATTTGGTTCGTTTCCGCCTGGCTTTGCGTGGCGGTGGTTCCCGCCCCGGAACTGACGGAGGTCTAGTGCTTCATTATTTGATGGGCGGGTAGGGCCTTTCCGACGGCCTGTGGACGGGCTCTGCCGTCGTTGTGGGCATTCCTCTGCTGGCGGTGAGTGGTTTTCAGGCTGCCTATTTTTAAGGTGATTCATAATTTGGCGGTCCAGACCGCCAGACTGTTGGCGGTTGTTACCGCCGCCGGAGCGGTGTTTACCGTTGTGTTCATAATGAGGGCCTTAGTCAAGTTTGTAATGCAAACATTGAATACTAATCCAGCATGTGGTGCTCCAGCACAACCACACCCAGTCACACCAGACATTAATCCTGCAATGGTGTGAGAAAAGGCCTCTTTTGTCATGGTTAGCCCCCCCACTTTTTGCCTGGTATTTGATGTACTCTCAAAATTGTTAGTGCCCATGGCCCCTACTAACCAGGTTCCCTGGGCCAGATCTCTTTCCCTAAAACTGTTGAGATGCATTGGCACGATTGGCAACACCTTTAGTTTCTACTATAAGTCCCTAGTAAATGGTACGTAAGTATCCAGGACATGGAGTACTAAGGGTAGGCCTCTGACGGCAGTAGTACAGATTGTGCCACCTTCTAGGGCCATGTATCCAGAAGCACCCAGCACTGTCATTGCAGACTGAGTGTTCTGGTGCAGTCCTAAAAAGACAAGCTCGACATGGCACATAGCCTGGGTACCCTGTCCACTACACACTGCATGCATTATAGGTAAGTCACCCCTCTGGCAGGCCTTCCAACTCTAACACAGGGTGCACTATATTGTATGTGTGGGCATAGATACATGAGAAATATGCCCCTACTGTGTTCTTGCCAAACCTGGGACATAGTAAGTGAACAGAGCAGCCATTTTAATACATGTGCTGATCACTGGTCAGTACAAGTTTTACAGCTACACGATGGCAACTCTGAACCCTGGTTTGTTTGGTACCAAACAACTCAGTATGATAAATCCAAACTGGTACCAGTATCGGATTTATTACAAAATGTACCTGGGGTCACCTTAGCAGTGCCCCCTGCAAAAGCTAACTACCCGGGCATGGTTGCTGGCAGGTCACAACCAACCTGCCACCACCAGACAAGATTCTTGAACCCTGGGGTGAGAGATACTCCTCTCCGGGTCCCAGAACAAAGTCCTTCCTGGGTGGAGGTGCAAACACCCTTTCCCTCGGGAATGTGCACTGCCCTGTTAGTGAGCTTCAAAGGGCTTACCTCCCTCAAAATTCAACCCCCAAGCCTGCTGCTAGCAGCAGATAGCTGCCCCCATTTTAAACCCCCACTTTTGGTGGGAGCAGTGGTGGGAAACCATACAAAGGACAGGAGGAGTGGTCATCCCCAGCTTGCACCACCCCTAAGGTGTTGTATGCGAGGTGACTCCTCCATTTCATTTTCCTCCATATTGCATGGAAGAAAAAAACAATCAGGTGTAGGGAAGTGACCTCTTGCCACAGGAAGTGGTCACTTAGTAGGTGTAGCCACCCTAAGGTAGGTGACCCATCGGTCACTACCAGGTACTCCCCTAAACTCCCACTAAATACAGTATTTAGTGGGCATCATTAGATCAAGAAATCAGATTCCATGGACTAAAGAAGACCAGCAACAAAGAAGACCCAAGACTCAAGAACTGAAGTTCTGCTATGCCAAGAAAAGGCGCCTAACCCTGCCTGCTGCATCCAGGACTCGAAAATTGCTGAGGGTTTGCTTGAACATTGGACGGACTCTACAAACCCCCTCCGACGACCTCCAGTCTTTGAAAATTGCCAAAGATCTCCCTCCAGAACGAAGCATCACTCTCCTGCAACTTAAGACCAAAGACCGGCCGGAGGCCACTTCACTGACTGGCTGCTGACCAAGGAACCGGATGCCGCAGCCAGATGAAACTCCACCCAAAGGACCGTGAGGACACCCCGTCGCGCTGTGCCCTGCATCAAAGATCCAGCTGTGCCCTAAGGGCCCCAAACCCCTTGCGATGTTGATACTCCAAGGGGACCCAGCAAACTTACCTTTAGTTCCACCTGTGCAGTGCTTTTCCAAGTGGTGCCCCGCTGTGGCCTGGCACCAGCTCCAACGACTTTCGGCAGCTTGTCCCACTGAAACCGGGAGCCGCCCAAACTTCTCCAGCTGGTCCATAGTGCCCACCAATGACCTCGACATACTTGCAGAAGGAGGCATTGGTAAAAGCATTGCCTGATTTTATATGCATTTTCAAAGTATTTTCTCCATTGATTCCTACGGTGTGTAATTACACACAAAACACAATTGTTATTAAAACATCAAACATTCATAACTTGAAAAGTGCTTACCCAATTTTGATGTTCTTGGTCTTGAAACTTTTATAAAAATCTGTAGTATTTGGGTAAAGTAGTCTTAACTTATTGTTTTGAGTGTGTGGTCTCATTTATTGATACTGTGAGTACAGCAGATGTTTTGCACTTCTCCAAGATTAGCCTAACTGCTCGACCAAGCTACCACAAAAATTAGAGCTTTAGGTGGTCTAGTCTAAACCAATATGTAGTTGCTTGGACTCTCTGCACAGTGTGCCTAGTTTTGCACACTAGATAGAGAGCTAGCCTTCGACAGATGGTGCATTTAGTTATGGGTAAGGAACCAGCCAAACATGAGGAGATTCCTGTTTGGTTAGCTCAAAAAATAAACACGCTGGAAGCTGTTTTTCCCCACACAGGACCTAAACATAAACACATAATTCTCACTAGGTGCTTGCCATTTGGAATGGTTCCCGCAGTGGATAACTTCAACACATGGGGCACGGTATTTGTCACTCTCTACACTATCGCACAAGGTACATCAACACTTGCCAACTTTCGGAAGTGTTAACACAAATTCAAGATGAATACGAGGCTGCTCCCGCTCTGGACTTCGGGATGCAATTAATGGGCAATTTTGCTACAGTGTCCTCAATAATATTAAGTAACCTTAAAGGGGAAGCAGTAGCACTAGCAGTGTGCCTGTACAAGATCAAGAGTGTGAGCTGCCTAAAATTATTGCTGGAACCTATTTGAGTAGAGGTCCAGATAGCTTGAGAGCCAGACCAAGTAAACCACAGTTGCAAGGTAAATCCAATAAGGATTCTACCAAGAAAGCGACTGAGGGGGTCTAAAAATTGCTGGGATAAATATAAACAAACATTTAAAAAAGACGGGAGAATCTCTGCAATTGGAGACCCCTGAGAAATGTTACAATTTAAGAGACAGGGATAATACAAAAACTCCTGATATATATCAATATACTGATACATGCCAATCTTGTTCTTTCAGGACTCACCAGATAAACGTAGTGAGAAAGATGGGCAATCAGAACAACACACAGAGTCTGTGAAACCGAGAAAAGATTCACAATGCTCAGCAGAAGTTTCAGTTAAAAAAGAAGAGAAACTTCCACAACAAAAACCCCAAATCAAAAAGAAGGTGGCAGCTTTTTCAGCGCTAAATGCCACAAAAGATGAGCGTTTTATAGAAGAACAGGAACTGGGCATTGGCTCTAATAGACAGCACAGCAGAGGTCACAATAGTTCACCAGAATCTTCTAGAGCATCTGAAGGTGAAAGCAACTTATGACTTCATAGACGTCTAGACTGAGGACATTCAAGTCCCTCCCATAGGGTGTATAAAATGAATGTACGGTTAGAGGGAGACATTGAGTGCAGAATTGATATAATATTTTGGAAACGATTAACTGGCATTTATGACATTTTGTTGGCTGAAAAGGATTGGCCACCAGAAGTTGTCCATGAAGTCCCACTGGGGGAACAGATCATTAAGCCTTCCTTCCCGCCCCCAGTTCCTATAGAATTAGATGAGTCATGCCCATTCAATTGGGTATTGGCACAAGCCCCCGGGTTGTATTACAACCATGTTGGGTAGGATAAAGATTCTCCCTGCTGCATATACCAATAAGGTCCCAGGCACAGCCACAGCCTCAACCTCAATATCCTATTAAGCATGAGGCTAAAACTCCTCTGAGAGAGATTCTTGCATGTCTACCAGAGAGTAATTGAGCCCTGTGTCTCACCAATGAACAATCCTTTATTTCCTGTTGCCAGACTGGACCATTCATATAGAATAGTCTTACATTATAGACATTTAAACAGTCATACATGCACATTTGCTATACAAAACTCGCACAGCACTCATTAACAATATTGTGCACAAAAAATACAAACCGACATTGGATATTTCCAATGGCTTCTTCTGCCAAAATACTTAATCTGAAAGCAGGGATTTAACAGCATTTAGCGCTTTAAGCTCGCAGCAAAAAATGTCAAGGCTTCTATAGGTGGCTTCCATTTGACACAACATTGACTCTGAGGCATTGTCCTATGTTGATGACATCTACCTAACGGATGATGATCTCATTCACCACCTGAAGCAGGTGGCCCACATTGTTGTGGGATTTGCTGAATTCAACTACAAGTTCAATTTTAGGAAAACAAAAATTGCATTTCTCATTGTCCTACTTTTGGGATACAAGGTATCAGATGAAGGCAAGAGCCTAGCGCCCCTCTTTCTAGAAAACTGTGCACAATTGCAACCACCAAACACCATAAAAAAGCTCCAGTCTTTATTGTTTTTTTTAAACTGTGGTAGAACTCAGATTCCAGATCATGCACAACGCATTAAACCATTTTATGATTTAATATGCCCTGATTTTTTAAGCAAATATTAGACAGTCAAACACACGCATTATCAGAGCATTACAACAAGCCATGCTTGCAGCAAAACATTTACGCACATGGGACAAAAGGCACATTTGGTCATCAGAGTAATTGCTGGTGCCATCGGTTTCACCCACATAACATTTAATGAGGGTGAAACCATCCCTATTGCATACAAATCATATTTGTACTCCACAGCTGAACAATGCTTTGCTCCCACAGAAAAGATTCTGACTGCTGTTCAGATGGCTGTCATTAAAGAGAGACCTGTGGCTCAGAGGAAACGCATTATTGTCGTCTCTCCGATCCCAGCCCTCAAGGCGGTCACAAAGGCTAATGTTCCTAACGCAAAAGCATTACGTTCACGTCAGGTTCAATGGGCAACGTCTCTGATAGCCACTGATGTAGATTACATTTTTGACCCAAAATTATAAACTCAAGATTTCCTTCAATACGAAATGGAATATCCAATGCCAGCAAACACTTTGCCAATTGACCAATATTAAATTATTATTTACAATGCTGGATCAGCCCAACCAGCCATAGGCACAAAACATCAATACTCTGCCACTTTCGTGGCTCTGAGTGGCTACATCAAAGATAGTGAATTCCATGCATAAAACACTTACAAGCAGACCTTAGTGGACAGCACTGCACAACTAGCAGAGCTCAAGGCTCTGGTCATTGCACTGGAAAACACAGATCCAGAACAACTAACGCTGATAGTCTGTGAGTCATATTACTGTGCCCAGTCCTGTAATGAATACCTGCATTACGGTGTCATAGTGGGTTCAGAGATTCAAAAGGCAACACCATAAAACACAGGTTACTAGGGAGGAAAGTAGCAGAACTGAAGGAAACGCTACCAAATGCCCATGTAGTACATACATTGGGACATCAACATGTAGGACTATATGTTGCAGGCAATACTGTGGCTGATGAAGGGGCCAAGTCAGCAGTAGCTACAGCTTCTGTTGCTGCAATAACACGTTCACGAACAAGGTTGGATTATGAAGCACTTGCTGCTGTAAAAGCTTTGGATGATGCCAAGTCATTACCAAAGGCATATCCTGCAAAATATTCCTACCGCATAACTAACCTAAAAGCTGCCCTAGTAAAAAAAACAGGGGAGGGCGATCGTGTGATCCCCAACCAAGATCGGAGATCTGAATTGATAAATGAGTCACAAGAGAGAGTTGCTTCTGCCCATGCAGGTGTGGAGGCTACAATTTCTTTACTGCAGAAATGTTATTGGTGGCCAGGTCTATACAAACAGATAAAATAATATGTCCTTTGCTGTGACATTTGTCAGCAAATAAAAGGGTCCACCATTAAACGCCCACAGCAGACACCCTTTTAAATTTCAAAACAAACCATTACAGTGTGTATACCAGGGTCATTTTGGCCCCCTGACACATGATGGTGCATACACATATATTCTAGTCGTTGACAACTCATGCTCCAGATTTCCCTGGGTCTGGCTACAACAGTCAGCTGATGCTGGAACTATTATTAGAGATTTGCAAGTCTTTATCAGTACATATGAAGTTGCGGCTTTTCACTCAGACCAGGGCCCTTCTTTTGCCTCAAGGATATTCAGGGACACCATGGTTTTGCTAGGGGTCCAACTATAGTTTTCTTCCCCCTACCATCCTGAGGGTAACAGTGAAGTGGAATGGAAGAATCAAGACTTAAAGCAATCCTTAACAGCAAGAGTATTAGGCACGGGTCGTAGTTGGCTTAGTCACCTGAATGGAGTCCAGAGCGCGCTTAATAATCTGCCCAGAAGGTCCTTGGGAGGGTGCATGCCATATGAGGTGCTGTTTGGGACACAAATGTATGTTCCAGATCTTGATGGCTCTGGTGCGGAGGCAGCAGACACATTTTGAGATAAATGAATGTGTCACTTTCTTGACGGTATTACAACAGTTCGGTGACGAAAACACGTCTGCCTGTGCCACCTCCTTAGAACTAAGGGATACACCAATAACATCTACTGGCTGGATTCTGAAAGTTGGGGATCTAGTACGAGAACAGATTGCTGTGAAGAAGGACTTTGGTCCATCATATCATGCACCGGTTCCAGTCGGGGGACTGTACAGTACCAGAACTATTATTCTACCACTGCTGCCTGGATCAAAAGGAAATCACTATGTCTTCATTGATCATTTTAAGCTACACCATATGGCCAATCCTCCACAGCAGATCTAGTGGACTCCTGGGGAGTTCTATAATCCCTCTCACTGCAGACCAGGATGTTCCTCTATGGGTTTTGAGCAGTGATACTGACGCTTCCCAGACCTTGGGGAGGGTGGAAAATTATCTTTCATTAGTACCACTATCTTCATATGGGATGGGAAACAACATAAATAATGAGCACTAATACTCAAATGCAACTCAAACGGATGGCATTGTCTACTATGAACCACCGAGGGAGACTTCTGTTGGTTCTCCACTTCCTAACACGGCTCCAGCTTTTGCACTAACTGCTTCTGGATATTTTGCCATTCAGGATGAATCCACCCTTGACTCATCCACTTCTTCTGTAACACAATCATCAAGAGCACATAAGCTGATGAATTGTCTTAAGGATAACTATCTCATTCATCCAGGAAACTATCTGTGGCTTTTATGAACTGTACTTGCCTTTCTTCTTCTTATGATTGGGTTTGTCATCGTCTTTTTCTTACTAATACATGGTTATTACCTTCATGAAAGCTCTGCAGTTGAACTGTTGGATTAAGTCCTAAAACCACATTTTTCTTCTCATAAGCGCCACGAGACTTGTCCCTAGTGAACATTTCAGCTATACCAATTCCTAATGGGATTGTTTGGGGTAAAGGATCTTTTGATATATTCAGTCTGACCGAAGTTCTGCAAATGCAATATGTTTTTAAACTTTCTTTAAACAATGTAATAATACCTGGGGTTGTTTATGATGACTGGTATGTAAAAACTGTTCATTCAATGTTTTCTGAATTAGATTTCTTTACTGCATTTGAAAGTGAAGACATTTACCAAACAAAAGAAAATTATGGCGATATATTCTGTTACAATTAACATGGACATCATTTAATTCATGGAGCAAGTACCAGAAAGACTATTTTTAATTATACACAATAGGAAGATTATCCTACCTCACCAATGGGGAGTTCTAAAACATATATGGATACATTTACATATCCTTCTGGGCATAATGTTCAAGGTGCTGCGTCCTATTACTTTAAATTACCATCAATGGAAATGGACAATGTATTGTTGCTGGATACAAAATTGATTTATTCAGATTCCTTAGTTTCCCTGTTGGCAATAGAAGGCTATAAATATTGGATGAAGTCAATTGTCTTAAAGAGTGTTTGAGGAACTAAACATCGGAAGTACGGGGAAGGGTAGCTTTATTTAGAGCATGCCTGATACCCATACAAATGATATTTTTAAATAAAACAGCACAGCAGACAAGTTGTTTAGGCTTGGCAAATTAAATGCGCCCAGTATTCCCCACTCCCAGAAAATTTTACGAATGGCAAAAATACATTCATGCAACAGAACAGCTTGATGGGTCCTGGTGGGTGGTTAATGTGGCCAATAGACACAAATGGTTGTGTAAACTCCACGGAGGGTTTTAGAGCGAACAGACCAGACCCTCGCTATTTGTCATCAGAACATTCTGGTATTGTGACAACATGCAGTGTGGGAAAATTATGCCAGCAATGGTTAAAAAGTTCCTCACCTGATGCTGTAAAAGAACACCTCAGTCTCCTGTCTAATAACACAGACTTTCAAGACTTTTCTCTTAGGCCCCAAAAGACAACGTAAAAGCACTTCTTCTTTGCAATTTACAATGCAATTTGGAAACTTTCACAACAGGAAGCCACAGCCAGATGAGGGCAAATAGATCACGAAAACTTACAGAAAGAATTAGCCATTGCAGATAATGGGGTTCACACCTTGTCTGAGACGCTCAACAACATCCTTTCTCCTGCGATTGACTATGCAAACAGACCTGTTATCTCTACAACATAGACAGAGTCAACTTAGGTCCATTATGCAGTTAGGTTGGACACTACAAACATAGAAAAATGGTTGTGTTCCGTGGCATTATGTCAAGGCTAAGGACCTGTTTGCCTCATTTATTTTGATACAACAAATACAAATAGTGGCTAAGAGGGTACTTATATTATGCTGAACATTGAAAAATTCGAACAATTGCCTTTTACTGTGGCGGAAATACCATCTGCTGTCTGGCTAATTCATGCGGTTATTAATCTGCCTATTTCAACACTTCAATTCACATTGTGCTTGAAACACATTCCTGGAGGCAGATATGAAAGGCTGGGAGATAGTTACATTCATGAGGTCTGGGAGCTTCCCTTTTCGGTCAAATTTTCTAATGAAATGAAAGAGGTCTTTCTTAGCGGTAGCAAATGCGAGGCTTCTGTGAGCCATTCAGTGGTTTGCAAACAGTTTTTCTTGCACGGAGCATGTAATGCTTCAGAAGAGAATTTGGCCTGTCAACTGAAGGGAGTTCCTTCTCCCCTTGATTCAACCAGCATTCCAGGTACTCTCAAATGGAAGTTAAGCACTTCTAAACAGCAAGAGCTGTTGTGGAATGCGAGTCGGAATTGCCTATGTAGTTTCAGTTTCGCAAATTGTAACTTGTTGCAGTAACGTCCTTTTTTACCCATAGACTGAAGTAGCAGACATCTGGCCTCATATTACTACTTCTAACTTACATTTTGACAAACTGAGCAGACTAAAATCTCCATTGTTTCAGAAACACCTAGTGCTGACATCTGCATGCAAGACCTACACGCTCCAATTAGCAAGGTCATCTGCGGAAATACAGGGACTCATTACGACTCTGGCGGTCTTAAGTCTGCCAGTGTTGCGGTGGCGGTCGGACTACCCCAATGTGGCGGTCCTACCCACATTACGACCGTGGTGGTAGCACCACGGCTGGATCACCAGCACTGCCAGTTTTCCTCCATAGGAGGGACTGGCGCTGCTGGCAGTCCTAATCCTCCACGCTGCATTGCAAGCAGCGCCACCCTGGGGATTACGACCCCCTTCTCTGCCAGCGGTTACATGGCAGTAGCACTGCCATGTAACCGCTGGCAGAGATGGGGTGCAGTGGGCCCCAGGTGGGCCCCTGCATTTCCCATGCACTTGGCATGAGCAGTGCAGGGCCCCCCCTGGCCAGGGCCATCGCGATGTTCAAAATTGTGATGGGTGCTGGTGCACCCTACACACTACAGCATTGCTGCCGGCTCTATTGTTACAGGCCGTTCCCCTCTGTGCCAGCGGGCAGAAACACCATTTCTTCCTGCTGACCCAGCGGGAAACTCTTAATGGGGCCCTCAGGAAGGCAGCCGCACTGGCGGCAACCTGACCGTCGGGACTTCCGCAGACGGCCTTTTCCGTCCGCCAAAGTCATAATTGACCCCACAGTCTCTTTTAAATACAAACTTTCTGAGACACTTTGGTGAACTTGTAGGATGAATATTTAAGGCTGTTGATTCTGGGTGTGTCAGATCCTTTTCATCTATATTTGGCATAATACCTTCAGCCATACACTCAATAGATTGGGGCATTTTTGGGTAATTCACAATTACTTTGGCCTTAACTGGTATCATTTTGCTGTTGCTGTTTTTCATTCACAATGGCTGCCCCATTTCAACAAAGAGGACTGATGGCGTATCCACCAGCGCACGTGTGTTGTGAACGCATGATGTGGTATTTCCTCCTTGAGGAACTGGAGTGCAACTGGTCTCTGTCATTCAGACCGATAATGAACTGTGAGCATCCAGTGTTTCGTTGCCTTTGGCCCTTTTCGAATGTGCACTGCAACTGTGTCTCTCTACGTAGCACTTACTTTCGCTGGTTACTGATCTGTTGATGATCTTGATGAGGGCTCATTACCTGACATGCGCTGAGGGTGCGTTTGCTATGGAAAGCCTCTTATGAGCCGCCCTTTGTGGATCAAGTGGCTCTGGGCACTTCAACATCTGGCACTGCACCGACTACTGCCACCTTGGCTGACGCTGAGGTTTTGGAACACAAGTGCTCTTTGGTTTTCCTTGTCACCAATTTGGTTGCTTCAACACCTGCCAAAGTGGGATTGTTCCTTGATTCAATTGTCCTGGCTATAATTGCCACTTTTCAAAACGACAATGACTTTTAAAGATGAGATTCAGCTTTTAACAGTAGCATTATTATATTTTAAATTGACATGACAATTTTAAAATGGCCTGCTTTGAGTATGCTTGCTTGTCAACTTGGACTTTTATAGATATATTTTAATTCATTATAATGTAGTTTAGATTGTGTTTTCCTCTAACACTTTGAACCCAACAAGAAAAGGATGTTGTAAGGTTATTTTAGTAGCTTTTATGGGCACGTTATTTTAGCCATAGGCCTGCAGCTTGTGCCTAGTAACAATTATTATTTTTTCTGAGCAGAAGCTCTCTTCTGTGGTGATGTTTTATTTTCCTTTGTCTCATACACTTTTAGCACAGAAACTGATTTCATTCATTTTACTCGGACATTCTCATTCTGTGCTTTGTTCAAGGCTGTCTCCAATATGTTGGCAATACAAAGTGCAACACCGCAATTTTTGTCACTTCACAAGAAACATATGTGTTCTTATGTTAGGGCAGGTTTTTCAGAACACCAGATATTTTATTATAGAACATCCCTCTGACCCCCATACGTTAGAGTGCAGTCAGAAAATCGCCACTGCATGCTGTTGCTTCACTGCAGCTGTCTGCTGAGACTTGGCGTCTTTCCATTTACATGAGAGAGGACTCTTAGTAGACCAACAGGCCTCTTCACTACTATCATATTCAGGTATGGCGGATGGTATCTAACTAGGGAACCTGAAGGGCGGATTAGGCCTAACACTGCTGTGCTCTAGTAGTACCTTTGTGGTGTAGGTAGGAATCCTGACACTTAGCACTCTGACACTATGGTGGGACCTTTCTTGTGTTTCACTTTACTTGTTACTGTATTGCTATTATTCTGTGTTATCATCCTAATCTTTGCAGTACATGCTATTTTATCTAAAATGCAGTTGATTCAATAAAATATATTGAACCGATTTATGCTTCTGTTTGTCTTTGCATGTGTGAGACAAATGTAACCGAGAAAAAAGGATGAGATTCCCTGAGAAATCAGAATGTCATGTGTTCGGCTGCCACAAGTCACCGCCATATTTAGGCACTCTCATTTAGTATAATGAGAACCAAACATGATAGTGGTGATGTGAATGAACACATCAGACTGCAGGAAATGATTGAAGAAGCACAAGATCGGGAGGGATCGCGAAACCTTCTTGTCCCTTTATACACAAATTTGGATTTTCTTTAATTTCTCAAAAACTACTCAATGGATTTATACCAATTAATTAAAAGGGCTCTTTCTGGACTAGGAGCTACTTTTCTGCCAAATTTCGTGTAATTCCATCCAGTAGTTTTGGCCTTTTCAATGTTTGGTTTTGTTTCGGAAAGTTGAATTCTCAGGTCAGATTCTACATTTCCCGAGCAATTTCTGTATTTATTTTTTAGGCACATAAGATCTGAGAAAGCTTTTTCAGATAAGTATGTGGTGGGGAAACGAAGTGAAACCTTAAGTGTCTCTCATCTCTCCATAGCCCTCTGTCACATATATTTGTGTATCATTTGTTTTATAGCACCTCTCATAGAAGTGCAGGATGTCAGAGCACTTTACATAACACACATACAGAGACAATGAATCATACATGTGTAAATCAGAGTATATATATATATATATATATATATATATATATATTATACATTCACTCACACACACACACACACATATATAAATATATATATATATATATATATATATATATATATATATATATATATATATATAAAACCAAGGTATGCAGTTCCTTCCAGGACAGTGTCAGGCCATGGAGAAGAAAGAGGAAACGGAGATAAAAAAAAAAAAGAACCAGGTTGGACCAGTACCCCAATGGTGGAACAGAAAACTGTTCCTTTGGGAAGAAGAGCCCTTACACACCCAGATGGGTGTCATGCTTCATCATAGGAACACAAAAGGAAGTTGGACAGAGTGCTTAAACCTTTCAAACACTTACCCCCAGTCACAGATCTGGGTTAAATCCATTGTTCTTCTGCTCACCATGCCACCCCAGTTTGGACATATGCAAACCAGTTTTGACCATGCTCCCAGTGGAAACAGTCCAGCCCGAACTGCCAGGCCAAGTCCTCCCTGAACCAGAAACCATCCGCCATATTACAACTCCAGTATAGCCTATGGAACTTGTAAAACGACGGATGAGATATCTATCACATTTGTGACAGAGAAACCCCTCCGCCAAACTCTAATCAGGCCCTTAGTCTGTAAAATGTCCAGAAATAAGATGGATAAATAAAAGGTGTCTACGATTGTCTATTAGTAGTACCAAATATGGTACAAATTGTCTAAAGCTTTCTTGGATTTGCTAACATTTATCAACGTAAAATGTTTCGTTTGTAGCTCAATCCATAACATGATTATTGCAAAAAAGAGTTGCTTTTCAAGTGATCACCTGAAAAAGATATAGCATTCCAGAAACTGAAAGACTGTTTTACTTCCACTCCCCTATTACCATACCCTGATGTTAGGCTACCCTTTCAAGTTGAAGCTGGTGCATTTCATAATGCTATAGGAAGAGGCTTGTCACAACGGCATCCTAAGATTGGATAGATCAACCCAGTGGCATATTTTTCACAAACATTCATGCCGAGTGAAATTCGCTATAGCAGTGTTTCCCAATGTTTTAGAACCATGACCCACTTTTGAATACAACAAATTTCCCAGCTACACCTAGCTTTATTAGACATGAGGTGTGCGCTTTTCTAATGTAACTAAAACATTGTGTGGTAGCGCATTGTGTTTTACAGACAGCACATTTTACTAATAAAACTGTATTGCACAGAAATTATAATGTGTGGAAATTGGGTTTCAATGAATAATTATTATTTGTGCATCACCAAGTAAAGTGTTGTAATGTGTTCTGATCCAATTAAAGTCTTTGTTTCCATCACACTACAGAATTACAAGAAATTTGCTTAATTTATGCTTTCCTAACTGCTGAACCTGTACAGGTAATTTACAGGTATTTGCATTGTGTTGTGTGTTACGAAAAATAACATCCTACAACATTTCCTTTCACTTTCATGTACCACAGCAACATTGTCAAACAATTCACTTTACTTTTCTTCCTCTGACTGCATATTTCCTCACTTTTCAGCTATGCAAAGTTCTGGATTCTGAGGGGAGCCAAAAACTTCCTTCCACCTAGCATTCCCCCAAACCTCCTGATAAAAAATGGTACCTCACTTATGTGGGCAGGTCAAGAGCCTGCAACATGGAAGGGCCCAATACGTACAGTTGCGATAATGATGACCGAGGTGAGTGTACTAATTAGTTCTGGGATCTGGAAACATCTGGGGAAACCTACGAAACCCAGACATTTCTAAAAAATAGACCCCCAAGGGAGTCCACAGAGGTGTGGCTTGTGTGGATTCCCCAAGTTTTTTTTTTACCCAGAATACCCTGCAAAGGTTAAACGCTGAATAAAAACTGTATTTTTCCTTGTATTTCTGTGAAGCAAAGTTTGAGATTTCAAGGGGATTCTGGGTGAAGGAAAACTGGTGAGAGGCACGCAAGTCCTACACCCTTAGACTCCCCTGATACTAGTATGTTAAAGTTAATCCACCACTCACACCTCCAGAAATTATGGTGTCAAAGCTTGAATACTTATCTAAGTATCTCAATATTGAAACCAAGCCTTCTGAAGGTGAGCCATAAAGCCACTTCACAGACCTATTTCTTTATGGTCCATTCATGCACAACACACAACATTTTCATACCACTTGTTACAGGACAATCCAACCAATCACTGCACTCATGTCAATTTACTGCTGCCAGACAAGGGCCCATCACATTAATACACCACAGGACGGAATACGTTTGACTACATTTTACCACCACAGTCAAGTAATTGCCTTCTTCTTCCTGAGCTTAACTAATGGCTCCCATGACAGCCACATGAGGCTCAGGAAGACATGTTTTTCATGCGCCTTTAGCACACTCACTGTGCTAAGTCCAACTCCTTCCAATTTGTGAATGCAAGTTGGGGGTTTCCGAATGTGTCTTGTGAGGCCTATGCCTCGAACTGAGCAAGCATGTCTACCTTTGAAACTGAGGCAGACATGCTGGGGAATTTTCGCAAAGTTCCCAAAAGAGAACATCATAAACTATGAAGTGTTTGGCACACAAGGAAGTCAGTGAGAACGTAGCATATATACCTGCCACAGTTATGTGCAGTGCTGTGACAGTAATGCACTTATCATACAGCAAATTGAACATCTACTAAGTTCTGACGGAGGATGAACATGGTAAGCAGGTCATACACTGACCCATATGTTTCCTTATCCTTCAGTGCCAGCGTGGCACCAATGGGTTTGAATCCATAGGTGTAGATGATGTGAATCTGTACTACCTTTACCATCTGCCTTCTACCTGTGCAGTATCAATACCTACCATGAGCTTTTTTTACCCGTTCATGTCTCTGTCCTTATCAGAGTCCTGACTAATCTTCTACAATTGCCAAGTGAACCTATTCTAATTCCTTCCGCCATTAGCTAGTTGAAGCTCAAGAATACATGTCTTTTATGCGCCATCAGCGGATTTACTCTGCTAAATCCAACTCCTTCCAGTTTTTGGATGCAAGTTGGGGGTGTGCGTGTATGCCTTGTGAGGCCTATTCCCTGAACTGAGTGCATATCTTAATTGAAACTAAGGCAGACATGATGGTGAATACTTCCTGAGGTCTCTAAAGTAAAAAGTCAAACAAATATCCTGTGGGACTTATTCACCAGCACTAACTTTTTGGCTGTTTTAGGAATGCGATCAGCAAAGTGTCACTCCTGGAGCCTTGCTACATTCTCCAGAACATATAAAGTGGGGGCTGCTGCTTCTGTAGAAGAAGTAAGGCTTTCAATGACAGACAACTGAAAGTCAAGGAAAGACATGCCTGTGGTTGTCTAACAATGAACAACATATGCAGTGTATGTTGCCATCTGGATCAGGTGGATAAACAGTTTCTTGTACCAAGTGCAAGTTTTACGACATGCATTGTGTGATTGAAGAACCTGGTTGTTCTTGTCCACTCTGCCCATGTACTTATTGTAATCAAGTATACAGGTAGGCTTGTGGACTTCAATCATCTGACCCTAAACCGTGATGCAGGAAGTGCTCTCATCATGCATTGTAATGAGCAAGTATACATCACACCTATCCGAGAACCTTACTGAGAGAAGCTCATTGGAACGCAACGCAGTGCTCTGGGATTTCTGGAGCTTCTTGCAAACAAGCGGGAATCCTATGCAGTTATAACGAACTGTACCGCAGGCCACAGTGCCAGCTTTGTACAGCTCACTGAACAGCTCTAAACCTGTATAGATATTGTCGACATAAAAATTATAAGCTTTGTGAAGGAGTGGCTGGACAAGTTCCCATACAGTCTTCCCTGTGACCCCTAACATGTGAGGGCAAACTACAGGGTTTGGCACGGAGTCCTTCCCTGTATACACTCTCAAGCTGTACACATAGCCAGAAGGGCTCTCACACAGCATGCACAGCTTGATGCCATAGCAAGCTCTTTTGCTCACAATGTAATGTATCAACAGCAGCCGCCCTTTGTACAGGATCAAGGACTCATTGACTGCTATAATCTTTCCAGGAGTATAGATCTCTGGAAACCTGACAGACAAATGTTCCACGACAGGATTAATTTTGAACAACCTGTCATGGTCTGGATGGTCCCGGGACAATGCAGCAGAATTGCTGCAATAGCAAAAAGCGATCTCTGCTCATTTACTGTGCGAAGTTTGGGGTTACCCAAACCGTGCGAGTCATCCAATAAGACTGCAAGATGGGTTTCTGCACCAATCCCATTTTGAGCATAAGGCCCAAAAATATCGTCAACTTCACCAGTGAAGTGTACTTTTACTGAGGTCAGTTTCTCTATATTTATCAGTGGGTGGTTATATCTCACCACGCCTTCCCCGTGGGTTAGATATATTTACCTGCACTTTAAATAATCTTCCCCACGACCCCTTCCTCCCGATCCCTCGCCTGTGAACCCCTCTCACTCCCGCTCCGGTTCCACACAGGCAGGAATTTAACATAGAGGCCCAATCGTACCTGTGCTAGCCACACCCCTCCAGGGACGTGGCGGGTCCGGCCGTGTCTCTCGTTGGTTTCAGTCGGTGTCTCCGTTGTCAGGTCTGTGGACCTCTGTTTCTCCGGATTCTCTTCTTCGTCTTCTGGTTCGGCGTCCCCTTCCTCCTCCGGCTCCGAGTCTTCTCTCTTCTCTGGCTCTCTCTCTCCTCTCTCTTCCGGCTCCTTTTCTTCCCGCATCGACACACCTTCAACCCGGATATCCGGGTTATGAATCACTTCCGGGTATTCGTCATCCTGCCGTATACCCCCAGGACACCCCTCTGACGTCTCAGGGGCTTGAGTTGTAGCCGTGGCGGTGACTGCCCGGTTACAAGACCGAAACATGTAGACTGCTTAGGAGGTAAGGTACATAATATACCCCCCAACACCCCTTTTTAACCATATCACCCCTGTGAGACATATTAAATTAGTAATACTATCCAGAGGCAGGTCTTTTTAACCCACCTAAGACCCCACCACTCCTATCCCTCGCAGTACTCACATTGATGAAACTATAACAAGTGCTTCCATGTATTACATCGGTCGCAGCATGCCTGGTTCTGTAGCAGAACGGGAGGAACCCCAATGATAAAGCATGCCAACAAGGGGTAACCCTGTTGGGTGAGGGTTTTTCACTCAAAACAACCTTTTTTCCACCCTGTGGGAGCTCCTTTAGACTGGCCGTTTTTGTAAAATTATATAGGTTCTGAGGAGGACAGACCCAGCCCTATAAAAACCTCTTTCTCCCTCTTTTTTAGTATATAAGTATTGTACCTCAGACACCCACACTTCATTACACTTCTGGACCTGTGGATACTCTGTCAGAAAGATGGTCAGCTGTGCTGCTGAAAGGACTGCCACTCTGCTGGACTGCTTCTCTGCAGGAGCTTCTGCCTTGCTGTGCTGACCTGCTGCCCTCTTGCCTGGAGAGGAAGAACTGGACCTGGAACCCATCTTCAACCCTCCCCAGAGTGACTCAAAGGGCTAATATGCTATCATCCAGATCTGTGCCTCGGGGCATATGAAGCTCCCCACAGCTCCCGGACCCATCTTCAATGAACTTCTGATCTCCAAGAGGTGCTTCTCAGGTCCAGGGCTCTTGCAAGTGGTTTTTAAGCTCTTAAAGACAAGCTTTTGGGCTCTTTGCGAACTGGGCAATTTGCAACGGAACTGCACAGCTCGAACAGAGAATCAGTGCGTGCTGCTGCAAGTTCATCTCATCTCACAGCAAGCATTGTCCACTGGCGAGGATTGCCACCGTGAGCCTTCAGTCTCCCCTTCTGGGACTCCCGGTCTTCTCTTCATGCTCTGCTGACCATCGCCAGTCATGCTGTCTTGGCTCCAAGCGAACTTCTCCCCTATGACCCGGACTCTTGGCACAAAACTTAAGATAGTAAAAATTCAACGGTCAGCCTGAACCTTTGACTTTGACCCAGTCTAGCATGACCAGATAGCTGCTGTTGGTGCTTTCCATTTCTAGGCGCTATTTTACAGTTTATTCTTTGAAAATTCATAAATCCGGTTCTACTGATTTGCTTTTTTGTTGCTTTTGGTCTTCTTTTATTTATTAAGTTAGGCTCTATTTTTCTAACCTGGTGTGGAATATCTTTGTGTGGTGTTTTCGCTGTTTAATTGTTTGAAGTGTTGTACAAATATTTTACACATGGTTACATTAGGGTTTGATTGTGCCTTACACTGACTAGGACTGTGGTTAGTCCTTCACCAGGTTTCAAAATCCAGTCAACCGGGAACCCAATTTCTAAAACGTCCTTTCCTTTTTCTCTTTTTCTTTATAACAATTTTTAATTTGTATCAATTTACATAGATGTAAATCACTTTCTCTATTGTCTTATGAAATTGTATAATGTAGCAGGCATGGAGTTATAGTGCAGGTTTATTTTAGAAAGTGCAAAGTGCAGTGATCACTATAGATCTCAACTGTGTGACAAGACCCCATTACAAAATGACTCTGTTCTTTAACCCAATCTTCCGATGGCCGACACATGCACACCCTCCCTGGTGCAGGCCATGACTGTAGCTCGACACCAGGTCCATGACCATTGCCCGACACCAGGGAGGGCTTTAAAAAATCCTCCGGTGGTTTGCACTGGAGGTTTTTTGTTTAAATACCTCAGGAGATGCAGAAGATCACACTCCCGCCCACACTGTTGCCCATCTGTGATGTCAGCACACTACAAGGCGCATGGGCGTCACAGGTTTTCTCCACTGGAGAATCAAGGAGCAGGTGTGCGTCCTCTTCCCACACCGGTGAGGAAATAAATGCCAAAATGGCTTCCCCTGATGCCAGGGAGGCATCAATGGAAAGGGGAGAGTCTCTGCTTTCCATCTATGCCTTCCTGGCACCGTTTCCTGGCCATGGATCACATCATGGCTGTGATCCATTGCCAGGCAGCAGCCCCAGGGATCTTGTTTGGGGGCTTCGACCCCCATGTAAGTGGGCCGGCTCCCCCTTGGGGGCAATATTTTGGATAAAAATAGGGGTTTCTCCCCTGGGGTGGGTGATTGCGCCCACGCCCTCCCCAGGGGAGAAGAAATGTAAAAAAACATTAAAGCATTAAAACAATAAATAAATAATATCCCCTATGGCGGCATATATATATTTTTTTTATACATGTAAACTGTAAACTTCGCACTTGTATAGCGCACTACTCACCCGTTAGGGTCTGAAGGCGCTGTACGCATACCGCTGAGGAACCCCTCCTGGCTTTTCCCTGTACTCCTGGACAGCCCCAGGGCAAAGTCAGGCATCCAAGCGCTGTGAGGGCCATTGTGGAGATTAAGCAAGCTATTGCCCAGAGTTAAAGAGTGAGACCCATTAATTAGACTAGGCACAGAGGTGAAAATTATCTGGCCCAAGGGGAATTGAGCCCAAGACCCGCTGAGGTGGGAATTGAACCCTGGTCCCAAGCCAGATCTCTGCATCAGGGTCTGCCACTCTAACCATTGTGCCACACTTCTCCGCATGTGGTCTCACTTGGGGTCGTGATCACCCCCCAAGGAAACCACATGTATAAAAACCCTTGGGGTCGCGATCGCTCCCCCCAGGGAAACCACATGTATAAAAAAAAGTGATAGAGAGAGAGACTAACTCTCTTTCTCTCTCTCCCTCACTATTATATATAAGGGAGGGAGAGAGAGAGAGAGAGAGAGAGAGAGAGAGAGAGAGAGAGAGAGAGAGATCTCTATCCATATCCATATATATATATATACATCTATATCTCTATCTATATATATATATTTATTTTTATAAATGTGTGGTTTTCGTGGGGACAGCGATCAGCTCACAGAGAAACCACACAAATATTAAAAAAAAAGATACATAGAGAAAGAGAGTCTCTCTCTCTCTCTCTCTCTCTCTCTCTCTCTGTATAAGTATATATACTGTATATATACACACACATTTATATGTAAATATTGCGAGGGGTATTTTTTACAATATATATATATATATATATATATATATTTATATTTAGCTTTCAGGCAAAGACAGCTGTCAGGCAGTAATAAAAATGTCAAGATAACTCTTGTGATTATGGGGGTCATTCCAGCATTGGCGGGCGGCTCCGGGAACCGCCAGAAGACCGTACCGCGGTCAAAAAACCGCGGCGGTCATTCTGGGTTTCCCACTGGGCTGGCGGGCGACCGCCAAAAGGCCGCCCGCCAGCCCAGTGGGAAACACCCTTCCACGATGAAGTCGGCTCCGAATGGAGCCGGCGGAGTGGGAGGTGTGCGACGGGTGCAGTAGCACCCGTCACGAATTTCAGTGTCTGCTAAGCAGACACTGAAATTCAAAGTGGGGCCCTCTTACGGGGGCCCCTGCAGTGCCCATGCCCATTGGCATGGGCACTGCAGGGGCCCCCAGGGGCCCCACGACACCCCATACCGCCATCCTGTTCCTGGCGGGCGAACCGCCAGGAACAGGATGGCGGTATGGGGAGTCGGAATCCCCATGGCGGCGCAGCAAGCTGCGCCGCCATGAAGGATTCCTTAGGGCAGCGGAAAACCGGCGGGAGACCGCCGGTTTTCCCTTTCTCACCGCGGCCAAACCACCGCGGTCAGAATGCCCTTGGGAGCACCGCCAGCCTGTTGGCGGTGCTCCCGCGGTCGTAGACCCTGGCGGTCAATGACCGCCAGGGTCAGAATGACCCCCTATGTGTCTTGTAGAGAAAGAGATCAGACTTTTCTCTAGTGGCAGTTTTGATGCCATAAAGTAGGGCAGAAGGCTGCAAAGAACAGATCTGTATTTTATGTGAATAGCTGAGTGGATTAGAAAAGCCAGCCGATACCTGCGCTTTAAAACGAATTAAATATATGTGTGAGGGGAGCAATGGAGGTATGAAGGGCACTTTTGCTGTGTTGTAGTGAGGGAAAACAAGGAGGAGGTCATGAAACGGGAGAGCCAAAAATTATTGTTGCACTGGGTGCCACTAGCACTAAAGGCTGTGATGATGGGTATGGGGCAAGATAAACTAATAGTGTGTCTTTTTTGTTTTTTCAGTGTCATTAGAGAACCTGTTGATTGAAGGAAGAAGGGAACGTAAGGTGACTGACATTTATCGTTGCACACATCACACACACACACACACACCAGCAATTTTGCTGACAACATATCTGCCTTCTATGTAGGTTTGTTTTTAGAGGGACACTTTAACCTGTAGAAGAGATGGCGTCTCGTTGGATGATTGCTGCTGAAGCCGTAACTCGGTTTATGGCAGACAGCTTTGAGGCAGGATCAGAGACTGAGACAGTAGATACTGAGACAGCATCTGAGGGAGAGGACAATGGAGCAGAATCTGGGAGTGATTTTTCAGTTGGTGGAGTCGGTGAGGACAGTCATGCTGTTCCTTCGCACACACAGTCTGTGCAGTGGGACAACAGTGGGTTAGCCCAACCCAGAGAGCAGGTGTGTGCAGTGTCAAGCACAGACAGAGTGCTCTCTTGGCAGACCCCCGATTTAGTTCAGTCCCAAATTCCACCTTTTACTGGTGACGCTGGATGTAAATCGATACGGTCAACTTTTTGCCAGAAGACTACGTCCATCTCTTTTTGGATGTTGACTTCCTTCAGCAAATTGTGCATTAAACAAATGTGCGTGCAGAACTTTTTCTGAAGGAGCATGGAGGCACTCTAGAGCCCCATTCTAGTGTACGTCCTAGATCACTTGGGAGGATTTTGGTACACATAAAGGCCCTGCCCCGCTCACCCAACACCCTGCACGGTTTAAACCAACCCCTTTGACCTCACTTTCCTGCATACTAACCCTATCATAGGAGTATTCCCAGAAAACCCACACTTACCTGTTTTTTCATTTTCTTTGGGGAACGGCCACCAATACCCTGGAACGGAGATGTCCAGCTCCATCTAGACTACTGCCCATCCCTTGAAAACCCAAGTATTGTTCCCAGAAACAGAGAGCAATAAGACCCTGGAATGTTATCTAAGGACATAAATCTATATAGAAAAGCTGTAACCCTCGTTTAAAAGAAAATAAAGAGCACCTCGTGTCTTGGGATTCCTTACATCCATCCCCGAACCAAGTCCTAACCCAATACCACCACAGGTCTTTACCCCTAGACTCCTCATCAGGACCAAGGTGGACTCCCTAGTGTCACTCCTTGAATAGCTACCACTAGTAAAAGCACTAATACTAAATGCTCTGTGGTGTGGTACTTATAACTAAAGTAAAGTAATACGTATTAGTGTCAATGTCCAACGGTATTAGCCTCCTAGATCCTCCGGGAGGGGATGTGTGCTTGTATTCACACATTCGTCAAAGCAATACTCCTGCTTTCAGCCTAATTCTCATCTCCCCAGGGACCAATACTTATACCCAGTTGAGCCTTTGAAGCGGGAGGGACTTCAAAGACAAGCCTTGAAAGAATTCTCTCTTCCTATTTGAAAATTACGCACACAAATTCTAATAAGGCAACTTCAATGTTATTCTACGAGAGAGACAGGATTTGCAGTAGTGAAAAAATTAACATAAGAGTTTTTTACTATCAGGACATGTAGAACTTAAAAGTACATGTCCTGCTTTTTAAATACATTGCACCCTGCTATCTGGGCCCAACTTTTTGCCTCCTTCCTCCTATTTTTTCTGACCTGTTGTTGTTGGCTTTTGACCTCTGGGCACTTTACCACTGCTAACCAGTGCTAAAGTGCATATGCTCTCTGTGTAAATTGTACTACTGATTGGTTTATCCATGATTGACTATTTAATTTACTCGTAAGTCCCTGGTAGAATGCACTACATGTGCCTAGGGCAGGTAGATTAAATGCTACTAGTGGGCCTGCAGCACTGGTTGTGCCACCCACCTCAGTAGCCCCTTAACCCTGGCTCAGGCCTGCCATTGCAAGGCCTGTGTGTGCAGTTTCACTGCCACTTCGACTTGGCATTTAAAAGTACTTGCCAAGCCTAGAACTCCCCTTTTTCTACATATAAGTCATCCCTAATGTGTGCCCTAGGTAACCCCTAGAGCAGGGTGCTGTGTAGGTAAAAGGCAGGACATGTAGCTGTGTAGTTATATGTCCTGGTAGTGTAAAACTCCTAAATCCGTTTTTACACTACTGTGAGGCCTGCTCCCTTCATAGGCTAACATTGGGGCTGCCCTCATACATTGTTGAAGTGGCAGCTGCTGATCTGAAAGGAGCAGGAAGGTCATATTTAGTATGGCCAGAATGGTAATATAAAATCCTGCTGACTGGTGAAGTCGGATTTAATATTACTATTCTAGAAATGCCACTTTTCGAAAGTGAGCATTTCTTTGCACTAAAATCTTGTTGTGCCCTTCAATCCACGTCTGGCTAGGTTTAGTTGACAGCTCCCTGTGCATTCACTCAGACACACCCCAAACACAGGGTACTCAGCCTCACTTGCATACATCTGCATTTTGAATGGGTCTTCCTGGGCTGGGAGGGTGGAGGGCCTGCCCTCACACAAAGGACTGCCACACCCCCTACTGGGACTCTGGCAGACAGGATTGAACTGAAAGGGGGCTTGGTGCATTTCTTAGAGACTCTTTGAAGTCACCCCCACTTCAAAGGCACAACTTAGTATAAAACAGGGCCTCTGCCCTACCTCATCAGACACTTGCTGGAGAAGAAACCTGAACCAGAAAATACATCCTGCCAAGAAGAACTGCCTGGCTGCTCAAAGGACTCACCTGTCTGCTTTTCTACAAAGGACTGCTGCCTTGCTGTTGGCCTGCTGCCTTGCTGAACTCTTGTCTGGCTGTAAAAGTGCTCTCCAAGGGCTTGGATAGAGCTTGCCTCCTGTTCCCTGAAGTCTCAGGACCAAAAAGACTTCTCTCTTCCTCTTGGACGCTCTGTGCGCTGAACTTTTCGACGCACAGCTTGTTCCGCGGCAAGAAAAACGCCGCACACCAACGCTGATCGACGCGACGTCTTCGGGACGACCAAAACTTTGACGCACGGCCTCGCAAGGACAACGCCGCCCGACTTCCCGGGGGAGAAATCGACGCGACGCCTGCCGTGAGATCAAAACTTTGACGCACGGCCTCGCAAGGACAACGCCGCCCGACTCCGCAGGAGAAATCGACGCGACGCCTGCCGTGAAATCGAAACTTCGACGCGCAGCCCCGCAGAATGACGCGCAGCCGGAAAACAAGCAGGAAAATCCACGCACAGGCCCGGGACATCTGGTACTCCCCGCAAACCACAGTAAGAGACTGTCCGCGCGCCGGAAAACGACGCCCGACTCCCTGCGTGGAAAATAACGACGCAAGTCCATGTGTGCTGAGGAGAAATCAACGCACATACCAGTTTTCCACGCACCTCTTCTCCTGTGGCCCTCTGAGGAGATTTTCCACCAGAAACCAGGTACTTTGTGTTTGAAAGAGACTTTGTTTACTTTCTAAAAGACTTAAGACACTTTCTATCACTTTTCAGTGATATCTTTACAAATTCGTATTGCAACTTTGATCGTTTTGACCTGAAGATACCCAGATAAATATTATATATTTTTCTAAACACTGTGTGGTGTATTTTTGTGGTGTTATGCTATGGTGTTGTATGATTTATTGCACAAATGCTTTACACATTGCTTTCTAAGTTAAGCCTGACTGCTCGTGCCAAGCTACCGGAGGGTGAGCACAGGCTGATTTTGGATTGTGTGTGACTTACCCTGACTAGAGTGAGGGTTCTTGCTTGGACAGAGGGCAACCTGACTGCCAACCAAAAACCCCATTTCTAACATTGGTGATCAGCAGTGAGGATAGGACTTGTGTTTGTGCAGTGACATACAGTAGCTAAGTATTTCACTACCTACCCACAGTTGAAGGTCAACTTGATTTTTCATCTTTTTTGGCTTTTGGTTCTCTGATGTCCTTCTGGATATACTATTGATATTTTTGGACTTGGGATTTTGGTTCTTGCTGGTAAAATCTTATCAGAATGGGATTGTGTACCTACTCATTCTTTGTTCGTACTGACCACCTCACTAAGGCTGACCTAAGGAAGCTTTGCAGAAAATGGGGCCTTCCTGTAGCAAGGAGATCTACTAAGGTGGAGATGCTACATCACTACGTAGTCTGGGGGGAGGAAAGATGGGCAGAGAGAGAGGCAGCAAGAAACCAAATGACTAAGTACCCCTCAGATGAGGAGGAGGACTACGCACCTGAGGAGAAAGACTACTCAGATTTGGACAGTGACCCAGAAATAGATGAATGGCTCCGAGGTCAAAGGCGACAGGAGCAACAATTAGAGGAGTATCTTGCAGAGGTTGAGGCAAAAAGACTCTTAGCCCTGGAAGAAGAAAAGATTGCAGCTCAAGAGCTGAGCTGTAAAGAGCTGAAACTGGCGGCCGGAAGGGCTGACTCCAGTTCAGATGGTGGCAGCAAAAATCTTGCATCTAGTACTGCTGAAGAAGGGCACAAACCCAGAGATGTGGTGCCCAACTTGAAGAAGGGAGTTGACACAACCCAGGCGGTTCAAGGGTATGAGGTAGTTCCCGTCATGCAGAGGGTCCCTGAGAAGGATTGGGGAACTGGCACAGGGAGTCATATTCCTACTGGGGGGAGGGACACTTTACTGACTCTAGCAGAGAGTGACAGAGAAAAGGGTTCCCCCCTGGTGGACGTCCTGGATATAGAGTGTAGAGACATCCCAGAAGAGTATGGGTTGAGTGTCAGGGACAGACAGATACTGTCTCACCAGTCTCAGGAGGGTGAGGTAGAGTGCTTTTCCAAGGTTGAGTTACTGGGTGGTTTGGTGAAGGGTACTGTGGTTAATACATGTGAAGGGCAGAATGATGTAATTGCTGGAGAGCATATGTCTGGTCCTTATTTTCCAGAGCTACGCCAACACCAGGTGGAGTGTGAGTTCTCTGACCCCAGGGAACTTACAATGGAGGCAGACTTCTGGGTGAGTACCAGAGAGACTGAAGAGGCATTTGGGGTTTTTCCTGAAGGGAGTGGTCTAGGTGGTTCCCAACCGAGTGAGGTGGGAAAGGATTGTAGTGTCCCAGGTAGGTCCCAGTTCCTATAGGGTTCCATGAGGGAACACCAGGAGGGAAGCCTAGCCTGTACCGTAGGGCCACCTTTTGAGGGAAGCCCCGCAGTGTCAGAAGAACTTGGGGGGGTGACTGTAGCCAGCATCCCAACAGTTCTGGTGTCTGGCAGTACCCCTCCTATTGAGGGGGTGCAAAAGTCCAGACATAGGGTTGAGAGGGGGTTGCAGACCCCAGTGGAGGACCTTGAGAGTTAGGGGACAGCTCTGAGAGCAGAGCCCCCCAGGAATGACCCAGGTGAAACCGTTTCTGGTTTGGGGGAAACCCAGACTCTGCCGGATGGGCAGAGTTCGGGAGACCTGCGCCAACCAGACTCTTGTGTGGCCCTTGGGGACGGTGTGTCCCTTGTGGGGGGTGAGAGTGCCCCCCAGGAAGTCCTGGCATGTCAGGCAAAGATTCAACCTCAGGGTGGTGACTCTGGGTTGGATACCCAGGTTCAGAGGTTAAACTCTGACCTGGTGGGAGGTAGATGTGCCTCCCAAGAAGTCCTGCTGTGCCAGGCAATTGTCCAACCTCAGGGTGTTGACTCTGGGTTGGATGACCAGGTTCAGAGGTTAAACTCTGACCTGGTGGGGGGTAGGTGTGCCCCCCAGAAAGTCCTGGCGTGCCAGGCAATTGCCCAACCTCAGGGTGGTGACCCTGGCTTGGTGAACCAGGCTCAGAGGTTAAACTCTGACCTGGTGGGAGGTAGTTGTGCCTCCCTGGAAGTCCTGGCCTGCCAGGCAATGGTTCAACCTCAGGGTGGTGACTCTGGGTTGGCTAACCAGGTTCAGGGGATAAACTCTGACCTGTTGGGGGGTAGGTGTGCCCCCCAGAAAGTCCTGGCGTGCCAGGCAATTGTTCAACCTCAGGGTGGTGACTCTGGGTTGGATACCCAGGTTCAGAGGTTAAACTCTGACCTGGTGGGAGGTAGGTGTGCCTCCCAAGAAGTCCTGCTGCGCCAGGCAATTGTCCAACCTCAGGGTGTTGACTCTGGGTTGGATGACCAGGTTCAGAGGTTAAACTCTGACCTGGTAGGGGGTAGGTGTGCCCCCCGGAAAGTCCTGGCGTGCCAGGCAATTGCCCAACCTCAGGGTGGTGACCCTGGGTTGGGGAACCAGGCTCAGAGGTTAAACTCTGACCTGGTGGGAGGTAGGTGTGCCTCCCTGGAAGTCCTGGCCTGCCAGGCAATGGTTCAACCTCAGGGTGTTGACTCTGGGTTGGATAACCGGGTTCATAGGTTAAACTCTGACCTGGTAGGGGGTACTAGTGCCCCCCAGAAAGTCCTGGTGTACCAGGCAGTTGTCCAACCTCAGGGTGCTGACTCTGGGATGGATAACCGGGTTCAGAGGTTAAACTCTGACCCAGTGGGAGGTAGGTGTGCCCCCCAGAAAGTCCTGGCGTGCCAGGCAATTGTTCAACCTCAGGGTGGTGACCCTGGGTTGGAGAACCAGGTTCAGAGGTTAACCTCTGACCTGGTGGGAGGTAAGTGTGCCTCCCAGAAAGTCCTGGTGTGCCAGGCAGTTGCCCAACCTCAGGGTGGTGACCCTAGGTTGGAGAACCCGGTTCAGAGGTTAAACTCTGACCTGGTGGAGGGTCAGTGTGCCCTCCAGGAAGTCCTGGCGTGCCAGGCAATTGTTCAACTTCAGGGTGGTGACTCTGAGTTGAATGGCCAAGTTCAGAGGTTAAACTCTGACCTAGTGGGGGGTAGGTGTGCCTCCCAGAAAGTCCTGGTTTGCCAGGCAGTGATCCAGTCTGAGGGTACAGACCCTGGGCTGGAAGACCAGGTTCAGGGTGTCCCCCCGGACCTGGAGGGAGGGGCTACTGATAACAGTGCCCCTACCATGTTGTCTTCTGAGGAGGCCACTCCTAGTTGGAGGGTGCTGGACCCCAGAAGGGAGGGCAGGGGGAGGGAAGCCTCACCCCAGGCCCTAGTCCAACCTGAAGGTACAGACCCCAGGTTGGAGGGCCAGTTGCAGGTTAACAGCCCTGCACTGGTGGAGGAATGGTACAGGGCGACTTCTGTAAGCACCCTGACCATGTTGGACTCTGGGGGTACCGCTCCAGGAGGGAGGGTACAGAGCCCCAGAGGGGAGGACCAGGTTCAGGCTGTCATCCCTGACCTGGTGGAAGGGAGAGTGGTTAAAGGGTGCCCAGCACCTGGGGCTACCGCCCCCCACTCTCCACAGCCACAGCGGTTGGAGAGCTTTGAGAGGCCTGGTGCCTGGCTCTCATCCCTGGCAGCTGTCAGTAATCACTGTGGCTTGCTGTCCGGGTGGACAGAGTTATCCCTGGGGAGGGGACAAGTGTCACACCCCGGGGGTAGAGTGGGCAACACCACTGTGTTGGTCATGGTGGTACTATCCTGCTCCTGGGATACATCTGTGAGCAAAGTAAGGTTAGGTGCTGCACAGATGGGATCCGCAGGTAAGGAGAAAGGTTCCCCATGGGTTGGCTTAGTGGGCCCTGAGAGTATGGACAGAGTGATCCAATTGGAGTCAGGAAGGCGAAGAACTGGAGCATGCCCCTGCTGTTGTGGGCCTGGGTCCTTGTTCTGTCGCCTCAAACAGGGAAGTACATCAGGATAGTGATTGTTCTCCCCTGGCTTTAGGCTGGTAGGGGGTCATGTTGGACCTGTTTTTTTGGACACGGACATCCCCCAACTTTTTGCCTCCTTCCTCCTATTTTTTCTGACCTGTTGTTGTTGGCTTTTGACCTCTGGGCACTTTACCACTGCTAACCAGTGCTAAAGTGCATATGCTCTCTGTGTAAATTGTACTACTGATTGGTTTATCCATGATTGACTATTTAATTTACTTGTAAGTCCCTGGTAGAATGCACTACATGTGCCTAGGGCAGGCAGATTAAATGCTACTAGTGGGCCTGCAGCACTGGTTGTGCCACCCACCTCAGTAGCCCCTTAACCCTGGCTCAGGCCTGCCATTGCAAGGCCTGTGTGTGCAGTTTCACTGCCACTTCGACTTGGCATTTAAAAGTACTTGCCAAGCCTAGAACTCCCCTTTTTCTACATATAAGTCATCCCTAATGTGTGCCCTAGGTAAACCCTAGAGCAGGGTGCTGTGTAGGTAAAAGGCAGGACATGTACCTGTGTAGTTATATGTCCTGGTAGTGTAAAACTCCTAAATTCGTGTTTACACTACTGTGAGGCCTGCTCCCTTCATAGGCTAACATTGGGGCTGCCCTCATACATTGTTGAAGTGGCAGCTGCTGATCTGAAAGGAGCAGGAAGGTCATATTTAGTATGGCCAGAATGGTAATATAAAATCCTGCTGACTGGTGAAGTCGGATTTAATATTACTATTCTAGAAATGCCACTTTTCGAAAGTGAGCATTTCTTTGCACTAAAATCTTGTTGTGCCCTTCAATCCACGTCTGGCTAGGTTTAGTTGACAGCTCCTTGTGCATTCACTCAGACACACCCCAAACACAGGGTACTCAGCCTCACTTGCATACATCTGCATTTTGAATGGGTCTTCCTGGGCTGGGAGGGTGGAGGGCCTGCCCTCACACAAAGGACTGCCACACCCCCTACTGGGACTCTGGCAGACAGGATTGAACTGAAAGGGGGCTTGGTGCATTTCTTAGAGACTCTTTGAAGTCACCCCCACTTCAAAGGCACAACTTAGTATAAAACAGGGCCTCTGCCCTACCTCATCAGACACTTGCTGGAGAAGAAACCTGAACCAGAAACTACATCCTGCCAAGAAGAACTGCCTGGCTGCTCAAAGGACTCACCTGTCTGCTTTTCTACAAAGGACTGCTGCCTTGCTGTTGGCCTGCTGCCTTGCTGAACTCTTGTCTGGCTGTAAAAGTGCTCTCCAAGGGCTTGGATAGAGCTTGCCTCCTGTTCCCTGAAGTCTCAGGACCAAAAAGACTTCTCTCTTCCTCTTGGACGCTCCGTGCGCCGAACTTTTCGACGCACAGCTTGTTCCGCGGCAAGAAAAACGCCACACACCAACGCTGATCGACGCGACATCTTCGGGACGACCAAAACTTTGACGCACGGCCTCGCAAGGACAACGCCGCCCGACTTCCCGGGAGAAATCGACGCAACGCCTGCCGTGAGATCAAAACTTTGACGCACGGCCTCGCAAGGACAACGCCGCCCGACTCCGCAGGAGAAATCGACGCAACGCCTGCCGTGAGATCGAAATTTCGACGCGCAGCCCCGCAGAACGACGCGCAGCCGGAAAACAAGCAGGAAAATCCACGCACAGACCCGGGACATCTGGTACTCCCCGCAAACCACAGTAAGAGACTGTCCGCGCGCCGGAAAACGACGCCCGACTCCCCGCGTGGAAAATAACGACGCAAGTCCGTGTGTGCTGAGGAGAAATCAACGCACACACCAGTTTTCCACGCACCTCTTCTCCTGTGGCCCTCTGAGGAGATTTTCCACCAGAAACCAGGTACTTTGTGTTTGAAAGAGACTTTGGGGGTGATTCTAACCCCGGCGGTCTTAGACCGCCTGGGCCAGGGTCGGCGGGAGCACCGCCGACAGACCGGCGGTGCCCCGCAGGGCATTCTGACCGCGGCGCTTTGGCCGCGGTCAGTGCAGGAAAACCGGCGGTCTCCCGCCGGTTTTCCGCTGCCCCTTGGAATCCTCCAAGGCGGCGCAGCTTGCTGCGCCGCCGAGGGGATTCCGACCCCCCCTACCGCCATCCAGTTCCCGGCGGTCCGCCCGCCGGGAACCGGATGGCAGTAGGGGGGGTCGCGGGGCCCCTGGGGGCCCCTGCAGTGCCCATGCCACTGGCATGGGCACTGCAGGGGCCCCCGTAAGAGGGCCCCTAAATGTATTTCACTGTCTGCTGCGCAGACAGTGAAATACGCGACGGGTGCAACTGCACCCGTCGCACAGCTTCCACTCCGCCGGCTCGATTCCGAGCCGGCTTCATCGTGGAAGCCTCTTTCCCGCTGGGCTGGCGGGCGGCCTGAAGGCGGCCGCCCGCCAGCCCAGCGGGAATGTCAGAATTACCGCCGCGGTCTTTCGACCGCGGAACGGTAACCTGACGGCGGGACTTTGGCGGGCGGCCTCCGCCGCCCGCCAAGGTCAGGATGAGGGCCTTTGTTTACTTTCTAAAAGACTTAAGACACTTTCTATCACTTTTCAGTGATATCTTTACAAATTCGTATTGCAACTTTGATCGTTTTGACCTGAAGATACCCAGATAAATATTATATATTTTTCTAAACACTGTGTGGGGTATTTTTGTGGTGTTATGCTATGGTGTTGTATGATTTATTGCACAAATGCTTTACACATTGCCTTCTAAGTTAAGCCTGACTGCTCGTGCCAAGCTACCGGAGGGAGAGCACAGGCTGATTTTGGATTGTGTGTGACTTACCCTGACTAGAGTGAGGGTTCTTGCTTGGACAGAGGGCAACCTGACTGCCAACCAAAAACCCCATTTCTAACAATGAACATAAGAGTTTTTTACTATCAGGACATGTAGAACTTAAAAGTACATGTCCTGCTTTTTAAATACATTGCACCCTGCTATCTGGGCTCTCCAGGGCCTACGCTAGTGAAAACGTATATGTATTAATAAGGAAGGTTTCAGCCTGGCAAAAGGGATATTTTGCCAGGTCGTCATGGCACTGTAAAACTGGACCCATGGGTTCTGCAATGGCAGGCATGAGTCATGGTTAGAGGGCTACTTAAGTGGATGACACAAACAGTGCTGCAGGCCCACTAGTATTTAATTTACAGGCCCTGGGTACATGTAGTACCACTTTACTAGGGACTTATAAGTAAAGTAAATATGCCAGTAGGGGGTGAAATAATATTACCATGTTCAGGGGGCAAGAGCACAAGGACTTTAGCTCTGCTAAGCAGTGTTCATGTGCACAGATTCCTAAGACCAGCACAAACAAGGTCAAGAAGTGGAGGAGGTAGGCTAAAAGTCAGGGGAGAAGATCACCGTAAGCTGAAAGCAGGGAAAGCTACCCAAACCCTTGGGAGTTCTCTTCACTAAGGCGGAAGAAGCCTGAGGAGACCATCAGCATTGGCGTGGTCTGACCCTGGACAGTGCTCCATCTTAAAGTCTATTGCCTGTAGGGAGATGGACCACCTCAACAGTTTAGGGTTTTCACCCCTCATCACCATGAGCCATCTGAGGGGCCTGTAGTCTGTCTGAACTAGGAAGTGAATCCCACACAGGTGTGGTCTCAACTTCTTCAGTGCTCAGACCACAGCAAAAGCTTCCCTTTCAATCGCATTCCACCTCTGCTCCTGGTGAAGTAACCTCCTACTAATGAAGGCTACGAGTTGGTCTAGGCCCTATTTATTCAACTGTGCTAAGACCACCCCATGCCATGTTCTGAAACGGCCATCTGCACAATTAATTGTTTTGCGAAATCAGGTGCCTTGAGTTCAGCCTCTGGGTACATGGCTTTCTTGACAGGATTAAAGGCTTTCTGGCAAGTCTCTGTTCAGATCACTAATCTGGGCTGCTTCTTGGAAGTCAGCTCTGTTAAGGGGGTCACAATGGTGCCATACTCCTTAACAAATCTTCTGTAGTATCTTGTGAGGCCCAAGAAGGCAGTCATCTCTGTATGAGTTTTAGGTGGTTGACAGACCATGATAGTCTCAATCTTGGCCTGGATGGGCTGTATCTTGCCCCCTCCTACAGGATCGAAACCTACCCTATCTGGCACGTACTGGCCTTGATAATGAAGCATGATTGTTGCAGGGCCTGAAGCACCTCCTGGAGGTGATGCAGGTGATCCTCCCAGGAGGAACTGTAGACAGCAATGTTGTCTAAGTAGATGGCACAAAAAGCCTCCTTACCAGCCAGGACCCTGTTAACCAACCTCTGGAAGGTGGCAGGGGCATTATTCAAGCCAAAGGGCATCACCCGCAATTGGAAGTGGCCTTCTGGATTTGAGAACGCAGACCTCTCTTTGGCCCCCTTAATCAGAGTGATCTGCCAGTACCCTGATGTCAGATCAAAGGTACTGAGGAATTTGGCAGTGCTCAGTCTGTCAATGAGCTTAACAGCTCGGGGGGGTAGGGTGAACTTCAGTCCCGGTGAGGGAATTGACTCCTGGTAGTCCATGTAGAAACGGAGTCCTGGAGTGGCGCCCAGTGGGGCAGCCCTCAGTACCAGCACCAACGAGCTGGACCAGGGACTGTTGGAGGGCTCAATCACCCCTAACACCAGCATCTTAGAAACCTTCTTGATGCTGGCCCTCACCTTATCTGACAACCTGTAAATTTTGTTCTGTTTTCATTGTCAATATCATATAGACACAGGTGTGTGAGTCTAAGGGTGAGGGAGAACAGAGATGCATACTGTCCCAGTAAATGGTAACAGTTGCTCTGCTGCTCTGGGGTCAGGAAACAAGAGATGTTGACATCTTCCACTGGCCTATCGTATACCTGGGCAGAGAGGAGGTCAGAGAGAGGCTTCTCTTCTATTCCCTCACCTGTCATAAGGTACATGGTCAATTTGGACCTCTCAAAGTGAGGCTTAAGGTGATTCACATAGAGCACCTTTAAGCGATTCCTAGGCGTCTGGAGATCTACCAAGTAGGTGGACTCCACCTTTCACATCTTTACTTCAAATGGGCCAGTCCAATGGTCCTGAAGAGCCCTGGGTTCTACTGGCTCCATGACACATACTTTTTGGCCAGGTTGAAATTCCGCCAGAGTGGACTCCTGGTCGTATAAGAGTTCCTGACTCCTTGACTGGCCCCAAGATTGCCTTTTGCCTTTTTGTTAAAAATGATGCATCTGGTTGCAGGGGGCCAGCATGTGGAAGACCACATCCTGGGGGAGAGGGGGTTGGTCCTGGGAGCTCACTCCCACCTCTTCCTGACAAGGATCATAAGTCTCCTAACAGGCTAGCCATAGAGAAGTTCAAATGCACTCCCTGTAGTCAAAGTCTAGGCATGGAAGGAGAACGTCCCACTTACGACTCATGGGCTCAGGCAGGCCAATAATCATGCCCTTTAAGGTCTTTTTGAATCTCCCCAAAAGACCATTGGTTTCAGAGTGAACTTGTAGGTTACCCCAAACCAATCCCACATAAACTTCATAAATGGTGACATGAAGTAAGTGCCTGTGTCAGACACTACCTCCTTGGGGAACCCCACACAGGAAAGGAACCCTATTAGAGCTCTGACCATCAAAGGTGCAGTCACTGACATCAGAGGGATGGCCTCTGAGTAGCGGGTGGCATGGTCCAACAAAAACCTGTTGCCTAAGGCTGTCTTGGGGTCCAAGGATCAAATGAATGTGATGCCTACTGTTAGAAATTGGGTTCCTGGTTGACTGGGATGGAAGCTCTGGTCAAATAGTAACCACAGTCCTAGTCAGGGTAAGTCACAAACACACTCTAAATTAACCTGTGCTCACACTCTGGTAGCTTGGCACAGAGCAGTCAGGCTTAATTTAAGAGGCAATCTGGAAAGTATTTGTGTAATACTTCAAACAGTAAAACTTTGAAAACACCACACAAATATTCCACACCAGGTTAGAATATATATTTTTTTTTTTGTAAAACATTTTATTGATTTTCATTTCAACCAAACTGTTCCCACATTCAGTACAGTACACAAAGCAGCTGTACAAAATTATAGCAAGACATTATAGAGTACTTACTACTATGCCATGACAAGATATACCTAAGCATTAGAACAGTGTGGTCCCATGACAGAGATCCAGAGTGGCTCGATCCCCACATGTTTAATCTAAATCTCCTTTGCGTAAGTGTGATTCCCGGTTCCTGGATCAGGGTTGCCGCGGGCATGGTTATAGTGTAACACTTCTAAAGTTGGCCTATAACTTCCAGAGTTTGTGGTGTTTTTGGGGGTACCCTTGCTCCAGGTATATTGGCGATCTATGCCCATACGTTGATATAGATCAGCAGTCTATTAGTCGATGGACAGGGCTGTCATAGCTTTCAACGCCTGCGCTATATCCCATTTAGCAACCACTAAACCTAACCACAGCAACACCTGCTGGTATCTATTTCTCTTGGTGACAGAAGAATAGTTATTTTATTTCATAAATAACACAAGAACAAAATAACAAAAATCCAATAAGTAGAACTTGAAATATGAATTTTAAAAGAATACACTGTAAAACAGGGTTTAGAAGCAATAAGCGATTATATGGGAAATCTGGTCGTGCTGGACTAGGACAAAGTTAAGGACAATCATGATGGCCAGAGACAGGCACTCCATGACACCCGCTGAACAAGAGTACCTTAATCATGGTTTGTGACACAAAGATGCGGGGTGTAGCTGAAGGACACGTCTGTGTCAGTCCTGCAGTCAAGATGATGTGTCAATTTTCTCCACCCAACAGCAGTGATACATCAATTCTGAAGGCAATGAGTGGCTTCCGAGATGTGGCAGTCCAGAAGGCACTACGCTGGGTTCCTCCATGCAGTAGATGTGAAGCGTCGATCTTCTCCATGCAGTGGCGGTAATGCGTTGGTCCTGAAACAGAGGTTCCGATGGCGATGAGCTTGTTCACAGGATGATATGCTGGTCCTGTTACCGTGATAGCTGTGATGCGCCAATTCTGCTCTTGCAGCAGACGATGCAATGGTTCTACTAGAGCAAGCACCTTAGGGCCACTTCCAATGGTCCAGGTGCAAGGACAGGGTGGTTGGAAATCTTTTAGGTCCCTGACACTTCAAATCAGGAGGCCAGTCAGCTATCCTTTGGAGTCACTCTGGGCTCAAGTGATGCAGTTCCAGTTTGGACCCTTCAAGAAAGAGAGAGCAGCAGGCAGTAGGGCAGCAGTTCTTCAAGAGCAGCAGTCCAGCAGAGGGGCAGTCTTTCAGCACAGCAGTTCTTGCTTCTAGCTGAAGGGTTACAGGTCCACATGTGTACAGGGTTGGTAGGGTCCGAGGTCCAGTTCTTATATCAAGTGATGCCTTCGAAGTGGGGGAGACTTCATAGAAGTCTTTGAGGTGCACAGAGGACCTCCTTTTTTGCCCTGGATCCAGGCTTAATACAGGGGAGTGTGAAGCTATTTGTGGGGGATTGGACACAGCCTATTCAAGTGTAAGTGTAAGACTGTGGCCAACTTCTCCTTCCCATCCTGTCAGAATGGCCCATCAGGGACCATCAGTTCACACCTAAGCAACAATAAATCCAACTTTGCCATTAAAATGGATTTATTGTTACTATTCTATAGGTAATGAACATGACAGATTTACCGCCTCTCAGATAGGAATTACAGCTTATTAAATGTAATAAGGAATCCCCAATGTTATCCTATGGAAGGGGTTGGCCTCATAATAGTGAAAAACAAATGTGTTTTTTTTTTGTACTACCAAGGCATGTAATATTTAAAGGAACATGTCTTACCTTTTAATTACATAGCATCCTGCCCTATGATCTATCCAGGGCCTACCTTAGAGGTAACGTATATCTAAGAGAAGGGGTGGTTAAGGCTTGGCAAGGTGTTTTAAATGCCAAGTGAACTTGGCAGTGTGAAATTGTCTTCAGGCTTTAATGACAAGCCTGGGACAAGATTTATAGGGCTACTAGGTTGGTGTTACAATCAGTGCTGCAAGTCCACTAGTAGCATTTCATTTACATGCCCTGTGTATATGGTATACCACTTTACAAGGGACTTACAAATAAATCAGAAATGCCAATTAGGTATACATCATTCAGACCAAGCACTTTAGCACTGGTTAGCAGTGGTAACATGCAGAGTTCCAAGGCCAACAAAAACAAACAAAGCAAACTTGGAGGCAAGCAGAGAAAACCTTTGGGGGACCCTAAGGCTGATAGGTTTAACACCTACCCTTTCAAAGGAAGTGCCAGTGACTAGTAATGAGGTCAGGGGAGCTTTGTGCTTTTTCCTTGAATTCCCACTGGCCTGGCAGATGGGACAGAACCTGCAGAATGCATCTGAAGCTGTCTTCAGTCTGGGCCAATTGAGGTTGGAGACAAGCCTGGTGAAGATTTTGTTTTTGCCCTAAGTGTGGCCTTAGCTCTACCTCCCTTCAGGCAGTGTGCTCCAGGTCGTTGCCTAACAAACAATCAATAGGCATGGGAGGGCTCACAGCTACTTTCAGAGAACCTGAGACCCCATATCCTCCACTCAAAGGGAACCAGATCCACCAGTAAATGGCTTTCATGATTTTCAACAACTATGATTTGGTGGAATGTGTTCAGATGGGCGTGCTCTGCAGACACCAGCTGACACTTCACAGTAGGCATGCTGGCTCCTGTGTCTCGTAGAGCCTCCACCTGTTGCCTATTGATGGTGACTCATTGCCTATACTTAGAAGAATTGTCAGGCTTTTGGCACCATGGGCTTTTGGCACCATCTCCTTATCTCCCAGGGAAAGTAGGTTCAATTCTCTCTGCTCTCCAAGGCTAACTGAGACTATCTCCTCCCCCAAGCTCTACAATCGCCAACCCAGGTGTCTGCCTACCAGTGGGGGGCTGTGCCCTCTGGGACATTTGTAGTCACCCTTGGAGTGCACACACTTGTAGCACTTAGTACATTGGGGTAGAAACCTACATGTCTTGTGATCAAAGAACCCTTTTTTCTTAGGATCAGACTGGTACTGGTTACCACTGCTATTTTGAGAATTATTCTGAGATCCTTTAGAGGACTCCTTACTTTTAGGTTTTTCTCCTCTCTCTTTCTTCTGGTTGGAACCCTGACCACCTTTGTGGGAGTACCCCCAGATACCTTTTTAGACACTCTGGCACTGGCTTAGAGGCCTGCCTCCTCAGCAAGCTTCCTGCGGTCAGTCACCTTACTGTCAACTAGGTTGTGGCTCACCTCTGTAAAACAGACACTGAGCATGTGCTCTCTCATACTGAAATTGTACAACCCAACATAACCATTAACTTTGCTGCCTCACACCCAACCATACAGTGCCTTGCTGGAGTGGTCCACAAAATCTCCCCAGGACTGGCTAAGGAGCTTCTGGCTGTCCCTGAATCTTTGGCTTTACTTCTAAGGGGTCAGCCCAAGTTTAGCAAGTAAAATGGCCTTCATGGGGCTGTACTTGTTTTGGTCTCTGATTTCTAGTGTCAGAGGTATGTCCCTCCCCAGAGTAGGCATGTGTATCTACAGACTACCCCCCACCCAGTGCTTTTCAGTTGCCTCGTGAACCCTCAATGTAAATTTGTAGGCAGAAATCCATTTGTCTATGTCATCTACCACCACATAACTGGGCACCATTTCCTTAGGTATGTAAACTATTTTCTCGCCTTCATGTACTGCAGGTATGCTACCACCATTGATGCTGGAATCTGTTTGTCTGGCCTTGATGTCCAGCTCCTTTAGGCTCCTTTCATGAGTCAATAACATCTTTTTTCTGCCTCCATGTTTAATTTAGCCGCCTGAAGCTTGAATTCCTTCTCCTCCCTCCTCTCTGCCAGTTCCTCTGGGGAGAGGCCATGGGAAGAGACTGCTCCGTACCCTGGCAGGAAGCGCCAAATCAGGGGTAAACTCCTCCCCTTTCACTACAGGTCATCCTCTGGCCCCTCCATTTAATCCTCCTCTGTGGCTTCAACTAATGTAGAGTGGGCTTCTGTCCAGGCCCTCAGCTCCTTTTTCAATTCCACCTTCCTAGTGGTACTCTTGGCAGGAAGTTCAAGCCCCTTGCAGAAATCCTTGAGCTGAGCCACAGTGTAGACCTCAATGTTGGCCAGTTGAATTCCATATTTGCAGGTGAAGTATCAGATCCAACAGATAGAAAAATGACTAAAAAACCCACGTCCTATCCAACCGCTGCCACCAATGTTAGAAATTGGGTTCCTGGTTGACTGTGGTATGAGCCCTGGTCAAACAGTAACTACAATCAAAGTCAGGTTAAGGCAGAAGCAAACCCTAAATTAACCTGTGCTCACCCTCTGGTAACTTGGCAAAGAGCAGTCAGGCTTAACTTAGAGTCAAAGTGTAAGTATTTGTGCAATACTTCAAACAGTAAAACAGTGAAAACACCAAACAGACAGATTCCACAGCGGGTTAGAAAAATAGATCTTAATTTTATAAATACACAAAAATGACAAAAACCCAATCAGTAGAACCGGAGTTATGAGTTATGATTTTTTAAAGAATAAACTGTAAAATAGCACCTAGGAACAGAAAGCAGCAACCAAAGCTATCTGGTTATGCTTGACCGGGTCAAAGTCAAAACTTCAGGCCATCCACAATGGAGTGCAGTTGATTACAGTCCCAGATTAATCCAGCTGAAGTTTTACCTTCTCAAGTTTTGTGTGAAGAGTCCCATTTGTGGGGAAGAAATTCGCTGGGGCAAGAAAAGTGTAGCTGCTAATGGTCGGCGAGTGCGAACAGCAGGCTGGGCGCTTCAGATGGGCAGGCTGAAGCCTCATGGTGGCGATCCATGATGGTGGACGATGCTTGCTGTGCGAAGAGATGAACGGGGTCCTGGGTGCCACGATTCACTCCCTGTGCTCTCATTCCCATCACCAGGGTGCCGAATTGTGAGACTTTCCAATGCTCGAATAACCTTCCAGATCTTCTCCTATATACATATTGTGACTTCCAGCAATTTGGACGCTATTTGCAACTTACCATTTCAATTCCATGCCAGGTTTTGTGAAGCCAGTCTGCTCAAGCTTGGAACTTCATTACTTAGAATTCCCTCCTCATGGCTTTGTCTCCAACCCTGCAGGCCAAGGATTAGTGGAGGAATTCCTGTGGCTAGCTGCTGCTAGCCTGCTCACACCTGAGGCATGTGATTACTGTGAGCCCTTTTAAGCCTCAGCTGCCTTCAGCCCAATGTATGTCATAGTAGCTGTTTTCCGGTGAGAATGACCCTTGTTTCCTGACGTTTCTGAGCCATAGGTATTCCTTGTTCCTGTCACAGTGCTTTAGTTATTCCTCCCTTGTTTCATGAGCTTTTGTTATTCTTAGTTGCTGAGTTCCTGAGCCATAGTTATTCCTCGTTCCTGAGCTGTAGTTATTCCTTGTTTTTGTTCCTGAGCTGTAGCTATCATTGTTCCTGTTCCTGAGCTATAGCAAATTCGTGTTTCCTGAACTAGCTCTCCCTTCAGTGCTACTTGACTCTTGAGCCTTAGCTATTCCTTGATCTAGCACTGCCTGCAGTGCTACCTTGTTTCCTTAATCCTAACTCTTTGGGCGGGTGCCTCGGTGTCGTGAGGGTAGGGCTTCTGCAGCAGCAGGTGGGTCTGTGTTTTGAATTTAATCATGATGCTGCCAGAACTGCTGTGGAAAGATTTCCATTGACCAAAAGGTTGTGAATTATTCAAATTCATGGCAAGTGATAAATTGACTGTTGCAGACGGATACATCTTGATAAGCAATTCAGCGGCTTTGGCAAGGGGTATGCAGCACGCAGCATCCTTAAGGGCCCATGTGGGTCAGTGGAAATTAAAGAAAAAGGAAAAGACTAATGAACAATCTAGCATGCCATGGATGTGACGACAGTGACTTGTAAATGCGTATGGCAGTAAGAGAGGCATCAAAGTTGGTATGGAATATATTCAATTGCGCAAGGACAATGTCTCGCTAACATGGCTGCCTCAATGAGCAGAGTATTTTTTCATTTACCTTTTCAAATGTACCAATGAGGGGGAAGCGGGCATTATTTAATGGATGGGATGCTGGGTGTTTAACATATGCATTTTAACATTAAGGAAGGCATTTGTTGGAAGGCCTTTGTCTGATAAATATTGAATAAAATGTAGAATTCTGGCAACACTGAAAGTGCTCTGAATTTTCTGGGAACTTTATATATATATGTGTGTGTGTGTCTTGCACATTCGTCCTGGGGTGTTAATTAGTCTGAGTGACACATTGCCTCTTGAATGCCTGTTCTTTCTGAACCTATTTCTTATTACCATGAATAGAACTTCCCTTTTGGATCCCCTCTTTCCTCTGACTCTCTGTGTGATCTTGGGTAGCTCTTTACCCAATATTCTGCCTCCTTTGTCTTCCCTGCCACTAGCCTAGTCAGCACCCCAACAATTCTTGACACTGGGATGAAGATGGCTTCCACGTCCAGTTCTTGTTCTCCAGGCACAAGGGCAGCAGGTCAGCATTACAAGGCAGAAGCTCCTTTAGAGTGGCCGTCTAGTGTAGTGGCGGTCCTTTCAGCAGCAAGGCAGTGCTTCTTCCTGGCAGATTATCCACAGGTCCAGAAATGTACTGAAGTGGTGGTGTCTGAGGTCCACTGCTTATACCCAGTTGGGCCTTTTGAAGTGGGGGAGACTTCAAAGACAGCCACAGAGATCCTGCCCTTTCTGCCCTGGCTCAAGGCTCAGTACAGGGGGATATACAGCCCTTTGTGTGGGGGCAGGACACACCCTATTCAGGTGTGAGGCTGGATCCAGCTCCTCCCTCCCATCCTGACAAAATGGCCATTTAAGTCACACTTAAGCTCCTATTGTGTATGGCTGTTTAGGGGAAATATACGAAGCCCAGCTGTCACCCCAGGCGTGTGATCAGAGACAGGCAGCAGACACAAATGGCCAAAGTAAGAAAAAGCCAACTTTCTAAAAGTACCATTTTAGTATTGTAATTTAAAATCCAACTTCACCATAAGTTGTGATTTCAAATTGTGATTCTACATCATACTTGAAAGAAGCACTGTTTGAAAGGGGAGAATCTCCCCTTTCAAATGAGGCCTTCTTGAATGTTGGGGAGGCCCGTTTGGGCCCATTTTCCCCACAGGCGTAGGAAGCGGCCTCACTATTGCTTCCTGCTCCGATGGGGAAAACAGACTGTGACGTCAGCACGCCTCGTGGCACACTGATGTCACAAAGGGGTGTGTGGGGGGTTTCCATGGGAGGAGACAAGGAAGCTCCTCTGTGTCTCCCGATGGGGGATAAAATAAAAAAAAATCTTCCAGTGCAACAGACCGGAGGATTCTTCAGCCCCCTCCCTGATGTTGGGCACTGGTCGTGACCCGCACCAGGGAGATAGTGTGCCGCACTCATGGAGTTAATGAGCCAGCATGCTTAGAACAAGACCAGCATAAAGGAGAAGCCAAAGAATTGATCTTAGCTGTACATTTTGAGGTAATAACATCTCTATTAAAAATGTATAAATGTGATTGAGTAATATGAACTGCTTTAGAAGCTCTGAACAATTTAAACCAAAGTATATCCCAAAGTTGGGAAGACAAGGTAATATTTAAATCTAATCCCCATAATGGTTATATTGCACTTATAGTTGTAGAGGAAGTTAAAATATTCACTTCATTTATAAATTGACGTACCTATTAATACCTTCTTGTTTCCAGTGTTTCAAATAAAATAGCTCCTTGAGAAATGTATTATACCAAATAGAAGAATGAAAAAAACAGTGTTAGAAAGAAAACTTAATAAGTACTAATTTATTTAATAAAAATAGTGAGCATTTCAAAGTAGGGGTTCAAAAAAGAAGGGGACAATTGGGCATAAAAATAACATCAGTAAAAGAAAATTCATTCAGCAAGGAATGCTCAAAAATAATCCAAGCGGGAATAGCCTGATTTTAGTAATCGTAAATCAAGGCGCAAAATTGTCTAAAAATAAAAAAAGAGTGATATAATTTAAATTCAGGCAATATGTGGATGGCAATACATGGAAGTTTATTATTGCATAGAAGTTTTATACAAATAGATTCTTAAAATAATAATTAGGGATTTTAAAAGGTAACACAGAAAAATAGTGTATAAAATATGTTGTACAATCAAAATTTTAATAGTATCCAGCCTTCTCTGCTATGAAAACAATCTTGGTGGCCAGGATGAAAGTCGACTTAGCATTTTGGACTTCAACATAGCAAAATGGTGACAAATATATTCTTGAGCAGTGAGGGAAAACCATACACCAAGGTACTTAATTAGTGAGCATTAGACCTGGTATACTTGGTGTGGTTTCCCCTGTCTTTTTGCCTCTGTTTCCTGTATTTTTTACTGTGTGCTGTACTTTGGTTTTGCTGGTTTTGGTTCTGTTGACTCTTTTCCACTGCTGACCAGTACTATAGTGCAAGTGCTTCCTGTGTAAATTGTGATTATGATTGGTTATCCCTGATTGGCATATTTGATTTACTAGTAAGTTCCTAGTAAAGTGCACTAGAGGTGCCCAGGGCTGAAAATCAAATTCTACAGGTGGGCCTGCAGCAAGGATTGCGCCACACACATGAGTAGCCCATGTCTCAGACCTGCCACTGCAGTGTCTGTTTGTGGAGTTTCAAACTGCCAATTCGTCCTGGCAAGTGGTCACCCATAAGGTAGGCCCTAGGTAGCCCCATGGGCAGGGTGCAGTGTATTTAAAAGGTAGGACAAATACGGGTGTGTTTCACATGTCCTGATTGTAAAATACTGCTAAATTCGTTTTTCACTATTGCAAGGTCTATCTCTCTCATAGGTTAACATGGGGACAGCCTTTAAATATCTTTTAAGAGCAGTGTCCCATTGGGAGCAGATAGAGATCTGAAGTTCAGGGTCTTTGAACCCACAATTTAAAATACATATTTTGGTAGAGTTGGTTTTTAGATTGTCTGTTTGAAAGTGCCACTTTTAGAAAGAGGACATTTTCTTGCTTAACCATTCTGTGCCTCTGTCTGCCTGTAAAATCCACATCTGAGTCAGACTGACAGTTGGGGTGTTTGTGAATTACTTCTAGAAAGTGACCCAAAGAGAGCTGAGGAGTCTCCTGCATATCCTGATGAGTCTCCTGGGTTAGAGTGGGGAGGGAGGAGCTGACACGTACACCTGAAAGGACTGTGCCTGTCCTCACACAATGCAGTCTCTAAACCCCTGCTGTGTGTCTGGGGCCAGGCCTGGGCAAGGCAGAATCTTGTGAACAACAGAGACTTTCCTGTGAGGTTTGCCTACTTCAAAGGCAGAAATTCGTATGAGCAGTAGACTCAAAACCCCAGGCTTTTAGAATACTTCTGGACCAAGAGGAACCTCTGCCAAGGAGAAGAACCGAAGAGGTGGAGGAGGAGTACTGCCCCTTTGCTGTGTGTGCTTTTGCTGGGTTGGCCTGCAGTTGCTGCTTCTGCCTTAGAGGGGGCAAAGACTGGACTTTGCTGTGTATCCTGCTTGTGAAGGTTCTACAAGGGCTTGAACTGAGCTTGCCACCTGTTCTGAAGTCTCAGGGCCATCAAAGACTTCATCTGCCAGCACCTGGGATCTCTTGCTGAGACCCCTACCCTGCTAAGTTGTGCAACATCCAGTCCCTGGGCCCTTGATAGGAGAAGCTGGTGAACCCAAGGAGAAAATCCACACACTGGAGCTGAGCGGCAGAAAAATTGATGCAGCACCTGCACCACTGCTGAAAAATCAACGCATTGCTGGTAAATTCAATGCATCACCAGTTCAGCACAGATTCATCGCTGCTGTGCATCCAGGTTTTCCACGCATTGTCCCTGAGCGTCAAACCTGTAACATCCCTGCACCGACCCAAGACTGCTTGTCCAGAAATCAGCGCATCTCTTCCCTGCAAGGAAAGAATTTATGCATTGCTTGCCTGGCGGAGAAAAAATTGACGCACGGTCTCACTTGCGAGTAAGGAATCAATGCATCGCTTGCTTTTCCAAAGCACGCCCTCACGTGCAACTTTATTTTAGACGCATACCAAGTACTCTGTGCTAATAGAACTCATTGATTGATTTATATGGATTAAGACTTTGGGTAAGTTGGATTGTTGTTGTTTTAGTCTTGTTTGATTTAGATAAATATAGGCTCATTTTCTAAACTGTTGTGGAGTCCTTATGTGGTGTTTTCACTGTGTTACTGTGTGTGTTGGTACAACTACTTTACATATTGCCTCTGAGATTAGCTGGACTGCTTGTGCCAAGCTACCAAGTGGCTGAGCAGGGGTTATCTGAGCTGTGTATCTCCCTTACCCTGAGTAGAGTGATGATCCCTGCTTGGACAGACTGCAAACTGACTGCCAACCAGAGACTCCATTTCTAACAGTGAGGGGCACCATGCAAACTTTGAGTTAGTAAACATGTATTGAAGCAGAGGGATTTCGAAGGCAAAATATCAGTTTCAGTAGATTTAAGTTTATAGCCCAAGATACAATGACATTTATTGTAAAAAGGTGGCAAAGACATAATAGGATCAGACATATGTATCAAAATATCTTCAGCATAAGCAGACAGTTTAACTTCCCGAGTACCAGGTTTAAAATTTGATATATGAGGGTTACAAGAAATTATTTGAATGAAGGGTTCCAAACATATAGCAAACCATAAAGGTCATAGGGGACAACCTTGTCTGGTACCCCTGTGCAAATGAAAGTAAGGGGGAGAAATGCCCATTAACAAAGACATTTGCACGGGGATTTGAATATAACATTAAACATAAGAAATACATTTAGGCCTAAAGCCAAACCAATGAAGGATTGAGAAAATATACTGCCAATTAATATGGTGAAAAGCTTTATCAGCATCCAGAGATAATGCTGCTAGAGGGAATGGCTCCTTTCCAGCATGGCTAATAATTTTAGAAAACATTTTGTCATTGTGAGCAGCAAGTCTGCCTTTAATAAAATCAGACTGGTTTACTTTGACGAGCATAGGAACTGTTAGACTTGGCATCCTTGGTGTGGTCTCCCCTAACTCTGTTACACAAGTTGTTGATGTGTGCTGGACTCTGTTTTTGCTGTTTTTGATAATCTTGGCACTTTCTCACTGCAAGTGCTCCTTTGTAAAATATATATGTAATTGGCTTACCATGATTGGCACATTTGATTTACTAGTAAGTCCCAAGTACAGTGCAGGAGAGGTGCCCAGGGCCTGTAAATCTAATACTACTAGTGGGCCTGCAGCACTGGTTGTGCCACCCACATAAGTAGCCCTGTAAACATGGCTTAGACCTGCCACTGCAGTGTCTGTGTGTGCAGTTTTTAAACTGCCAATTCGACTTGGCAAATGTACCCACTTGCCAGGCCTAAACCTTCCCTTTTCTACCAGGTAAGGCACCCATAAGGTAGGCCCTAGGTAGCACCATGGGCAGGGTGCAGTGTATATTTAAGGTAGGACATATACTAATGTGTTTTATATGTCCTGACAGTGAAATATGGCCAAATTCGGTTTTCACTGTGCAATACCTATCTCTCTCATAGGTTAACATGGGGGCTGCCTTTAAATATTATTGAAGTGCAGATTCCCTTTGGGAGCATATGTAAATATATGGAGTTTAGGGTCCCTGAGCTAACAATTTAAAAATACATATTTTGGTAAAGTTTGTTTTTAGATTGTGTGTTTGAAAATGCCACTTTTAGAAAGAAGGCATTTTTTTGCTTAAACCACTCTGTGACTCTGACAGTTTGTGGATTCCCTGTCGGGTCAGTTTAACAGTTAGGGGCAGGGGGACGTGTGGTAGACTTGGCAACCTTGGCGTGGTCTCCCAAAACGTATAGCTCTGTTTTACAGGTTATTGATGTGTGCTGGACTATGTTTTTGCTGTTTTTGATACTTTGGGCACTTTACCACTGCTATCCAGTGCTAACGTACATATATATGTGTAATTGGCTTACCATGATTGGCACATATGATTTACTAGTAAGTCCCTAGTACAGTGCACTTGAGGTGCCCAGGGCCTGTAAATCAAATGCTACTAGTGGGCCTGCAGCACTGGTTGTCCCACCCACATGAGTAGCCCTGTAAACATGGCTCAGACCTGCCACTGCAGTGTCTGTGTGTGCAGTTTTTAAACTGTCAATTCGACTTGGCAAATGTACCTACTTGCCAGGACTAAACCTTCCCTTTTCTTACATGTAAGGTAGCCCTAAGGTAGGCCCTAGGTAGCCCCATGGACAGGGCACAGTGTATGTTTAAGGTGGGACATGTAGTAATGTGTTTTGTATGTCCTGACAGTGAAATTCGGTTTTCACTATGCAAGGCCTATCTCCCTCATAGGTTAACATGGGGGCTGCCTTTAAACATTATTAAAGTACAAATTCCCTTTGGGAGCAGATAGAAATTTAGAGTTTAGGGTATCTGAGCTCACAATTTAAAAATACATCTTTTGGTAAAGTTTGTTTTTAGATTATCTGTTTGAAAATGCCACTTTTAGAAAGAGGGCATTTTCTTGCTTAATCCATTCTGTGATTTTGCCTGTTTGTGGATTCCCTGTCTGGGTCAGTTTGACATTTGGGCTCTTTGCACTTCTCCTCTAGACTGTGACACAAAGGGAGCTAAGGCGTAGACTGCTTATCCTGATGAGCCTTTTGTGCTGGGAGAGTGAGAAGGAGTGGTCACACCTGAAAGGGCTGTGCCTGGCCTCACACAATGCAGCCTCCAACCCCCTGGTGTGTGTCTTACAAACAAGAGAGAATTTTCTTTGAAGTTTGCCTACTTCAAAGGCAAAAACGGGTATAAATAGTGGACCCAAAACCCCTGAAAATTAGATCACTTCTGGAATCAAGAGGAACCTCTGCCAAGGAGAAGAACTTAAGAGCTGAGGAGAAGTGCTGCCCCTTCTTGTGACTGTGCTTTGTTGGGCTATCTTGCAGTTGCTGCTTCTGCCTATGAAAGGGGACAATGACTGGACTTTTTTGTGGATTCCTGCTTGAGAAGAATCTCCAAGGGCTTGAACTGAGCTTGCCTCCTGTTGTTGAAGTCTCAGGGCCATCAAAGACTTCCCCTGCCAGCACCTGGACTCTCTGCTGAGACTCCTTCCCTGCCAAGTAGTGCCCTATCCAGTCCCTGGACCCTTGAAAGGGGAAGCTGGTAGACAAGAACTGAAAATCCACGCACAGAATGTTGTGCGGGGAAATTTACGATGCCCCTTCCTCAGCGTGGCTGATCAATGACCTGCCGCTGGCTTTGCAGTTCAAATCGACACTCCACCTGCATCGCAGCTGGGAGATCGATGCAAGCGGCTAGAGAAACGGCGTGCAACACCTGCTTACGGAGGCTGATAACAATGCAAACCCCACGCAGCGCTGTTTTCTAACACCGTGTGACCAGATTTTCCACGCATCATCCCTGGGTGTCCAAGTCAACCAGACTCTGCACAGATCCGAGATGCCTGTCCGGAAATCAACACATCGCTGTCTTGCGGGAGAGAAAAACTACACATCACAGACCCGACCGGAGAAGGAAACAACGCACAGCCTCACTTGCGAGTAAGTAATCAACGCATCGCTGACACTTCCGATGCACGCTCGCCCGTGCGACCTTATTTTTTATGCAAACCACATACTTTGAGTAACAACAGCATGCTCACTGTTTCCTAAGGATTAAGACTCATTCTTTTCAAAATTCAGATGTTGACTTGTGTTTGTTGGATTTTTGTTGTTTTGGTCTTGTTTTGTTTAGATACAAACTACCTATATTACCTATTTTTCTAAACTTGTGTTGTGTCATTTTGTAGTGTTTCCACTGTACTACTGTGTGTGTTGGTACAAATACTTTACACATTGCTTCTGAAGTTAAGCCTGCCTGCTCATGCCAAGCTACCAAGGGGGTGAGCCGGGGTTAACTGAGGTTGATTCTCCTTTACCCTGGCTAGAGTGAGGGTTCTTGCTTGGACAGGGGGTAACCTGACTGCCAACTAAAGACCCCATTTTCAACAGGAACATCAGAATCTAAGTGTGAAACCATGATGCAAAGATCTTGCAATCATAATTGAAAAGTGAAATGGGTCTGTACTTTTTATAAAAATGTGGGCTATTTATCATTTTAAGGAATAATAATAATCAAGGCTTCTAAAAAGGAGCCACTAGCCTTGCAGTTGAAAATAAAAGAGTTAAACATGTTCAATAACTCAGTAAAGGGATCTAACAATTGGTTAAAGTCACCAGCAAGAATAACGTTGGGATTTGAAATATTGGTACATTTTAGCTTAATAGTATGCCAAAATTCAGGATTAATTTTAGCAGAACCATAAACCTTAAACAAAGTTAAGTGTTAGTTGTTGTAGTGCTTTCCTCTTATTTAGTTTCTAAGCACTAACATAACACAACAGAAATGCACTTGGGAGGTCAAAGAAGACTTTTATTGTTGTTAATTATGAATGACGAATTAGTAGCTTTCCAGTCCGCGTTAATCAAACAAAATATATCAGTTTGCAATATACACAGCAGGTTATATTTATAAGATATTGAATGCAAAGCAAAACAAATACTTCACCGTGTAGGAACTATTTACAGCTACATCTTTCTAAGGTCTGCAAGCTGATGACCCCTGTCAGCCGCGAGAAAGAGTTTCATCTACCCACACGGGATGCTGCCAGCTGGCGCCAAGCTCCAGCACGAGGTCCGGCAGATTCGAATCTCACTCTCTGCAGCCTGTTACATTCGTTACAAAGGTGTGCCCCCTCCTCTCAGACCTGGGAAACTGAGCAAGCCTTTTGGAGACTGGCCAGGTCTCCAAGACTACTCCTGTTCCCAAGCTCAAGCAGAGAGAAAAACAACACCCATGTACCCTCTCTTATCATGTCTAGTCTACTGTGAGAAAAACATCTTGGTTCTCCGGTGCAAAAACACAGCTTGGAAAAATACAGCTTGGATTCTCAACTGCAATGTCTAACTCCACGTTAAAGGCAATGGGCAGCTAACCTAAATATCAAATGCAATGTCATGTTAAAGGCAATAGGCAGCTAACCTAAATATCAAATGCAATGTCTAGTGTCATGTCAAAACTAATAGGCATCTAAGCTGAATACAAAATGCAATGTCTTATATCATGTCAAAGCCCATAGGCAGCTGAGCTGAATACAAAATGCAATGTATAATACCATGTCAAAGCCAATAGGTAGCGGAGCTGAATACAAAATGTAATATATGATATCATGTCAAAGCCAATAGGCAGAATATCTAATAGCATGTCAAAGTCAATAGGCAGTTAAACTGAATACATCATGTCAAAGTCAATAGGAATGCAATGTCAAAGGCAATAGGCGGCTAGACTGGATACAGCATGTCAAAGCCAATAGGCAGAATACAGAATGTAATGGCTAATGCAATGTCAAAGCCCATAGGCGGCTCAACTGAATACAGAAAGTAATGGCTAATGCAATGTCAAAGCCCATAGGTGGCTAAACTGAACAAAACATACCATGTGCTACTGGTGAACATTGAGCAACTAATATGCGCAGTGGTGAAACACAAAGTCATTGGTCAAAACAAAATTTAACAAATGGCAGTACATTCCGCCCTTTGACCAATGAATTTTTGTTTCACATATCTCTTGTTTCAAACAAACCAAAAACAAAAAACATCAGCACAAAAAAAAAAACATTATCAGCAAATCAAATTTCAATGATCAAAGCAATCCCTGTAAAGCAATAGAAGTGAATTAACACATTGATCTCACAACCTTTCACATCAGATACATCTACATAGAAAAGACTGGGCAATTTTTATACTCTGAATGAGTCTCTAATTCAACAGTGTTAGCAATTTGATGTGGCATGAGTTCTGCTCATGTAAAGAGGCACGGTCCACCTGAAAGGTTTGCTGGAAGATAAGCAAAAGTCAGAGTTCCATACGAGAGGGAAAAAAAAAAAACACAGCTTAGTCCCAGTGGAAGAATGCAATCAAACAAGTTGAACTTGAACTGAAGGCGCAGTTTGCGCAAAATGGATCCATGGTGCTGGCACTTTACTCAGCCAGGTTCAGGTTGGGGATTCGGTCCCTTCCCCGACCCCACACGCACACACCGGAAGGGGGACCACACAGCGCACTCAGGGACAGTGGCGAAACGTGGTAGGATCTGCAAAAGAAACAAGTATGACTTTTCTTGCAAATAACATTTTTCATTTAAACTGCACCCTTCCTCTTTCTTTCCCTGTTTTATAATCAGCAGGACGTTTTTGGGGCCCTTTGTTATATTTTCTGCAGGTTCTGGAGGGTCACTTGGGGCTTCAGCCCACACATCAGTACTGAGGTTTTTATCTGCTGCGCCACAGCTTCCCTTTTCTTGCACTGTCAGAAGGGCTGGGGCAGATTCCTTCTTTACCAAACCTCCATTCACTGCACTTTTGTCAATTTGGGCCATTCTGTCTCCAATTTGTATGAATGAATCAGATTCTTTTCTAGGTATCAGCATAATTTCGATTTTTCCTTGGTAATTTGCAGCAATCACTTTCCCTAAAACCTGATCAATTTGCCATTCCTGTCCTGGTAACTTTCCTCTCCCCAACTGCTCTGTGACTGCTTGCATGACAGATTGCTTTTGTGCGTGCTGCACAGTTTTTATCAAATCTAGGGGAATGTGCATCTCTCTCATCTCTGCCCACCTGTAAGTGGCTTTTTCTCTCAGCTGTTCACATTTCTGGGGCACCCACTTAGCCATCCCCACTAAGGCAGAATTCTGGGTGTACACTTCTCTCTCTGAATTTTTCTCATTAACATCTGCAAGGTAATTGAACCAGTTAGGTGCTAAAACATTAGCAATGAACCAAAAATCAGCATAAAAATGACACATCTCACGTAGCTCTTGCTTTAAAATCTGACACACATTATACAACGCTGTTCCTTCTACTGTGCCAGAAAACAACATTTCAGTCAATGAATCATTAGTAAAACAAACATGCTTTTTATCTTCAGTGGACACGAATTCAAATGGTGCACACAATTTCATCGGTAACTCTTTTACCTGTGGTACTCTAGCCCTGTCTTGCAAGTACCAGATCCATTGTATGATTCTAGCTAGGGGCACTATTTTCTTTCCTTGTTCTTCATTTAAATGTACATAAGTATTTCCTTCTTGCACTGCGCAGAAACCTAAAGTCTGCATTATTTCATTTGCCAAATCACAAGCGCGCAACTGCATATAATTTTTCACAGTGACCATATACAAAAGTGTTAGGATTTCTCTCAAATGAGGGCTATTCTTTTTCCAAAAATCAAACAAGCTAATGAAACTCGGGGTGTCTTGCTCTAAAATCCTTCATTTTACTTGTGCATTTTGCAACGGTAACTCGTAAATCACATTCTGGTCTCTCTCTCCTCCATGTTATCAGTTAAGGAATGCATTTTATCTGCCAAAAACCCTGGCTCACATGGAAACTCAGTGCAGCTCGGAGCTGTCTTAACCCCCTCATTACTGGAATGGGACAAGAAAGATTCTTCAAAAACAGCCCTTTTATAACTTTCAGTCGGGCTAATTTGCTCACGTAAATTCCTATTTTCATGTTCCAACTTCCTACATTTCTCCTGCATTTCTCTGTAAGCAGATAAAGGTATCCAGACCTTTCTGTCATCATTACTTCCAAAACACACGTTTTCTACATCAGGCATTTTAGCTACACATGCATTTTCTTCTGTAATTCCCCAAACAGAAAACAATTCACAGTTTTTCTTAGCACCATCAGGCAGTTTATCAACACATGACATGGTCTGCCGTGCTACTGTGATTCTCCAAACAACAATTTCACAGTTTTTCGTAGCACCATCAGGCAGTTTAACAACACATGACATGGTCTGCCGTGCTACTGTGATTCTCCAAACAACAAAAAAACTATTTCTGTAACTCTCCAAACAACAAAAAAACAATTACACTTTTAAAGTGTGCACTTAGAAATCTACTAACTCGTCAAACCCCTTCTTAATCACCTCTTAATGACCGACACCCCACGACCTCTGGTACCAATTGTAGTGCGTTCCTCTTATTTAGTTTCTAAGCACTAACATAACACAACAGAAATGCACTTGGGAGGTCAAAGAAGACTTTTATTGTTGTTAATTATGAATGACGAATTAGTAGCTTTCCAGTCCGCGTTAATCAAACAAAATATATCAGTTTGCAATATACACAGCAGGTTATATTTATAAGATATTGAATGCAAAGCAAAACAAATACTTCACCGTGTAGGAACTATTTACAGCAACATCTTTCTAAGGTCTGCAAGCTGATGACCCCTGTCAGCCGCGAGAAAGAGTTTCATCTACCCACACGGGATGCTGGCGCCAAGCTCCAGCACGAGGTCCGGCAGATTCGAATCTCACTCTCTGCAGCCTGTTACATTTGTTACAAAGGTGTGCCCCCTCCTCTCAGACCTGGGAAACTGAGCAAGCCTTTTGGAGACTGGCCAGGTCTCCAAGACTACTCCTGTTCCCAAGCTCAAGCAGAGAGAAAAACAACACCCATGTACCCTCTCTTATCATGTCTAGTCTACTGTGAGAAAAACATCTTGGTTCTCCGGTGCAAAAACACAGCTTGGAAAAATACAGCTTGGATTCTCAACTGCAATGTCTAACTCCACGTTAAAGGCAATGGGCAGCTAACCTAAATATCAAATGCAATGTCATGTTAAAGGCAATAGGCAGCTAACCTAAATATCAAATGCAATGTCTAGTGTCATGTCAAAGCCAATAGGCATCTAAGCTGAATACAAAATGCAATGTCTTATATCATGTCAAAGCCCATAGGCAGCTGAGCTGAATACAAAATGCAATGTATAATACCATGTCAAAGCCAATAGGTAGCGGAGCTGAATACAAAATGTAATGTATAATATCATGTCAAAGCCAATAGGCAGCGGAGCTGAATACAAAATGTAATATATGATATCATGTCAAAGCCAATAGGCAGAATATCTAATAGCATGTCAAAGTCAATAGGCAGTTAAACTGAATACATCATGTCAAAGTCAATAGGAATGCAATGTCAAAGCCAATAGGCGGCTAGACTGGATACAGCATGTCAAAGCCAATAGGCAGAATACAGAATGTAATGGCTAATGCAATGTCAAAGCCCATAGGCGGCTCAACTGAATACAGAAAGTAATGGCTAATGCAATGTCAAAGCCCATAGGTGGCTAAACTGAACAAAACATACCATGTGCTACTGGTGAACATTGAGCAACTAAAATGCGCAGTGGTGAAACACAAAGTCATTGGTCAAAACAAAATTTAACAAATGGCAGTACAGTTGTCCAAAATAACATTAACAAGCTCCGATCTGCCTTCACTGTCACGTTCTGTAGAAACAACATGTAAGTTAGTAGTTTGTGGCATAAAATAGACCCTCCACCCTTGCGATCAACCACTGGAGAAAAGAAAACCTGATCAATTCAGTTTCTTAAATTTAAGAGATTCAGATGAATTAAAATGCATTTCTTGTAGGAAGGCAATTTTAGATCATGGTTTAGAAAGATGAGAAAGTATCTTTTGTCTTTTATTGGGGCATCCAAGTCCAAAAACATTCCACAAAACAAAATTATACATACTTCACATCCAAGGAAATTAAAATAAAGGGACAAGGATGATAATCTGCAAAAAAGGGCAAAAGGACATGATAACGACACTGGCTAAGGAATCATGGAAAATACGACAGGAACAGAACAAAAGGCATAGATCCAAAAAGTGCTCATAAAAAAGGGAAGGCATTAAAGAGAGAGAAGAGATAAAAAGAACAGAAAAGGACAGTCAAAAAAGAGAAGCAGCTGAAAGATAAAAATCCAGATCTAAAGACCCAAAGAAGGCGAAAGTGAATGAGACGTGTCTGAACACCGCACCAAAAATGACAATAGAGCAAAAACAAATAGTGTGAACACGAAAGTCACGTAAAGGGCAGACATAATGAAGAGCATCTAAAGTCTCGAAACAATAGTTTTCATTGCATGAGATGAAACACTATGGAAGAACACTGGGTTTAGCAGGATCATCAAAAAATGTTGTAGTTCGTTCGTGGGTTATCTTGCAAGAGCACAGATGAGGGATTCCATAATCTATGTTCAGATGTTTCATCTGGGGTCTCAAGGTGAGAAATTCCCTTTGTCTGACATTGGTTGCAGTGTTTTTTTGTATTGCTTTAGCTGCTTTTAAAACATGAAGAAGATCAGTAAGTTCCAGAAAAAGCATTATAATACCTTGAGGTATTGAGGATTACATCTACCCAGACACTGAGCACCCTGCAATTTAAGAGAAGAGGAACCAGGAAGACCAAGCAAGTCTGGAAGGATTTTCTTTAGAAATTCAAGAAGACTGGGTCTTTCTACAGCTTCCTGCAGAACATATACAAAAAGATTATTGCAACAACTACTGTTTCCCAAATCCTCATTATGCAGTTTAAGTTTGGAGATCTCTTGCTAAAGGAGAGGAATCCCTACAGACATATTCTGCAGAGAACTAACACAATGCTCCATCTCAACCATTCTGCCTTCCATAACAACCCATTAATCTTCAATTTGTCTACAGTTTTTATTGGTAGTTCTCATAAAAGGCTGCAGGTCCTCATCTCATCCAAACTAGTATCCAAAACAGGGTAACTAGATGGAGCAGTAGGTAATTGTGGATGAATTTTATCCCACTTCAATTTGGCACGTGAGGAGCTATCTTTAGCACTGAGTGAGTCACTAACAATTTTGATGTAGAGCACGCTATTTTTAGAAAGGCACTGCAGGGATTTTTTTCTGTTAATGCAAAGAAGAAGTTTGAAATGCATGAAAATGCATGAAAATAAGGACTGAGACATATGAGAGTCACCTCACAGCCTAAAGACATGATGATCACAAAACTCAAGAGAGGATGAAGCACAAGATGGTGGCCACTCTGTGTCATGGAAGGCAATTAAGACCACAATGCTCACATTATGCGGAAGCAGGTGACCAACAATGCACAAATGCAAAATCATAAAAAAGGCATTTAGGAGGCTAAGAAGAGCAGCCATGCAATCAAGCCAGGAGGCATCATAGAGCACACCTGAAGAAAAAGAAGCCGAGCAGCCTCTGCACCACATAGCAGCCGCTTGTTGACTAACCGGCTCGATGGTGGTAGAGAAGATCGTCAGGAAATTCTTAAGTTGAGGTCCTCTGTGGAGAAAGTATCCTCCCAGCAGTAACGGAAGAGAGAGAGAGAGAGTGCCCCCCAAAAAAAGCCCACAGTGCCAAATGCTGTACTTCAAAGCCCCAAAAATATAGGGGTGCAGTACCTGATTGTTGGGAAAAGGGCAAAGAACCCTCTTAAGTTTTTATCTCTCAACACTACTTTGATTGCTGGAGTGAGTGGAGGTTGTGAAGCAAGTAAAAGGGGCCAGGTTCATACAGACTCTCACTACACATCCACATCTGAGACTTGAAACACAAGACATGCTCCTGGTGCCTCTGTCCCGAGGTTAACTGCAGCAGGCATGGGGAAATGGAGGGAGGGCAAGGTAGAGAGAAAGTGATCAGAGAAGAGAAGAGAGAGAGGAGCGAACAAGAGAGAGAGAGAGCGTGGCTGGAGGGATGGAGCTAGAGAGATTGCAAGAGGAGACGGAGGGAGCAGGATGGTTTGAGCATTTTTGCTAAAGCCTTGTCACTATTACACAAAGATAGCCTTGTAACAGTCAGACATAAGTTTAGCACACGGCCACAACTAGAATGTGAAAGCAATGTCCAATTCGTAACTATCTTAAAATAGTTGGTGGCTGTATGGGAGTTTTGAGACGTGATCAATTGATTAGAGATCAGGTGATTGTACAGTGCAGAGAGAAAAGTATACAGAAATATTTGTGTACAATCAACAACTCAACACTTCATAAGTTTACTCAGAAAGCTAAAGTACAGGTTGAACGAAATCACTGTATAAAAGAACTGAATGCGAAAGAGAAAATAAAAACAACAACGATATAACACCACAAAAAAGAAGGATAGCAGTGATATAAAAACAAAAACAAGCTTAATGAAGTATATGGATATAGACCCATATAAGCCAAAAAAGGCTAATAAGGTGAGGGATACATTTCCACTGCCTACGACCTAGCCCATTTGGATGTTTCTGCCCTTTTGAATGCTGGGATTTCTAGGATTACCCATCTTCTTCCTGGTGTTTTCTGTGGCTTCCATTGAGTTGAAGTTTGTCCTTCATGCAGGATTATTGAATATCATATAAATCTTTATGAGCTAAACAATCAATCTTGAAATCAATTCTCTCTTCAAGGTGGAACCACTGAAGGTGTTGTAGAATAGAAGTGGTGATGTAATCACTCCTATCAATTGGACAGCAGATACATATAGCTTAGATTTTAGTGAGAGCTTGGTGAGCAACTGAAAGATGGAGCCAGGCTCGAGCCAGATGCCTTATTCTGACTCAATGCAAGGTCCTTTTGGACCTCCGACCCTAAATCGAGCCAAACTTTCGTGTGGGTTCTGCCTGGCACCACCACTCTAACCTCATGTACCAAGAATTTAAGACACAGCATTACGTTCTGTTGTAAAAATGAGAAAGAAAGAGATACCCATCTAGAGACTAAATTGCACAAAGAGAACCCAGAAAACCTGGGCTCACTCCCAGCTTCTCCACTTGACCATATTGTGTGATCCTAAGCAAATATTTTATTTCGCTGAGCATGCTTTTTCCTCATTATCTCATATGAGAGCACCTTCAAATACATGAGTTCATGATGTGTGCTATACAAAAATCTCTTGTGTTTGAGTTAAAAGAATATAATATTGTCCATCTGTGATAAAAATCTAGCCACATATGGAGTACGCATGACAACTGGTTTGGCCTAGATATGTTCAGCTGGCTCTTCAAACTTGTTTGGGCTGTGGTGCAATGACGACTGTCATTGAGCAAACTTGCAGCCCGGTGCATCACTGATAATAGCAATGTAATATTTGCAGTAAAAATGTTTACAAAACAACTGTGCATGGGGGGGCACGAGTTATAGTTACTTTACCGCATGAGTTAAAGTTGCTTGAGATAACTGTAACTATAACAAGTGAATTTCTATGGTTTTGTTAATTTAAAATGTAATCCTAACTATAACGTTCCTGTAACCTTTGTTTTTTTCAGTAGATTTCTGTTTTTTTTTTAATTCGTCCCTGTAACATTTAGCATTTTCAGTGAATTTCTTTGTTTTTTTTAATGTATAGGAATTGTTAGAAGTGGGGTCTCTGGTTGGCAGTCAGTTTGCACTCTATTCAAGCAGGGACCCACACTCTAGTCAGGGCAATGGAGATACACACTTCAGATAACCTCTGCTCACCCCCTTGGCAGCTTGGCACAAACAGTCTGGCTTATCGCAAAGGCAATGTGTAAAGTATTTGTACCAACACACAGTAATACAGTGAAAACACCACAAAAGGGCTCCACACAAGTTTATGAAAATAGCCAATATCTATCTAAATTAAACAAGAACAAAATGACAAAAATCCAACATACACAAGCAAATATATATATTAATCTTTAATATAAAGAGTCTTCAGTCATAGAAATCAATGGTTGCATTGTTTTAGCACAAAGGACGTGGTATGCGTCGGAAAAAACGCTGCAATGGAGCGATGTGTCAATTCCTTACTCGCAAGTGAGGCCGTGCATCGATTCTTTACTCGCACTGGAGGCCTCTCGTCGATTATTTTCTCGCAAGGGAGGCCATGTGTCTATTCCGGGTGAAAAGACTCAGGTTGATGTGGGGATGTTGAAGACTTTGACAGCCAGGATCCATGCATGGAAATTTCCATTGCGCTGTGTGAAGAGTATGTGGTGAGAAAAGGCGCTGTGTCATTTCTCCAGCCATGAGGCAGGCGCTGCATTGAATTTTCAGCTGCGGGACAAGCAGTGCGTGGATTTTTCTGACATGCACACAGCTGTGTGTGGATTTTCCCCTGCAGGTTACCAGCTTCCACTTCTAAGGTCCCAGTGACTGAACTTGGCACCACTAGGCAAGTCAAGACTCCCAGCAGAAGAGCCCAGGCACTGGCAGATGAAGTCTTTGATGTACCTGAGACTTCAGAACAGGAAGCAAGCTCAGTCCAAGCCCTTGGAGAAACTTCATAAGCAGGATATCAGAAAGGAAAGTCCAGTTCTTTCCCTCTTCAGGCAGAAGCAGCAGCAGGCCAGCACAACAAAGTAACAGGCAGAGTGTCAGGTCCTCCTCAAGCACCAAGCTCTTCTCCTTGGCAGAGGTTCCTCTTGCTCCAGAAGTAATCTGAAAATCTGGGGTTTTGGGTCCACTACTTATTTCCAGTTCTGCCTTTGAAGTAGGCAAACTTCAAAGGAAAGTCCCTGTTGTTCACAAGATCCTGCCTTGCCCAAACACACACCAGGGGGGTAGAGACTGCATTGTGTGAAGACAGACACAGCCCTTTCAGGTGTAAGTGTCAGTTCCTCCCTCCCCACCCTAACCCAGGAGACTCGTTGGGATATGCAGGCTACACCTCAGCTCCCTTTGTGTCACTGTCTAGAGGGAATTCACAACAGCCCAACTGTCAGTCTAACCCAGACATGGAATACACAAGCAGGCAGAGGCATAGAATGGTTAAGCAAGAAAATGCCCACTTTCTGAAAGTGTCATTTTCAAACTGACAATCTAAAACCGTACTTTACCAAAAGATGTATCTTTAAATTGTGAGTTCAGATACCCCAAACTCCACATCTCTATTTTCTCCCAATGGGAAACTGCACTTAAGAGATAAGTAGAGGCTGTCTCCATGTTAACCTATGAGAGAGAGATAAGCCTTGCTATAGTGAAAACTGAATTTTGCAGTATTTCACTATCAGGGCATGTAAAACCCATCAGTACAAGTCTCACCTTTTACATACACTTCACCATGCCCATGGTGCTACTTAGGGCCTACCTTAGGGGTGATTTACATGTAGTGAAAGGGAAGGTTTAGGCCTGACATGTGGGTGCACTTGTCAAGTCGAATTAGCAGTTTAAAACTGCTCACACAGACACTGCAGTGGCACGTCTGAGACATATTTACAGGGCTACTCATGTGGGTGGCACAATCAGTGCTGCAGGCCCACTAGTAGCATTTGATTTACAGGCCTGGGCACCTCTAGCGCACTTTACTAGGGACTTACTAGTGAATCACATATGCCAATCATGGATAACCATTCATCATTACAATTTAGACACAGAGCACTTGCACTTTAGCACTGGTTAGCAGTGGTAAAGTGCCCAGAGTATCAAAACCAGCCAAAATGAATTGCAGCACAGGGTCCAAAAACGGGAGGTCATAAGCAAAAAGTACAGGGAAACCACGCAAAGAGCTGCCAGGTCTAACAGTAATTTTCATGACTCTACGTTAATTCAAGCACCGCGTCGCATGGCCTTCGGTCGTGCGCAGTGGCCTCAGGTCCTGGCCTGTGGCCAGGCCCTAACGCCAAGCACTATAAGCACCCAACCTTGCACCATGCATGGACTTCGCCCATGCGCAGCCGGAGTTGCCCTCAAGGCCTGGCCAGCAGCCAGACCCTGCCCCCTAACCACCCAGCCATAGAATGCACACTGCCCTTTGGCTGTGGATGTGATAATATGTTTTAGAGGGTTTATCTGGGGATGAGAGTGGTTGTGAGAGTCTCTCTCTGGGTGTGAAAGTGCAAGCATCAGTGACTTAGTGGATGTGTCAGTGTCTGTGCAGGTCTGTGAGTGGGAGCATGAGGGTCTGTGAATGGGTGCGTGAGTGTCTGCGTGGGTATGTGAGTGGCTGCACAAGGGTCCGAGAGAGTGTGCGAGTGGGAGAAAGAGCTTGAAAAAGAGAAATTGAGAAAGAGAGAAAAACAGAGTGTGAGGGAGAACGAGTTTTTGGTTTTGATGGATGATATAGTTAGAATGAGATATTTCTGGACACATTGAAAAGAAAAATGTATTTGTCAATTAAAAAGAGTGAGATCACCTTTTAGTATGAGCCTAAATTAAAGAAGGAAAATGACCACAGGCACACCTTGAGTAGAACCCTCCACTTTCAGTTTAAGGGCCTGAGACCTTAACCTTTATTCCACAGGTGACTTCTCACTGTGGTATGTCCAGACATACTTATGACATTCAACTCAAGGATTGCGATAGCACACATATGTGAATATTCTATCATTAGCAAGGTTTAACAGTCGAAACACTAGTAAATAAGCAAACACAAAGCTATGCGATACTAGGATTTGAACCTTTAGCCTATGAGTGACAGCCCAAGAGCTTTACCAGTAGGTCAGATGAAACTCTGTTCTGCTTTGCATCAAACTGTAATTATAACATTCGACCCACACATCTTGCTAGTCTAACTGTTTGAAGTCATTGTATGGACAGACCATGCAATGACAAACTCTCTCTCTTCCATCCAACAATGGAATGGAAGAGAGAGAGTGAGAGGACCATAGGGAGAGCCTCCAGGCCCGCAGTCCTAGCCGGCTCCCCACGTCCTGTGGGAGCCGGCATTGCTCCCACAAGCAGGGAGCTGCTTTAAGTAGCAGCTCCCTGCTTGCAGGAGCAAGGTTTTCACCTGTCGTCCCTGCACGCATATTTGTGTGCAGGGAAGACAGATGAAAACTCAACTTTCTGCATGGGGAGCTGTTTGATAGCTCTCTTCTGCAGAAACCGGACTTTGTTTGCTTTGCTTCTCCAACCAAAAACATACAGATATGGACATCGCAGGAGCTTGCCCTGGGGAGTGGCGGGGGCTGGAGCCCCCCAAACATATATAAATCGATGCCCCTGGGACCTGTTTTTTTAAAAAAAATGTTGCCAGATGCGCTGATCCTCCGCGAATTGCAGTGAAATTTTTTAAAAAATGCTTTTTAGCTCTGGGGGTCCTGGGACCCCAGCACCACAGCTAAGGGGCAGAGTGACTCCAACTTGGCCCCTTGTTTTTTTGTTTTACTTTTTTAGTAGGACTCTGCTGAAGCAGAGCCCCAAGATGGCTGCCAGCACTTCCTTGTTTGAAGTGTTAGCACTTATTGATAAGAAAACTGTGCCTGGTGAGGGCACAAGTTATAGTTACCTTGGCGAGCGAGTTATAGTTACTTGAAATAACTCTTACTATAACTGCTGAATTTCTATGGTTTTGTACAAGTAAATTCAGAACCTAACTATAAAGTCCCTGTGACCTTTGTTTTTTCAGTGAATAAACATCTGTGAGCCCCTCCTCCCCCCAGGGGCCCATCTTTGCCCTGGGGACACCAGCCACGGGCCCAGACTTAAAATATATTATCTGTTTTTTTGGGAAAGAAAAAGGGCCAGGGTAGGGACACCCTGACCCCTTTGCTCTGGTGCTGGGATCCCCCAGGGCAAAAAAGCATCTGGCAACATTAAAAAAAAAAAAAAAAAAAAACAGCGGGCGCGCCACACTTATGTTGGAAACAGCTCCCCGGTGGGCCAGGTCCCGAGGGACAAGGAGGGGTGGAAAAAGGAGGGGGGTGCCAGAAGCCCCCCTCCTACAGCTTATCACAGCACCGTGAGCTCCCCAGGGCACATCAGTGTAAATACATGTGGGGAGTCCTGCGTGCCCTCCCCTCCAGCCCAAGGGACCACCACCTCCCTGGGGCTAAACAATCAGTTAATGCGGGGGGCCCATGTGCTCCATCCCCAGCAGCCCGGGGGGCCTCCACCTCCCTCGGGCTGAAAGAAAATAATGAATGGGATCCTTGCAGCTGGCTCCTGCTCTGTCCTGGGGTGCCCACCCCGGGACATAGCTGTTTGCTCTGACTTGTCAAACATCTCTTGCTTGCTGGAAGTGGATGTTTCCTCTGTTTCCCTGCCTGCAGACATATGGGCAGCGAAACAGAGGAGGCAATTGCTCTCAGAGACAGGAGCTGCATGTTTAGCAGCTCCCTGTCTGTGACAACAATGCCAGCACCTGCAGGAGGATGGGGCTGCCAGCTGAAACCGCTGGGGCCTTGAGGCTCCCTCTGCAGCCCCATTGCACATTTAGTGCCCTGTGAGGCATCCGGGACAGATGGCTGGGCCCCGGGGTATGGGCGGCGAGTGGTACGGCGAGTGGGGCCACGTGGCCCTCCCTCCTCCATTCTGGACATTTACTCAATGAGGTAGCACATACTAACTAACCAGTAGGCAGTGCTCCAGTTGGATAGACAATTTGTGCACACTTGACTCTTGTTGGATAAACGAGCAGGTGCACTTCTGTTCTGGCGATGATGCTCATTTCACAGAAATTAAACCCAAGAGGAAGCACTTACAAATATAAATGTAGAAGGTGCTCCAGTTGAAGCTCCACTTCCAGAAAGAACAAATAATACTAATTCCTGAATTCCTGGGCTTGGTGAAGGCAAAGAAACTGTGTTTGCTCCGTTATTCCATACTGAAAAATGATTTGAATCCTTTGTGGAGATGAATGCATCTTTCATCTATTGGAATGCAATCAGACACCCTCACAGCCACTCTCCCATCCATTTAGACCCTCTCACACCCACTCTCACACCGAGACCAACACTCTCACAGCCAATCTCACATCCAGAGACACCCTTTCACATCTATTCTCACACCTAGAGAGACAGCCCCTGCGGCCAACTCCTGCTGCACATAGCCAAAGGCTGGGTGCAGCGTGGGGTTGGGTTGTTAGTGGGGTCGGCCATAGGGACTGACCGCAGGCCCAGAAAGGCTGTGCGTACCAGTGGTTGAACTAACATACATTAATGAAAATTACTTTACAGTTAAAAAAAACATAGCAATTCACTGAAAAACCAAAGGTCACAGGGACTTTAGAGTTAAGAAATATAATTTTTTTTAAACTTTGGAAATTCACCTAAAAAAACAAAGGTTACAGGGCCGTTATAGTTAAGTTCTGTATTTACTCGCACAAAACCGGAGAAATTCAGCAGTTATAGTTAGAGTTATTGTAAGTAACTATAACTCGTGGCCCAAGGTAACTATAACTCGCGCCCTCGCCATGCACAGCTAATTACCCCAGATATTACAGTGCTCATGACAATGTCAATAAAAATATCAATGAAACAGAAGTCAAATCATTGAAGAAAAAACTTTGTATGGTCGATGCCCAAGTTATAGTTAGGATATATATATACACATATACATATATATATACACACATATATGGATAATACTTACCTATTATATTGTAACTATGCTTATGCCTTTACCACAAATTTTTGCGGTAAAGGATAGCATAGTAAAGGCAAACGTATGATATAAATCTCCGTTGTGAATGTATGTGTGGTAATGACGTAGGCGTTGTAATGACAGCATTGTAAAAGCATGTGTGGTAACTGCATGCGTGGTTTAGTCAAACAACCCTGCACAGCTAATGTGTACACTACAATAGGCAGGGCAGCGGGACCAGTGCTGCTTGACCTGAAGAATAAATTGACCTGACGGATACAGACCGGGACAAGAACATGGGGCGCATCCCATGGGTCTCAAGAAATGTGCGCTTAAAACTACTGCAATATAATTATATACACAACATATATCTTACACATATATGTATACGATGTTTGTTACGTCATCTCACCACTGTCTCTACTGTCCCAGATGGAGAACTGAACAAACATACTTGTACCTCATGACACAGCAGTGCACAACTGCACATACCTCATGCAGCTGACGAGCAGACAGCACATAAAAACACCCACAACATGCTTACTGGGATTGATGTTTCACTCTAAGATGCACAAAGCAAGACGCAGATTGATAGACCGCAGTACCTATGCACTGGAAGGCAGCACCACCAGTGGGGCAGTGAAGGGGCAATGTCAGCTACTGGGTTATCCCTGAGGATGACGTTTTACAGAGTCTCCACCAGCAGACTGGGAGAAGCGGGCAGATCACAGCATGGAATGTACTATTATTAGTGATGAAAGAAGAATGGGACCTGCAGCCACCTTGAGACAGGACGCACCATATACCATTGATAGCTCTTCAGGACAGACTGGAGCCCCTTGACATGAATTCCCCCACCAACCGCAAGCCTTACAAGCTGCGTGATCCATACTGCGGCTCCCACACACTCATTCCTGAAAATGCTGTTATGTTACCGGCATTGATGTCTATAGAAGATATTGTAACTTATGTCAACCAGTGTATACTGCTCTAATTTCCATGTGAAAAAGTAATAAAGACCTATTTAAAAAAATAAGATGGTTGATTTGCCTCTTAGTTCATTAATGGCTGTCATCAGGGTGGGAGAGGTAGGTCAGGAATGTTTTTCAGTTCACGTTTAAAAACTATCATTATTAATATATACCCTTTAATGTACTGATATAATCTGATGTTCTAAGATAATGCTGTTATGACGTTCCAGAAGAGCCCTTAATGTCAATATCTGGCTATGAAGGTAGTGTACAAATGCAAATATTCAGGCAAAGACATACACCAGAGAGAACAGACACAAAATGTGCAAGACTCAGGACCAGAACAGAGAAGATGATGCAACCTTTATGTGAACAAACGGGGAAAGGAACCAATAATGGACAAACACACTAGGGTTCAACAAGGGATGTGCAAAGGTAAGGCTCAGAACTTCCCACAGCAATTGGGAAATCCAACATCACTGTCAGATTACTCTTAGAGATAGTCACCCTGCAAACTCCATTGAAAGAAGGCAGCAGATGTGATTCTCTACCTGGACTATAGGAAGGAAACAAGGATTGTACTTAAATACACAAGCCAAGCCCCTATGCTGGCTGGAGGCTGAGTTGAGATTTCTATGAAAATAGCAGTATCACACTGTCATAATTAAGGCACTTAAGACTACATGTAACATAAGACAAAGGGTGGATCAGGAATTGCCTCCTAGATTTGCTTATCTCTAAATTTGAGGCAGCAGATCAGATTTAGGAATGCCTGCCAAGATAGCATTTCCTTTGACACAGGAGACTGACAAGCAAAAAGATGAGCACATGCAACTGGGAAATATGGCACAGGAGCAGCAAGAAATTGGGCCGGGCTGCTGTAGTCAACCACATTGCAAAAATTATGGAGTTGGTGCACATCTAAAAGTCCACGGACTGTTCTTAGAACTCCAGCTGCTAGGAGTGCCAACCAACAATGTATAGAATAATAATGTGACCCTGATCTCCTGTCAACTCTATACTATCCAGATTGGTAAATGTGGGGAAGTGGGGTGACATCTGGATTTGTTCAAGAATTGCTTTTTATGGGCGAACGCAAAGCGCTCCGTCCCATGCTGTAATCTCTCTTTGGGCTTCCAACCACACCCATGTCACGTCATTGGTTTGTGGGATTGCCTTTTAAAATCCGCTTGCTTTCAATTGTGAAAGCCATGCATATGTCATGCCTTTTCCGGTGTTTAGCCCACCTACACAGCACTGGTAAACTACTAAAAACATGCGAGGCTCGATGTTTTCAGCATGATTTCTGGACTACTTTATCTGTTTATTTTCCACGCAGCGCAATAGCGCTGCATTTTACATAGTGCTATCGCGCTGCTTTTTTTTCTTTTAATTAGTGTGGCAAGAAAAGTCCGGTTAGGAGTTTACAACGGTAATAGCTCTAACTCGAGCAAATGAGAGACCCATTGCATTGAAAATGCTTGTTTGTGATTGAAGTTTCCTACTGGGGCAGTGATATGCTATAGGCTTGTAGCCACTGAAACACTTGCAGATACTCATTTGACCCAGAGGCGAAATAGATACTTTTATGTCTATCTGACAAAAAAAACAATAAATGAAAAAACAAATCGATTGCAATTTCTTCATTTAAATAGGTCAGAATAAAGGTTTGAACTGGTGACCTTAAGTCTAAGTGAGGGAGTCTGAGAGATGAATAAATTACTTCAGTTTCCTAGGTAGGTGGAACTAATGAGGTTCTGGTCAATTTCGGGACACGATCTGTTTGTTTGAGATGTGAATCTATAAGAAACCCCAAAGATTTGGAATGCGGCACCAGAATGAGAATGAAACCGATAGCTTGTAGGGAATTTAGCCACTTCTGATTAAGGGGTGGAGAGTAGAGGGAAACAAATTTGGTTTTGGCTATATTCAATTTCAAGGAGTAAGTGGGTATCCATTTGGTTAGCTTTTCCTGGAAGATTTTCAAGTTGTCTATGCTGGCTGGGTTGGATACCTTTAGGCTTTAGGTAAAGTTGCTTGTCTTCAGTACATTGATGTATAAAGGCATTTTTGTGTTGAGTTTGTCTTGAGTTATTGTGACTAGGGGTGCAATATATAGGTTAAAAGGTTATGGTGAGAGGATAGACCTTTGGGGGATGCCACACTTGACTGGGATTGTGGGCAGCCCAAATGAGTTTAGTTTTACAAACTGTCATCTTGAGGACAGGAAGGATTGAAACTAATCCATGATCGATTTACCAATCCCATGATCCATTCGGGGTCAACTGAACTTTAGAGGTTTTGGAATGCCAATTTGCTATTTAAGGAAAGATGCTTACAGTGGTAGAGTATATATGGCAGAATGTATTATTACTTCTCCATTCTTACCCTTCAGAGCAAGCACTGTTCGAAACCTACAACCACTAGCATCAACAGTGAAAAAGGTCTGCTTCTTTATTAATACTGAATGGTGTCAATGTGGGTATCTCCAGTTGATGTAAGCAAAACAACATGCTTTGCAGCAGGCACATTAACCATCTATGCTGATCAGAGCTCGAGACAAGATGGATACTGCGTGAGCGGTTGAAGCAGCTCACCTACTTGTATGACTTGATCGCTCCACTTGTCCTGGAATGGAGGGCCTTGTTGCTGCTGTAATGGTTTTTGGGCTGTCTGTGTTTCAGAGACAGCCGGGCTGTGTCTGTTGTGTGGGTCATGGACCCGAAGAGGAGCGCTGGCTCAGAGGTCCATAGCATGCAAGCGCAAAGGCTCGGGCTGCTACATGGTGGAGCAAACCACTGCAAGCTTACTGGCTCCCAGTGCTCTCTGAGAAGAGCGGGTGCAAGCGTGGGTGAGCGGAGGCAGCTTCCCCTGCTGCATGAGACTGCTGTAGGCACTGGGTCCAGTCAGGCAATCAAACCCAGGGGGCCCTGCCAAGAGAAAGGACCGTCTCAGGCTGAGGATGCCCATTTGGAGGCTGGATTGAACAAGGCACCTGCTGTGAAGCGTGGAGGAGGGCCGTCAGTAGCAAAGATCTTTAAGGCGCTGAGTCAGTCGAAATACCCTGCGACACTGCCATGGAATGAGGCAGCCAATATGGTGTTGCCTTCTTTGAGGGACCGGCAGCTGGAAGCGTTGAAAGGCTTTACTTTTACTTTTTACTTTTAAAGACTTTTACTTTAACTGAAGGAACCAACATGGACCAGACAGCCCAGGACTTAAGGGTGCAGCAGGAGACCATGGCCAGCTCACTTCAGGTTAGTGACAGTACTTATGATAGCATCTCTTTAGCTGCAGAAGCATTTCCCCTTGTGTGTGAACATGTGTTAAAATGAAAAACTAATGCTGAGTCCACAAAAGCAGAGACTAAAATGGGGGAAAGCGAGGTAACCCCTGCCCTAAATGAGTTGACATCTGCATTTTGTATATAGAGGGCACAACTTGTGATGACAACTGCAAGCTAGTTTTTGGACAGGAACAAGATGGCCAGTTGCTCAGCACATCCGGGGGCACTATTGGGGAAATTACTGGAGCCAGAGCAGCCAAGGTAGGAGATGTAGGGCAGGACCAGATACCAGAGAACTTTTTTCCTTATCAGATCAGTCTAAGGATAGAGATGACTGTTATTCATCACTAGAAGAAGACTCTAATGGGAGCTATAATTCCTCCACAGCGGCTCTAAGCGAGACAGTTTGCGAAAAGAGGATAAAGGGAGCTGTCTCTGGAAAAGGGAAAGCAGGGAGAGAGGGACAAGAGGGATGCAATAGGACTGTTCATCGACTCAGCAAATCTATGCAAACACAGAGCGGCCTCGTCCAAATGCCTCTTTATGCTCTCCATCGCCCTCAGAGTCTCCATCCCTTGATTTAATTTATTAGACAATGATGCAACAGCACAAGCAGACTCAAAGCGACAGCAGGAAGGCTTGGATTGCTAATAAGTGTCAGTGAGAACAATCGCTAAGGTCTGCTCTGAGATCGGAGAACGCATAACTGCAATTGAGATCCGTGGCACTGCGCTAGAGTCCGATGTTTGCGCCGTTGTGCAGCAATCCGCCATGCATGAATCACAGATTTCAGATATCCAGTGGAAGATGGAGGATCAGCAACGCTTTAATAATCCGTGGATATTAGGCATTCAAGAAGGGGTGGAAGACCAAGTTATGCAAGCTTTCATAAATTAAACTATCCAGATGTGCCTTTCCTGAACCTAAGAGCTGGAACTGGGAGCTTGAGATACAGAGGGCCCATCAGTTTCCGCCTTTTCAAAAAAACAAAGAGATGAGGCTACTGAAAATCTGATGCAACCCAGGGCTATCATTGTATATTTTGGCAATTATTTATTACGGCAAGCTGTGTTTGAGAAGCCTCAGCCTGACTCAAAGAGAAATTTCGAGGAGAACTCAGTTTTTTCTCACCCAGACTACTGCGATGCTATGATGGAGAGACGGTGGCGACTGGAGCAATTCATTTACCCCTTTCAGGAGAGAGAGGTGGAAGCATATCTATTGCATCCTTCCTGGTTGAAAACTGTGTATAAAGGCACTGTGCATATGTTCTCATTGGAGATTAAGGCCAAAGAGTACATGGAGAAGCTTTCTTAAATTGTGGACACAGGATAACGGATAAGCTGTAGTTACTTATGGCGAAATGTGTTGTATTAGGAGGAAAGGACCCACTCTTTAGTGTGTACACAGGAAGGTGCTAGGATAAAAGGATTGGATATGGGTATGCTGGGTGAGGTGTTGGGATAAGCAAGCCATCTTACAGACCTAGTGGTGTTGGCTGTCTCATTTGGCTGGAATGGGGGGCGTGCTAGCGGGGGAATGACTTGTCAGGAACTTAGGGAAGGGAATGGGTATGAGGAGGCTGATGAGGGTGGTGGGGATGGGGTGGGAGAGTGGTGGGGGCGCACAAAAGGTAAAAGGTCTGAACTTGGCAACTTCATATTGACGGTGATGTGGTGCAGGTATATTTTTGTGTTTGGACGACAGCATATATAATAATATGGAGTGAGCAAGCAATTTACGTATTGCTACATTAAATATTTGTGGGCTAAATTATGTGAAAAAAAGGCGTTTTGTGGGCGAAGGGCTAAAAACACTCAGGGCAGTTATTATTTGTATGCAGGGGACACATATTACAGGCTCCAAAAAACATCTGCTGGAATATCCCGGCTATCAATTAATGGCACACACTACTCAAGGGACAACAATCAAAGGAGTAGCTGTAGTGGCGCACAACAGAGCAGTAGAATTGACTAGGAAATTTACTCATAAATTAGGTCGCTGTGTGATTTTAGAGTGCTCAGTTGGGAGGATTAAGTTTACATTATGCTCCATTTATGGATCCAATTTGAACAATCCTGAAATATTTGACTTTATTAACATTGAATTAGCGGCCTGGGCACTCCCAATTATTGTATGTGGGGACTTGAATATATATATTAATAGCAGCTGGCCAAGCAGAATATTGGGTGGTATGAGGGAAGGAAGCCCCGAGTATTCCAGGCAGTGCAGACTCTTGTACTGACTCACAAGTTGGCCCAACCCAGCCTTTACCTTTTCCCTCACAACAAACATGTTAGGTTAGATTATTGCTGTGTATCGACTGAATGGTGTGAGGAGTTAATGATTGAAAAACACCTTAGAATTATTTCAGATCATAATCCTTTAGTGATAGAGATATGGGCAGTGCACAAAGAACGACAACCTATGACATGGTCATTTGACAGGGGGCTATTGCTGCACCAGAAATATATTCAACATATGAAGAAATGGATACCAGATTTAATCAATCACGGGAGTGCCCTCAGAAATGTGGTTTGGGATGCCCTTAAGGCAGGGATGACAGGTGAGACCTTAAGTTTTTGTTTAAATAAGGAGAAACTGCACTCTCTACAAATGAGCGCTGCTCAGGCAGAGTTGGTAATACCGGAGTCCCAGTTAGTGAAGTTAGTTAGAGATGATCTAACTCTGTATGATATTTTAAACAAAATGTCCATGGCAAAGGCTAGAATCACTCAATTTTAATTAGAGAAGTTTGCAGGGAAGTTTCAGGCGCGTCACCAGGAATGCTATGAATTCAGTGAAAGGGTTGGTAAACTATTGGCCTGTAGAACAAGGCAAAAGATGACTTTTGGCTCCATTAGAAAAGTTAGGGATGGACATGGACACGTAGTGAAAGAAGATCCAGCAGTATTTAGAGTGTCCAGAGATTTTGATCAGAACATATGTCAGCAGGATGCCAGTACAACAGAATATGAAATAAACCAATATCTGGCCAATGTCCCCGGTCGGCAGCTGCATGAGGAAGAGAGACAGCAGCTAGCAGCCCCGATTATCATCCATGAGATTGAAGCAGCCTGGAGTTCATTGCCTATTGGAAAGGCCACAGGACCAGACAAGATCCCTTTAAAAAATTTTAAGGTATTTTTCTTGGAATCGAGAGATGAGCTTCTTGCATTAGTTAAGGCTATTCAGGATGGCTCTCCAGCCCCGGCATCTTGGTTGATAGCGAACATTAATGTGTTTTTGAAAAAAAAGAAGGACCTATTTAAACCTGGTTCCTATTGACCAATCTCTCTAATTAACGGGGATGCTAAACTTTATGCGAAGGTTCTTGCCACCAAACTGATTACAGTGATCAGCAAATTGGTTTCTCCTTGGCAGCACGGTTTTATTCCAGGCGGGTTATAGCTCTGTTTGCTGCAATGCTAGTTGCTAGGGCTCCTATGTCATTGATCTTACTGGATGCTGAGAAAGCTTTTGACCCGGCTAACTGGGCTTTGTTATGGGCTGTGCTTCAGCAGAATAGCATAGGTTTATCCGGGTCATCCAGGCTTTATATAAGAATCCTACTGCAAGATTATAAATACAGGATCGGAATCTGAAGTCTTCCCAATTTCAAGGGGCACAAGGCAAGGGTGTCCTTGCTCTCCTCTACTCTTTTCCCTATACATTGACAGATTAATGAGAATGCTGCTAAACAACAAGTCAATCACCCCAATAGAAATGCCTGGGGTGGATGTCAAAACACTGGCGTATGCAGATAATATAGTAATAGTAACACTAGACCCTGAGAAGGCATTAATAGAGCTAGAAAAGGAAACTGCAAGATTTGGCAAGGTGCTGGGCTATCTATTAAATAAGACCAGGTGTCAGATTTTGACTAATGAATGGATATGCCTGGAGGATGAATGGAAAACTGAGCAAGTCAGATATCTAGGGGTCACAACAACTGCCAATCTGGACACTATAGTGGAAGATAATCTTGCCCCAGTGTTAGCTAAGAATAAGAATGAACTATACCGCATGAATAATTTGCACCTTTCTATTGCAGTGCGTTGAAATGTTCTTAAAATGTTTTTTCTTTCAAGGGTTATGTATTTCTTCAGGACCATTCCATTGGAATTTGGACCAAATTGGTTCAAACATATGGAAGAGGTAGCCAGTAGCTTTATATGGTCATTTGCCAAAGCTCACCGAGCTTTTAAGTATCTAATGTTACCAAGGGAGAGGGGAGGATGGACAGTCCCTAAATTCAGATATTACTAGTGTGTTGCAGTCTTGCAATGTATTCAAACACTAATTATACCCGAGTATTCTGGTAAAATGTATAAAATATATAGAATGATCTGAGGCAATGCTGCTGATGCTGCTTTACTGAGAATAGTGGAACCAAGTTATTTTAAAAAGGTTCAATTTAAAACAGTAAGGGCTGCATTCAATCTATTGTGTCAGGTCAAGCGTAAAACAGGAATCAGTCGCTTAGTTATTAAACGCCATTATGGAACACCTCAATTCTCCCTGAGATTTTCTGTGATAAGTACTGTATAAAATGGGGAGCAGGGGGGGCTCGAAAATAAGGTCATTGTTTTCTTACTAGTCATATGAAATCTTTCAGTGATCTGAAAGAGGAATTCTCTCTTGACAGTAAGGACGTTTTCAAATTTCTGCAGCCTGCAGATTAGAGACATTTTGTTGATACCTTCTAGGGATTGTCAATGTGGGGAGAAAGTTGCAGTGATGGAGCTGCTCGTGAGTCCAACGGTGTGTAATATAAGCAACCTTTATCAGCTCCTGCAAGACACTATGCAAGGTGATTTGGGGTAACAAGAAGATAATTGGAGACAACGTATTGGCTCCAGTAAAATATTGTTTTTAGTATCTTTGGAAATGGGTCAGCTGGTACTACTTTCCCGTGGGCCACAAGCACAGCATTGCAAGACGTTATTTAACTTATACTATACCCCCACCAAAATATCAAAATGGGGAAGGACTGCTGGTGTTACCTGTCCCTGCTGTGATAGTACAACTGCAGACATATGCCATATGTTTTTAGCTGTGATAGGCTTGCAGCATTTGAAACAGACATCTCCAAGTTCTTGGCAGTCATTTTGCACCAAGAAGTATGTTTAACGCCTCAACTTGTATTATTAGGAATTGACGAAGAGGTGTGCATGGGTCAATCGCAGTGTTTTGTGTTTTTGGCCATGACTCTGAGGTGGAGCTGTATTGCATCAGACTGGCTAAAGCCCGATCCTCCAATTGATTGTCAACGGCTGGCTTGAATGTTTTCAATTTACTATTTGGAGAGTAGCTTGTATGCGTATAAGGGCCAGGCCGGCAGAAAGAGGGGAGTAAAAGTCTGGTCCCTGCTGACACAATGGTTAAAGAATTACTAGTGGGAAGTGAGCTTAATGAATTGAATCTGAAATTAGCTGCTATGTAATGATTATATTTTGTGGATTAAGATTATGAATTATACGATCCCAAATGCCTGGCTTATTGATGTATACCATTTGTGCGCCATTTAAAAAATAAAATAAAAAAAGGGCTTAAATATGACTTTGGCAATATGTCACAGGCTCGATGTATTGTGGTGGACACATGAATTGAGGATATGCTACATACGTACGAGTGTGTGTTTGTGGAAACAGTAGGTGGTCTAAAAGGAGATGCACTTCAAATATAATTAAAACAAGGGGTGAATCCAGCATGACACAATTAAGGTCTGTGGTGGATGTAGGGTAGGAGGGAAAAGGATCCTATGGTAAACAGGTAATGCAGGAATTGTGAAATAGGTAGTGTCACCAAAATGGCTTGCACCACTCGTTATCTCCAGACAAGTTAATGGCAAATTAAGATTCAGCATAGACCTCCGCAGCTAAGGCATAAAATTCAGACAGACAGCTACCTACTTCTTAATATCAGTGATTGGTTGTTCATGATAAAAAGGGGTGTAGATCTTCAGGACATTGGATTTGCAATCCTCATAGCACCACATTATATGACATCAAGATTCGTAAATGATCACAACCTTCATTACAAAAGAGTGTTGGGTCATCACTGCCTGAAGTCTAATGAAAATGCTCTTCAAAGATCAAAAAATATGTATTAGTTTCAGGATAATATCCTTATATAATTGGGAAGATTGTGGAAGAACATTTCAAAGTACTTAAGAAAACTTTCCAAAACATGTTGACACTCAGAAAAGAGAAGTGTAGCTTTAATACTAGAAAAGCTGCACAGATTATTTGTGTCATTTAAATTTGAAGACTAAAGGCAGTGTGTTGTTGGACATCACAGATGCACTTTAGTCAACCAATAAGGACCAGTTACAGTTCTTTATGGGCTGGTAGAACACTATGCCTAGTTTGCAGGTCACTTCAGCACCATGTCAGAGCTGTTATGATGAGTGCTAAAAATGTTTCCCTTTTAAATATAAAGGAACAGAATGTTGCATGCAATTTGCTTACGTCAACTGGAGATACCCACATTGACACCATTCAGTATTAAGAAAGAAGCAGACCTTTTTATTGTTGATGTTGGTGGTTGTAGGTTTCAATCAGTGCTTGCCCTAAAGGGTAAGAACAGAGAAGTAATAATAAATGTTCACTTCAATTTCACTTGTAGGTGACATCTTATTTTAAAATCTATGTATGTAGCTGAAGGTGTTGCTTGAGAATGGACCATAAACCAGACACAGCTAAAAAGGTTGATGCACCTGATATCCAGATTACAGGAGTATCAATATTAGATTAAATACCTACCATGGTGAAAAACACATATAGCTGTCTGTCTTTCAATTTGACCTGGGTCTGTTATGAAGGAGAGGAGAATAAAGGAGATAATGGTGACAAACTTAGATTCCCTGAGCAATAGTCTGTGTCCCATACCAAAGGAGGAGTGGGTCTACCAACTAGGAAAGGAGGAAGTACTCAGCTATTGTAAACCAATCCTTCACTTTCCAGCCTTCTGTAGAGTTTCATCATCTCTCTTCTCCCATGGGTGCCTGATGTCTTGAATTCCCAATCCTCCATAAAATAATGAACACATTTTATTATGTTCTATACACCTTTTCCCTCTATCAAATGTGTGTATAACATGCAATCAATTCCCATTACTAGAATTATCAATTCAATACAAGTCCCTCTCTCTCAAATCCCTTTCACAAAAAATATTGCTATTCATCTCTGCAGAGACTCTGAAACATAGAGGGATTCTATCACCAGCATCCCCACTTCTCTTCCTATAACAAAGAATCTCAATCTAAATCTGCCTACATTTGAGTCCTTATATAAAATACAGTTTCACTGTTGACATTGTAAATAGGTGTACAAAGACACAAGCAGGCAATCTGCTGTTACAAAGTAAAAATATGGTAATTTCTCAAGTGCATGCTTGTTGGTAAAAATCATGCTCTCTGTCCAATCACAAAGAGTTTAAAGGTATCATAACAGGATCTACTGGTGTGAACGAAAATAAATTTTTTAAGCTACTGTCATGATTCTGTTTTGTGCCCTCTGTATGTTGGGTTTTACTCACGGGCTCATGTCACCCGTCCCTTGTGGTGCCTCCCTGCCCTAAGAACTCCAAGTCATGCTGCCCTTGTGGCACCTTCTAGTCTCGAGCACTTCATGATTCCAATCCCATGAAGCCTGTACCATTGACCCTCCTGTTCTGTTGCTATGCAGGTTTAGTCTGTTTGCACCTGTATATTATCTGGTATCTTTTTAGGATAAGTATGTTTCCTTGGTGACCCATTGAACTGTCCCAACATGCACTAGGGTTCAGATATACTTGTTAATTTTTTCCATTAACAATTTGCACCTGCCACTTGCGAGGCCTCATAACCATTGTACATAACACATGATTTTCCCCAGGTTCATTGGAAGCTTCCATGCTGCCGTGTGGGACACGTGCCTTTTTTCTTCCAGTATAAATGCTTCCTCTGAACCTGCATCAGTGCTTAGCCTCGTCCCCATCCTGCGCACCTCTCGAGTCGTCCGATCTTCCAGCATTGCAGTCCTGCGCAAGCTATGTCCCTGAGTCACCCAGAATGTTCAGCATTCAAGTCCTTCAAGCCTTCCTCATGATTCCATAACCTTGGCTTCTGCAACTCTTCTTGTGTATTCCTTGTGAACTACGGTGCCACCTCTTCTTTACTTTCTTGTACCGAGCCTCCTGCCGTATTCAGATTCCAGTCAAAGTATTAGACACGGCTAAGTACTTTCCTTTCAGGTTAGCGTGCACTAATCCTTTATAGTAGTAAGCAGGCCTGACTGTCAGCCTCTTCAAGACTCTAGTCTCCAGTTCCTTCTCCGTAATTTTCCTCCAGCCCTCCTTGCTAGACGTCACTCGGGACCCCATCACCAAACTTGGCACTTCAACGGTTTGCTCCTGAACCACAGACTTAATTCTGTGTTTCTCCATTGAACAGAAGTGTCAAGAAGAATTTTCTTTTAGAAACAATTGATATTTGTATGAACCTGGTAACCTCCAGTTTGTGTTTCTAGCATACCTTGGGAGTGTCATTAACTCCAACCTATGTACCAAGAGTAACCTTGGGAGTGTTAGTAACTCCAACCCATGTACCTAGTGTAACCTTGAGAGTGCCAGTAACTGCAACTCATGCTTCAAGTACAATCATGGGAGTGCCAGTAACTCCAACTGATGTTTAGATTATAACCTTGGGAGTGTCAGTAACTCCAACCTTGTTTTGAGTTTGACCTAGTTCCGAATCTAACCTTGTCTCTAGCATACATTGGGAATTTCGCTAAACTTCAACCTATATTCCAAGAGTAACCTTGGGCCAGTTTGCAACCGGGAAAAGGCTGTTTCACATGTACCATCCCCATTTTGCGAGTCGATAACCTATTACCGACTCACAAAATGGGTTTGCAGCTCGCTATTAGGAAGCAGCATGCCAAGGGCATTCCTTACTAATAGCAACTTACAGGCACATGTATGATTGTTTTGCAACTGGGAATGCAGAATGAAGAGTATGAAGAGTTCCTGGAAAGTTGACAAAGAAGATGTTTCTCATGTTAGTTATGGATCAACAGAAAAACTTGATTTGTTTGAAGCAAAAAAGAAGGAAGAAGGCTGCTTTTTTGGGACATTCATACTGTTCAGAATGTTATTAGTGTTCTAATTCTTACGTTGCTTCTGTGTGTGTGGCAATATAGAGGATGATGCATAATATTAGCCTCCTTGTCTTGAATAAAATCATGATTTTCTTTCCACCCTTGCTGTGGAAAATCTGATTTGTTTTCAAGAGATGTTTTTTACAAGTGCAAACTCAGGGGTCAACCAAGGAGCAGAAGGGCGGAATCTTGCTGCCGATTTACTTCTGACTGGAGCGATAGTCTTTCAGCATACTAACGGCAACCTGGTGCCAGCTTTTCAGTTACTGGCTGTGACATGTAGGAGTGGATGCAAAAGTGTGTGAGACACATTAATTTCTCATAGGGATGGCGACAGAGGCAGGACGACGGGGTTGGAGAGAGCAGCACATCATGTACTTCTAGTTGTTATCAGTGCTATGTGCTGAAAGGAAGATAGTTGTTAGGGTATGGATACCTTCTCAACTGTTTTGATGTTTTTTCAGGTTCCATTCCAAGCCCAGAGGTACTGGGCTTATTGTTGTGGATAGTAGGACATTCACTTGTAAAGTGGGTAAAAAGACAGGTGGGTGGAAGCTGCCACGGTGCCAACTTGGGTCTTGACCCCTCCAGTCTAAACGTGCAATGGCATGGCAAAGGGGGGGGGTGAGATAGATGGAACTGGTGCCTTGTTTGAATAGATTGATGATGAGGGGAGGTGCCTGGACCTGCTGTAGATACATTTGGGTGAAAATGACTTGGTGGAACAGAAGCGAGCGATGAAAGATGACTTATCGGAACTACATAGACAGTGGGCAGTTTGCAATATTGTGTGGCCAGATTTTATACCAAGAAGAGTATGGCAAGGGACTTCCAAACCAGCAGAGATTGAGAAAACAAGGCAAAACATTAACAGAGAGATGAGGAAATTTTGTAGAGAAAGGCTTATTGTGAGAATTAAGCATGTAAATTTGAGGTATGATGCTTGGGAATATTTTTACGGACATTGTGTGCAGCTTTCATTCATGGGCATGGGATTGTGTTTGTTGCAGGTGCAAGAAGTGGTAGCTAAGGTTCTCAACTGCTAGAACTCACAGGACACTTGGGGGGGGCGGGGCAGAAAAAGTCAGGAAAGGGTATTTTTCTGATTGACTGTTGGCCGACAAGTAGGCATGTGTTAGCCTAGTTTATTGTTGTTGAAAGCAGCAATCCAGGATGAAAGGGAACGGGTAGGCAAGTACCTGCCTGGACAAGGCAGGAAGTTTAAGGTTAATTTAATTTATTTAGAGGTTAATAGTAGCATTAAAACAGGATGGAAGGTTGATGGCCTTAAATGAGGAAGTTTAGCCCAGGAGGCAGGGAGTGCCTGCCAGGTTTACGTTTGTTGGGTGGGGGAGGGACATTTTAGGGGTGAGGAATAGTTTAATGTAGGTAACTCAGTTGTATAGTGAGGTTTAGATCTATAAGGCGAAAGGCACTGGGTTTCATTATATATGGTGTGCACTTGTTTCAATAAAGCAGCCTTTTTCACACAATCACAGTGTCAGTGGTCTGTTCTCCTCACCACTTTATTCCCCAATCTACCATAAGGCGTGTGCACGCGCCAGTATGTGGAATAAATAAATGAATGGCCAAAGGGGAGAGAGGAAATGCCTGCCCCTGGAATAACTAGAGCACAATAGTACCAAAAATGGCAGCTCCTGCTTAAAAGCAATTGAGTACAACGTTAAAATGCAGTGAAAATAATTTCAGCTGGTGACAATTAACCTTTACATCAGGCAACTACTTCTGTTGAAGGAGGAACATCTCTGTATCTGCACTGATGATGGTTCTAACACATTTTCAAATTATTTTGAAGCTGAAATTGTAAATATAAGAACCAACCCCGATGTCCTTGATTCATTCTCTCTCCCGTAATGCTCTTAGGTTTTTGTGCATTTATGTCCTTTGAAGGATGTGGATGTAATAACACTAGTTAAAAACAGTAAACCTTCTAGCTCTGGAACTGACTTCTTTACAGTAAACATTCTTAAAGATGTATTCCTAAAGTCACATAATCGGGTGAAGGACGTTATTAATGTTGCCTTTCATGGAGGTATTGTACCGGGCATATTTAAAAATGGTTATAATATTACAGTGTCGAAAAAAAAAACTATGCTGAACCCTGAGAGTCTTGATAATTTGAGACTTTGATAAATTTCCCTTTCGGGCCAAACTCTTGGAATGTGCCACGTTTAAACTGTCCGCACGCTGTATTGAGTCCCATAATCTTTTGCACCCCATGGAAGCTGACTCTGAGTCAAGCTGTACTAACAAAATTGTGTTGACCAATGTCCTAGAAAAATACCGTCATTGTGCTGACAAGGATGTGCCTGCGTCTTTGATTTTTCTTGATCTGAGGCATTTGACACAGCTGACCATCAGATTTTGTTATGCAGCCAGGTCATGATATTAATTGCCTCGCCTGTTGTGGTGTCCGAATTTGCTGGTGAATAGATCATTAGATGTACACCTCGTGTACCATCCGTCTAGATTCAAAACTCTGATTTGTGGAGTCCTCAGGGTTCATTACTGTATAATTTGTACATGTTTCCTATTGCCTATCTGCTTCAATGATTTGGGCTGTCGCTGTTTATGTACGTGGATCATACCCAGATCATTTTTTAAGTTGAAGACGAACCACAGCATATGGCTAAAATGCATATAATTGCTTCTTAATGGTAGATTTATGTACGAGTGACAATCAACTTAAATTAAATAGGGGCAAAACAGAAGTTTTGTTCTCTTTCAAATGTACTTTCTGTCCTAGTCTTGCGTGGAAACGCACCCTAGTGCACTATTTCAAAGATTTGGTGTGAAGTTAGATTCTGGTCTAACCATGTTATACCAAAAAAAAAATCTGTAGGCAGCTTCTGTGTTTTTCAGCTCCACAGGTTAGATAGGATTTTACATCTGTGGCCTCGTGTTCAATAAATCCAAATTCTGAATGCTTTTACCCGCAGCAATATCTAAGTCTTTGAAAAAACTTCAAATTATACAAAACTAAGAATCTATGCTGGGTTTTAACCTAGAGTACTCTGACTCTGTCTCTACTGCATTTGTCACTCTGCATTGACAACCTGTAAAAGAACGAGTAGTTTTTAAATCTCGGTGTTTTTTACATATAGCTTTTTGTGCTCCGGAAAAATCCCTCGCCAGAAACTCAGCCTCTAAGTACTACGTCACAGCTTGCGGTCTGAATTAGTTTATTTGGAAACATTTCCTAAATCCTTCAGACGTACTCTGGGTGGCAGGGATTTCTCTATCACGGTGTTTGCGGTCCGAGAAGTATCTGCTGAAATTTAGGAAAGCATTTAAAACAGGATTACGTCCAATCTTTTGGTGATAGTTTTTTAGCCTTTTTTCTGTCTCACCCCATTTTTAGGCCCGACGTCGAGGTACCTCCGGGTGAACATGCACTCTACGGTTATTAAAAATAAAAATAAATCATGCTCTTATGGTGCTGAGAATCACCACTTTCCAAGGGTATTGTCATGGCCACTGGATTATGCAATTGTGCGATTTTTGCATAATTAAAGATTCACCTCATTTGCCACATAATCCATCATCTGCCGCATATTATGTAGACTTTAACAACAACAAAAATTCTAGCTCAAACGGTTGAAAAGTTACCAAAAATGCAGCAACATGTGTTGGTGGGCAGTGCAAAACCACTTGCAAAGGTTGACTGGTTACGTTTCTGTTCTGTTTTGCTACAAGTGGATGTTACACAGGTTCTAATGAGGTTCAACCAATACCCAGACAGTATTACCAAGTTTAACAAGCATTTGCAATGCAATAGGTCTCGCATATTTCGAACAAGTTAATTGTCATCGTTTGACAAACGCACCCACACGCAGAAACAAAAAGAAAACATGAGAAGAAACTGAGAAAAGACGACTAGGAAACATAAAATAATGTTAGCTTTAGAAAACAAAACTTTAAAATTTTGTGATTGCTGGGCACATTTTTGCCAGCCCCAAGCCTTCTATTTGAAGGGCACTCGAAATTAAAAACAACAAATAGTACCTTGATCATGTCAGGAGCAGTGGACGGGCACTAATTAAGTTGCATGAATTAGTGCTTGATCCCTGTGCTACACAAAGAAACAGAAGTGATGGCAGGCATTCGTTGACGAATTACAAGGCTGTAAAGAAGAGTGCCATGCCAACCAACAAATGGTGAGTGCCTCGAGGGCTCCAAGCCCTGTACTGAACACAGTAGTCTTTCACAAGTGAGACACATGCACTAGCTCATGCACTCGCAGGCTCGACCGTAAAAATGATGAAATAATAAAGTAATACAATTACAAAATGTGCGGTATTATGCCGCATAATGTACTTTTTCCTGATGCATAATTTACTCAACCTTGCTGCATACTTTGCCCCTCTCTGCCACATAATTCAAGTGGACCTGGGTATTTTACTTGTGCCGGGTAATGTTGATTGCATTTGAAGATAGACTAGGATATAAATACTACCCTTCCACCTGTGTCATGAGATCCCAGATAATTCAAGCGACCAATGTGAGTACTTATAGGTGAAGTAGACCAAATATGTATTTTACTCTCTCCATATCGTAGAACCAGATTATTCCACCTTTTACGGCGATCAACTCCTGCTGGATAATTACAGGAATACAGTTCTTGGATTCATACATTTGATCACAAAACACGACAAGCTTCTCTGCGCTCCCCAATGCAGAAAGGTGTTGGCTGTGCCAGGCATTAGAATTTGCTGCATGGCAGTAAGTTAAAATGGTCTAAACATAAGGAACATTTCTGATTTGTTGGAAAGTGGCCAATCAAAATTACTAAAAAATAATCTGCTTTTTCAGCCTCATTTATTGTCTGCCTATCTGCCATCCAGAACTGTTTCTGAGATTTAGATCATACTGATTGGATGATGGGGAGGCTCAGGCTATTTTTTAAGACATGCTAGTGGCAGCTGAGCCTTCCTGGACCATTTTGCGGCCCACAGAAGAAATCCAGTCCAGCACTAGGGGCCAGATGTATTAAGCGTTGTTGCATTCGCAAATGCTACGACTGGCTGTTTACGAATGCAAAAATGCCTTTTCCGATGTATGAAAGGCATTCGCAGTGCGAAAATAAGGAATCGCAAAAATAGTGATTTTTTGCGAATGAGCGCTATGAATTACCAAATTACAATTTGCAAAGCGCAAATTGCGACAGAGATTAGCGAATTGCAGATAGCGATCCACTAAATTGTGAGACTATTTGAGATACGCAGATTGCGACACGCAAAAACGGATTCGCAATGCGATGCATAAAAAATCGCAATTTGCAATTATTCGCAGAATGGCCGTTTGCACATGCAATTTAACACAAACTGAAACCAGGTGGTAACCAGGTGCAACCTATATAAAGAGGCCCAGAATGCCTCAGCTCCTCTTCCACACTGGCTGCACTCTACGTCATGGTGAGGAAAATGAGGATCTGGGCAGGTTTGAGGTAGAGAGAGGAGGAGACAGGAGCGCATAATTAGAGTGCGCATCACCCTTTTTGACCAGACTGAGGAGGAAATTTATGAGAAGTACAGGTTAAGCTCAGGCATGATACTTGACCTGATAGCTGAGCTACAACCCATGCTGCAGCGCACAAAACACAGGACCAATAGCATACCCACCCATGTGCAGGTATTATGCTCCCTGCACCTACTAGCCTCAGGGAGCTATCAAGGGGTCATAGCAGCAGCTTAAGGGGTATCACAGAGTGCCCGCTCTAGATTTTTCAGTGCATTTCTCAATGCCATGCTGAGCAGAATACAACTGTACATAAGATTCCCCAACACCCCACAGGCATTGCAACAAACTAAAATTAATTAACTACCAGATAGTACAGTTCCCTCACGTCCTAGGTGCCATCGATGGGACACATGTAGCAATCTGTCCACCATCGGCCAGCGAGTATGTGTATCGCAACCATAAAAACAATCATTCTATTAACATACAGGTGATATGCAATGCCTCCTACATCATTACCGATCTCGTGGCCAGATACCCAGGGAGCACCCATGACTCCTACATCTTTCGCCACAGCGGATACACACAGCCTGCTAGCTGGGGAGTTTGGTGAAGGATATCTACTAGGTAATTTGATAGTTTAGAATAATGCATTGATGTAAGCGTGATGTCAGACAGCACATGTACTCATTTTTCTCTCTGTGCATTCAGGAGACAGTGCCTACGCTGTGCTCACCTATATGCTTACGCCCTACCTGAGCCCTGCAACTCCAATAGAGAGGAGGTACAATGCTGCACATAGGGCAACCCGCAATGTGGTGTAGCGCACTTTTAGGCTGTTGAAGAGCCGCTTTAGGTGCATCCATAAGAGTGGAGGTGCACTACAGTACAGCCCAGAGATGACATGCAAAATTGTGGCCACATATGCTATCTTGCAGAACATAGCAACCACCAGGGGAATACAAGTAGAACTCACGGAGCCAGACTCAGAAGAGGATGATGATCCCTTACCACCCCTTCAACCAGCAGACAGGACCAGTGCAGCAGAGGGCAGGCAAAGACGTGCTGACATCACGAGCAACCATTTTTGATGTAAGTAATGACAAATCCACTTAAATTAAATGTATTTCTGTAGTTACCATCTTTATTACCTTGAATTCAGGTAACCAATGTGTCAATAGGACATAGCTATTCACAATGGGCAGACATGAACAATTAACAGTGTCACACTATTAGTATCATAGCATAACTGTATTGCTACATGTTTAGGTAGTCCCCTGTAGCCCTCAACATCACTTCTTACATCCACGCACTCCACTTGAGTGCTCAGTGCCCTCGCTGGCACCTCTTGTAGCAGGTTCACATGCAGTACTGTGTCTGGCACTGCAACACCTGGGATCAATCACAGGGACTGTCAGACTGCTGAGGCTAGAGGACTCCTCACTGTCCCCAACACCCAGTTCGCTGGTTGTGGCACTGCGTGCTGTTTGCATAGCATCCAGTACGCTGGTTATTTTCACCAATCCCTGTGCATTGTCCTGACTCCAATGTGCCATCTCCACCTGTGTGGCAACGGCACGCCATGATATCAGGGCTGTTGAACTTGCGAGCTGATTGACAGATCTACAGAAGCTATCAAACCTTCCCAAATATTGGTGATGGGCCCTGCGCTGGCTGACGCGCTCCTGCCGTATCTCAGTGCAGAGATCCCCAATGGCCTGTGTCAACTCCTTGGTGTTTTCAGCAGCTGTTTGCTGTCCCTCAATCAGGGTCTCCAACTGCTTGTGTAGTAACCCCATATTGCTATTGTGAGACACAAACTGTCTGTGCAGTGACTTTAATTGTTTGCATTGCAGGCGCTGCACCTTCAGCATGGAAGCTTCAAAGCCGTCAAAGATTGATGGGCCCACTCCTTCATCTGTGCACTGTCTGCCTGCATCGTGGCGCCTCCTGAGCGGAGTTGACTGTCGCTGGCACTGGGACTGCTGTGTTCCTGTTGGACTAGCCTCTGGTGGTGGTGTGGGTTCATGTTCTGGTATCTCATCTGAGTCCAGGTTATACTCTGGGAGTGGTATCACCTTTGCCCTGCGTCTAGTCGGAACAATACTGTAGGACTCACTGGTATTTGAGTCAGACTGCGGCTGTGATTCTGCTTCCCCCACTTTTTCAGATCCTGCAGCAGCAGGGACCGGGTCATCTGCAAGGACAATGTGCAGCATGTCAGTTCTAGCATTTTTCACAGATTTCCGCAGTGTTGCTTCAAATGTACAATTACATTGTGTCACCCTGAGTCGTTTGTGGTGTTTCTCTATGTGGCTGACTACTATCTCACTATTTATGTTGTGTGTTCACCTTAGGGTTGTGTACTACCACTCCCATAACGCACAGTTGTGTTGTATGTAAGATGTGACATGGACTACTTTTCACTGTGCATCAAACTATTTTCTATTTCCTGAGGGGCATTTGTACATGCACATGTGGGGATAAACATAATTACTGGCCTTACCTTGATGGGTGTCCCTGAGGTGTCAATGTCAGTAACACCACTGACAGCTTCTGGAAGCAATGTGGACTCCACCAGGTCTTCCATAGGGGTGGACGGTGTCTGGGTGGATGGTCCGCCTCTGGTGCTCCTTGCCTCCATAGCCTGCTGGCCACCCTCTCATTGGCACGGGACCGCAAGCAGTACCATCGCTTGTGTATCTCCTCCACAGAGCTCTGCGCAACACCCACTGCACATATTTTTGTCTGGATGTCAGACCAGAGTTTCCGCTTCTCACTCTCAGGTACTTGGAGTGAGTTTTTGCCAAATAGTCTATCATGGTTCCTAACAACCTCCTCAATGAGCACCTCCAATTCTGGCTCACTGAATTTGAGCTTCCATTTTCTGTCTCCTTTCTCCTTCCCATTTCCAGCATTGGCCATGTTGCAAATGCAGTTTGCGAATAGGGCCCATTGTCTTTGAGAAATAAATACATTTTGTGGAGGCTTGAAATGTGAAGTCATCCAATTAGCCACTATTAAGGCTGTTACAGGCTGGGCTCGGAAAGTGCAATAATTATACACAACTATAGATGCAAGGTTAATATGCTTCCAAATTCAAAGTGAAGAAAGGAACAAAACAACAACCTGTGTGTGACAGAAACAGCCCTGCCCTTTTTTGCACATGCGAATGCTACAGTGGATTTCACATCAGCAATCAGCCGTCACCGAGTAGAGAATAAAGGGTTCCTCAGAATTCTTTATTGCTTGATTTCATAAAATTATTGCATTGCAGTGCAGAGTTCAATATTAAAATAGCTGCTGTGTAGCCATCCCTGTACCCGTACATCACAGTACACAGTTCAGTAATAAAATGAATCCCATGTAACCACCTAGTGCCCGTCACTAACCCATTCATACTAAATTGCTCGCAGGATACATACACTAATATTCACTACATAAATACACTAATATTCGTCTGTTAACCCTATATTAGTGCCATCAATTGAAATTATCATCATTAAATAAAAACAATATTTCAAGGTATAATTATGAAAATATGGTTGTATGATCCAAGGATCCCACTCGATTTGTCATCACTGATGGTAAATGGTCCAACGGAGCAACGTTGTCTGAAAAATACCATACTTTTACAAGAGCAATGTAGAGTCCTTCAGCTAAAAAGTGCATTGTAATAATGTGCTGGTTACTGTCAAAACATTTATACGCACAACAAGATTATGAGACTGCCGTAAGTATAAAAGCTCAAACGGGGCAATGGCCCTCATTAGGACCCTGGCTGTCTTCTGAATGCCAGGGCCATGGTGGAGGTTTTACCGCCGACAGGCTGGCAGTGAAGACGGCCACAATATGAATGTGGCGGGTTGGCCTCTGCCAACCCACCACAACGCCGCTCATAGTGCCAGAGCGGTTGGACTCGCCGGACCGGAGATTAGCATCTCCGACCCAGCGGTCCAATGAAGACCACTGGGGTATTATGAGCCTGCTTTCCACCAGGGTTTCTGCGGCGGTAGCACCGCCACGAAAACCCTGGCAGAAGGGCTACCAGTGACAGGAAATTTCTTTCCTGTCACCAGCAGATGACTTCCCCACCCCCCCTTCAAACCCAATAACCCCATCCCCCTTCCATACCAGAACACCCACCCCTCCTACCACAACAGCTCCCCTCTCCCCTCTCCCCCCACCACCCCACCCAAATTTTAGTGCAGTGCCCCCTTCCCATCCCTCTTCTAGTACAGCACCCCCTCCACCACCCCCACATATACGTACACAGACACCTACATGCACCCCGCATACACTCATTCACGCACCTTGCATACACTCATTCATGCACCTCGCATACACTCATACACCAAACTGACATACACGCATACACTCACAAGCATCTATAGACTCATACTTCAACATTCATACATGCACTCGCTTCAACATTCATACACTCACTCACTTCAGCATTCATACACGTGCTCACTTCAACATTCATACATGCATTCAACCACGCATACACACATACATTCACACACACATACACACACCCATGCACACACCCATACAAACACCCATACACACATACACACACACACGCGGACAACACCCACTCACACACACACATAACAACACCCTCCCTCCTGCCCCCCTCCCCTGTCGGACGCCCAACTTACCTTGCCCGGTGAGGAGGTCACCTGGCAGGGATCTGGCGCTTCCACCGCCGGCAGCGCCCACCATCAGGACATTGCCAGGCTGTATTACAGGTCGTAATACGGCTAGTGAAGTCATTTTGGCGGGCCAGTGGTGGAACCGCCAATGCACCTCCAACTTCCAGCACGACTACTGGAGGATTTCCACCCAAAATCTGGCAGAAATCCTTCAGTACTCGTAATATTGTGGTTGGAAGATCGCCAGTACTGGTGGCCTTCTGGCACCCACAGCTTTGGCAGTCTTGTTAAAAGACCACCAAAGTCGGAATAAGGGCCGATGTGTCTGAAAGATACCATACTTTCGCTACACTTTTACAAGAAATTTAGGGTCCTTCAGCTAAAAAGTGCATTGGAATACAGTTTGTGCTGGTTACTATCAAAATATTTATACTCATAATGAGAATTATAAGACTGCTATAAATGCTGTCGCTCTGCTTCCAGTGCATGTTTAAAATTATTTTAAATAAATAGAAAGAAATAATCGTGTAGCGCAGAGTTAAAATAGGCCTAGTAACACCAAATAGTGGCAACTGAAGTAGAGCTGGTGGTTTATGGGAGGGACCATGCTCATGCTAAAGCATTGACTAGGAACTACGACAAAACACTGAGCGGTCAACATAAATCTCAGCTCACCTGTCCTGGGATAAAGATTTATAAATTCTGTCCTCATAAACCGCTCTTTCCTTAGGGGCTTAACCAGGTGGGACAGAAACCTGCAAACTCACAATTGTTTCACTGTTACCCACGAGGCGTGGGCTCTACCTGTTTCACAAATCTCTGCAAAAACTTCACCAGGGCACAGCTTAATCTTAATCTAAGATTTCTCAGTTTATGACATTGAAGTCTAAAAGCCCTCATCTGTGCCACAGCTTGTTTAGTGATTCCAATTTCAAGTATGATCTGGGCAGGCGACACATACAAGGGAAGCTGAAAGATCGCTCTGTAGATCTTAAGGAGCATTTTATCTAATAGTTTGCTATCTTTACCTTTAAGCACCTCACTCCCATGTGCCAGTGTTGGCACAACCTTTGCCTCAGCCACCTACAGAATAGTGGACAGGGTAGGGCCTTTCAGTCTTGTGACAAGAGATCTAAGGCCTGCACACAGAGCTTTTCCTTTCATTCTGATTTCTTCCAACTGGTCAGTGTAGTTTCCATTCACATTAAGTTGTACTCCCAAATATTTAAGGCTGTTAGTTGAGTCAAGCCTCTCTTTTTTGTATTTCAAGCAATTGCCTTTGAGGACCAGGATCTTTTTAAAAATGTTTTATTAACAGGCGATTCTTAGATGAATACAGCGTTGTCGCGTCAAGGCGATGTTGCAGACCCACCTTCGTGCAACTTAGCACCCAGTCGTCTGCATACAACAAATCTGAGAGTAGGAAGCCCTCTTGCTTAGGTGGATAAACGTTTACTGCATTCAAAGCTGGGGTTAAGTCCGATAGGAACAGATTAAATAGGGTTGGAGCAAGGACACAGCCCTGCTTAAGGCCCTGCTTGGTTTTAATCGCTCTAGATAATCGATAGCCATCACCAATTTTTACTCTTATCCATGTGTCTTGTGCAAAAGTTCCAGGACTCTAAAAAGGCTGGTCGGGATGCTGAAATTGGCAAGTTTTTGCCAGAGTTTTCCTCCATTGACCTTACCAAAATTTGCTTTGAAATCAATGAACCCCAGATAAATCTGATGACTATTTGCCCTTTCCTGATCAGATAATAAGAAAAGAGCCATAAGATTGACTGAGGTAACAGAGCTCTTCATCAATCCTGTCTGGTTTAGGGGAATTATGTTGTTCACCTCTGCTCATGCCTGTAGCTCTTTCAGTAGCACTCCCGCAAAGTACTTTGTGTCATTCTTAATGAGAGGTACCAGATGACAATTCCCCGGGACTCCTCTGTCACCACTCTTATAAATTGGGACAAGAATCGAGCCACGCCATGATGGCAGAATACAATTCGACTGGAGAATAGTAGTGAACAACGGGGCTACGTGGCTAGACCAGAACGTTGCATCCTCTTTGTAGATGACTGGGGGTATGCCACCCAGGCCTTGAGTTCTCTCCCTGTGCCCTTTGGCTATCTGCTTCTGAACTTGACTGGGAGAAATGAGACCCTATGTCGCTATTTGATTTTCCCAACCACACTTCCGTGGTGGAGAATTGGTGATCCCCTGGCAATCCCCGCCAATGAAGAGCTTTTGTGTATCTGATTAGGAATTGATGTGATCCTTAAAACAATGATGCCAGGTTAGTTCCAAGATGTTTGAGGAGGCTACAGCAGGAGTGACTCAACCCAGGCCATGTATTGTCCACCAAAAGTTGGCAGAAAGGTTGAACTTACTATCATGCAATAATTTAGCTCAGAATGTGTTCCAGCTTGCTGCTCAGTAGATCTTTTCCTCGATTTTCAGGTTCCTCCTGGCCGCTCTCAGGAGGGACAGGCCTCTGGTGTCCATGTGTGATCTTGTTAATGCTTTCCATAGTGAGTTAGCCCTCCTTTTGGCTCATTTCACCCAATAGTTGCTTGCTCACCACTACAGAAAACTGTGCTCTTTGAGTTCTGCTGCTTCCTCGAGAGACCCTGCTTTGCCTATTGCATTGTAAAGTCTTCCGTAAATGTTACCTATTGTGACAGAATATCATCAGTGGCCAAATGAGAGGAGGAGAAACCAGCGCTGGTAAAAAAGGAAATGGAACTTAAAAAAATTACCTGCACTGCACCTCTTGTATTTCTTTGCACAAATAGCATCAAGTGAACAGTGCATATTACCAATACTGTGTGAGCGGGGGGTGAGGAACATTCACTGTACTCCAAAGTGATTATGCTCATACTTCCCCGTCACTTTTTTCTGGGCTTTTAGAATCCTCTTACACCCTGTAGACACCAGAAGACATAGGCTCTCATTATGAGTTTGGCAAGTGCGGAGTCTGCCAAACTCGTACCGCCACCCGACCGCCAGGGCGGCCAGAACTCCACCCACCCTATTACAAGTTCACTGCAGGGCCGTTGGGCCGAAACAGCGTTTCAGCCTGCCGGCCCTGCGCTGAACAGAGCCTTAACACTGACAATGTGGCGGTGCGGCGGGTGCAGCAGCACCCGTCGCGCTTTCCACTGCCCGTAATTTGGGCAGTGGAAAGCATGACAGGGCTGTCCATGGGGACTCCTGCACTGCCAGTCCCCTTTCCGCCACTATTTGCACAGCAGGACTACTGCCATTCAAAGGCTGGCAGAAAGGGGACTCATAATCCCCAGGGTAGCACTGCAAGCAGCACCGCCCCGGCGGGTTGAGACTGCCAAGACCGCCAGGCTGGCGCCAACCTGCCTGTGTCAGTGGTCCGACTGTGGTGGCTCTGCCACTGTCGTAATGTGGAGCCCCGACTGCCTTTGGCAGAGGTCCGATCTCCACTGCGGCCCGGCCAGTCTCATGACCGCCAGGGTCCTCATGAGGCTCAATGTCTGCTTAGAGCACCACAGCATCTCAGAGCTCCATGTTCCTCTCCTGAGGATGGCTGGGTCTGCCCACCTTTTGGTGAATCCGTAAGGTAGAGCTCTCCTTTTCCTTGTCTGGAAGAGTTCTTTCTTCTATTCATTAGTCTTCAGTGGGTTCCTCTTCGTTTCCTTGTCTATGTCCAGGGTGTGATAGTCTGTGCTCTCCTTTGACACCTACTTCAGTATGGCCTTCTCCTCAGTGGCTTGTCCCTCTTTGCTATCATTCTCCACTTTAGGACAATTCCTGCTTGTTAGGACAATCCACCTGACATGTGGCCTCTGCTACCATCTGCTACTTCAGAGACTTTCCAGCAATTGTTGCTTGCCTGACCTGGGGATCCCTCTCGGCAGAGCGCAACTTGCTGTTCCTGCTAGGATGATCCTGAAATTAGGAGTGAGGTTGAAGCCTGTGGTTCAAAGATGATGGGCCTCTGAGATCTGCCAATTATAGGTCTGCAGGTGGCAGGGAAAGCACTGACCCTCTCACAGAGACCCATATTAACTGAAAGATTACTGGGATTTCAAACCAGCAGGATTTTAAGGTCTCATAAATATATACAGGGCTACCATATAAAAACTTACAGAGGAAATATGCATTTCCTCCCTAGCCAGTTGGTTTTAAACCCCAGCACAAGAGACAAGGAAGCCCACAGTAGTTCCAAATGTTGTTGATCACAGCAGCAACAAAATTCAGGCATATGCTGACATTTAGACACTAGTACTCCTCCTATTTTCTTCCAACATGATAACAATCACCTCATCTCAAAGTTCATATTCCACAAGCATGCACTTTTCAGTAGTCTAGCTTATAACTGCAACTTTAGACTTTCACGTCTTGGTGCACTACTTTTTCCTTCCTGGATAAAATACTTTCCCTCTTCCTCTAACAGGAGTGAACAAAATGTCAAAAATGTGCCTTCTCTAAATAGAGAAGATGAGCTGTACGTGACACATGATTTGGCAAATTTGGTGCTCCCTGGTTTGTCTTTGTTCGAAATGTCTGAAGTTGTTGGGAATAAGTACATATTGGAATTGCTGGAGAGGCATAAAGCACATCCAAATCTGGGGGCCAACCTCACATCTCCGGGAGTCCTCTCTAAAAGAGTGTGGGGAATTTCATGGGCTGGTGAATCATAAGAAGATCCTCAAGTGAATACTGCCACAGCTTGAATGGTAAGTCAATACCATCCAGTTGAAAGCTCCATTCCTGTGCTATTGCTTGCAGTCAACTGAGAATATCTGGTTGCATTATGCTTTCTGTGGTAACAGATGAGCACGGTGGACTTGAATTCCTCTCAGTAAGGCTACTGGCTCTTTCATGTAATGCAGTCCACCACACTTGCTTACATAGTGCATGGTAAAAACAAACTGGGAAAAGCAGGGAAATCTTATGTAATTTTTATATTGTGATATAAACCTAAAAGACAAAAGCAGTCACAAAAAACACTTACATGTCTTTGAGAGCTAGACACATTATTTGTAAATGATTATTCAAGCAAATAGACAGATAATAGCCATGGTACAAAAGAACACTGAGAATATGAGATAAATTATTTTTCACTTACTGGCTCTTCATTCTTTCAGAATAGTAAAACCTAAACAAATGTCTGCTATTTTATTCCAAGAGAGGTTGTGACCCTACAAAAATGACATATATGAAGCTGCTAACATATGGGTGCCACATATGATCCCCTTAGCCTCTAAATGGCGTACCTATCTGTCACGTCTTTATTTATCTACTGATTGATTTGCAATACAGAAAAAACTTATCTGTCACCACTTTTCCGGAAAACCTAGTTATAAAGCCTACTGGGATAAAAGAAGAAAAGATATTTAAATTTGACTGGTAACTTATATGAAGCTTTAGAATTACAGGCAACGGTCTAGTCACAAGACTTGAGTAGGTGTATCCTTCTATTAATCAAGCACGTTTACAGAGTTTATAGACCCTTGGAGAGACTAACTCAAAAATCAAAGTCCTACATATCCTACAGCACTGGCTCTTAACCATTTGACCTCTGTGGACACCCACTGAATCATTATTGGACGCTGGGGACCCTCAGGAGTTATTATTGGAATCTGAGGAGCCCTGGCCTAAGCAGGTTCTAGGATTTTACCCTCAAAACATTACACAAAAGTACAAAAACTAGGATACACAAGCAAATGATCAATTATTGGAATATTTTGGTTAATTCACAATCAAATATAGGAAAAGTTTTCAAATGTTCTATTTTGCTTCTTAATTTTGTAAAGTAATTATGGACTTCCTTCCTGAGGAGGCCTCACTGACTCCAGGGGTCCTAAGACCATAGGTTAAGAACCACTGGCCTACAGCATAAAGCGGTCAATGTAACTTGACATGTCAAAGAATTTCTACAGTGTTCCCTGCACATGGACAGTACTCCTCTTTCTGTATGCACTCCTCACCTCAGTAGTCAGTTATGAACCTCAGGTGTACTCGTCTCAGCTGGAGTGCCAAATATTGAAGAACTAGGAACCTATTGTTGGAAAACAGACAGCTATGTTTTGGGTGTATGATATGCCAATAGATGACCCTAGTAAGTTGGTATCTTGAATAATTGGAGGAAGTCTGTTTTAGGAGCTGATTCTTAAAAGTCAAACTTTATTTGGATTACCTATGCAATGGCATGCCCTTTAGGCATTTCTAAAGCACATGATTGCATAGCTAACCCAGATGTAATTTGTTGCCTTTCAAGGACAATCTGTAACCATCAGACTTTTAGGAAGAAATTTGAAACCTAATATTTATTCCTGCTCACCTAATCACTCCGTCTACAGTTCAGGATTTTGCACCAGTAAAACTAAAATCTAAATGGTGTACATGATCTATAAAATAGTAAGAAAACTGTTAAGGAACAATTTGGGTTTGATTGAAGGCTTCAGTCTTAGGGTCAAATTGAAGCAGAAAGGGAAACCATTGGAACATTGGAAGCTGAGAGGGCTGAAGTATCAAAATGTTGTGATTTGTGTGACAAGAGGGGTTTAGGTAAATAGAATATTGTTTATGGTTTTTTCCATTGTAATGGTCAAAAAGGCCACAATCTAGTTGAGGATCATGGCTTGCTTGATTTTCAACAAGTGCATTAAGGTTGATTAGCCTCTACAGTGAGCAGTGCCTGCATCCTGGTTCTATCAGAACCATCAAACACCATTGACCATGCTATTCTGAAAGAATGTCTTTGGAAGAACATGCAAGAGGAGTATGGTTTTGTACATTTTTCACTCATTTCTCATCTTCCAGTTTCATGAATTTCCACCACTTTTAAGGGTGGCATTTTGGCTTGCCTCGTGTCATCAGTATTCCAGAGTTTCTTTTGTTATCTGTTTACTGATGTGTCCACGGATTGTGCCCTTACCTATGCAGCTCTATTTGAGGAGCATAATGACATGTTATCAGTTGCAATGTAAAGGATTCCATTGAAAGGCACTTCGTCGACTGCGGAACCTCCCACCTCCGCCTCCTCCTCTCCGTCTTTTCTTAGTCAATCTCCCCGCCGCTGCCATCCCCTGCGGCCTCACCCCCCAGCCCTCCCATTCGACCAGCCCTCCCTCCTCCCAGCTGCCACTCCCACCCTCACCTCCTTTTATGGCAGACGCGGGGCGGCCGCGCCGCTGGCGCGCCAAAGGCAAGCCTGTCTGCACCCGTCCGTGCCCGTCCGTACCCAGCGCCAGTCCCCCTGGCCCTCTCAGACAGACCTGCTCCCCCCTCACCCTCAACTCACTCAACCCAGGCCCCCGCCCCACGTGCACCCTTTCTAGCCCCACACACACTCATGGCCCCTTCACCTGCCACACCTGTCATTTCTCCTGCTCCTCATCCCTCACACCACACACCAACTATAGCGACCCCACTTTCAACAAACACAACACCCCCAACACAATACTCACCGGCTCTGCCCCCACCCCCACCAACCAACCCTGCCGCACACCAGCCCACAACCAGAATACACCCCGCAACAACACAGCCTTGCACCACACCAGTACCATCCACCACAACCACCTCAACTGCCTGCTCCTCAACACCCTCTCCCTTCACAAACATGCCATAGAACTCTGGGACCTCATCACATCACACTCACCTGACATCGCCTTCCTCACGGAAACCTGGACCAACCACTCCTCAGAACGCAACATAGCCATCACCACCCCCGAGGGATACAAACTCCAACACAAACATCCCCTCAACAGGCCAGGTGGTGGCATCGCCATCCTACACTGGGACACCATAAAAGTGACCACCAGCTCCCAAGACACTATCGACAACACAGAACACATGCACTTCCTGATCCACATTAACAACAACTCCACCCTCAGAGCTACATTAATCTACAGACCACCAGGACCACACCCCACCTTCTGCAACATCATCGCTGACACCATCAGCTCGCACCCCCTCACCTCCAAAGACTACATCCTCCTCGGTGATTTCAACTTTCACTTGGAAAACCTACAAGACCACAACTCTACCTCCCTCATAGACAACCTCACCAACCTCGGACTCAAACAACTGGTCACCACACCCACCCACTCAGCAGGACACACGCTCAACGCAATTTTCACCTCAAGCCAACACATAGCCTACACCCACACCACCGAACTCCTCTGGACTGACCACCACTGCGTCCACTTCTCCTTCACCAAACCTCCCACACACCACCATCAACACACCACACCCTACCGCATGTGGGACAAGATCCCCACAGAATGACTAAACTCCCAACTGGCTCACAACCCCCCCCTCCACGCCAACGACCCCAACACAGGAGCACACAACCTCTCCAAATGGATCACCGCCTGCGCAGACACACTAGCCCCCCTCAGAAAACACATCACCACCCGCAACATCAAGAACCCCCCATGGTTCACCCCTGAACTCCAAGCGCAAATGCCGCCAAGCTGAGAAAATATGGCGACTAGAATCCTCTACAATCAACTTCTCCACCCTCAAAACCCCCATTCGCACCCATCACCAACTCATATGCACCGCCAAAAGAGATCACTACAAGACACGCCTTGACAACAACTCTCAAAACAGCAAAGAACTCTTTGCCATCATGCATGAACTTGCCAAACCCAAAGCCAGCAACATAAACCCATCACACACACAGCCCCTATGTGACGCCCTTTCCAACCACTTCCACCACAAAATCCTGGACATCCACAACAGCTTCATACCACACACACCCCTCACTCACCCAACCCAACCCCCACTCATGACCCCCCCACCACACTCACCACCTGGGCCCCCACCACACACAAAGAAACCAAAAAAAACATGAACTCCTTCCACTCCTGATCCCCCTCCGACCCCTGCCCACATCGCATCTACAACAAAGCCAGTCCAACCATTGCCCCCATATTCCGCAACATAATCAACTCCTCTTTCAACTCCCCCACCTGCCCAGACCCGTGGAAGCACACGGAAATCACCGCTCTCCTAAAAAAAAAACAAGCCGACCCAGAGATTCTCTCCAACTACCGCCCCATCTCCCTCCTCCCTTTCCCCACCAAGGGTGCCGAGAAACTAGTCAACGCCCGACTATCCCATTTCCTCAAAGCAAACAACACTCTTGACCCCTCACAATCCGGGTTCCGCAAGAACCACAGCATGGAAACCGCCCTTATCGCATGCACTGACGACATCAGGACCAAAGTCGACAAAGGCGAGACCGTCGCACTCATCCTCCTAGACCTCTCTGCGGCGTTTGACACTGTCTGCCACCACACACTCCGCACACGCCTCCACAACATAGGAATTTGCCACAAAGCCTTAGACTGGCTCATCTCCTTCCTCACCGACCGGACCCAGAGAGTCTGCCTTCCACCCTTCCACTCCACCACTACCAAGATCATCTGCGTAGTCCCCCAAGGGTCCTCCCTCAGCCCCACACTCTTCAACATCTACACGATCCCCCTAGCCAACATCCTCCGAGCACACGGAATCACTATCCTCTCCTACGCAGATGACACCCAACTCATCCTCTCCCTCACCCGCAACCTCACCACTGCCAAAACCAACCTACATGCTGCTCTCCTCGACACCGCCAACTGGATGACCACTAACCACCTCAAGTTCAACTCCAACAAAACCGAGATCATCATCTTTGTCCCCAACAAAACCACATGGGACGACACCTGGTGGCCCACCGCCCTAGGCCCCACACCCACCCCCGCAAACCACGCACGCAACCTCGGCATCATCCTGGACCCCTCCCTCTGCATGACACAGCAAATCAATGCTCTAACCTCCTCCTGCTTCCACACACTCAGCACTCTAAAAAATTCCTTCAAAAGGATCCCCCCAGAGACCAGGAAGATAGTCACCCATGCACTCATCAGCAGCAGACTATACGGTAACGCCCTCTACGCCGGCACCACACTCAAACTCAAACTCCAGAGAATCTAGAATACAGCAGCACTCCTCATCCTTGGCCTCCCCTGCCACGAACGAATCTCACCACACCTCAGATCCCTTTACTGGCTCCCCATAGACAAGAGAATCACATTCAAGATCCTCATCCACGCACACAAATCCCTCCACAACACCGGCCCAACATACCTCAACGATAGAGTGAACTTCCACACTCCCACACGCAACCTCCGATCAGCCGACCTCGCCATAGCCACAGTCCCCCGCATCCAACGCACCACCACAGGAGGCAGGTCCTTCTCCTACCTCGCCCCCAAAACCTGGAACTCCCTCCCCACCAACCTTCGTAAAACCAAATACCTCCTGCTTTTCAGAAAGAACCTCAAGACATGGTTGTTCGAACAGTGACCCTCCCTGCCCCCATTTAATCACCCCCATTCCAGTGCCTTGAGACCCTCATGGGTGAGTAGCGCACTCTATACATTTTTGGATTGATTGATTGATTGAAAGGCATAATACTAGGATTGTAAGAATGGAAACAGTTTATTTGTATAATCTTATTATACTTGAAGGTATGAAATTAGAAGCTTAACCCATCAGCCCTGCTTTTTCTATACCGTTCTATAGACACCTGTTCAAAACATCTGAGTTTTATGGCACTTCATTATCATATACAAAAGTGATTTAGTGTTCATCTACATCTCACCTATTCATCCTGCATGGAGAGGTTTATCTTTTGTAATAATTGTAATACTGTTGGGATGAGATATGTTTTGTGCAAATATTTCAGCTGCATAAATTTAAATGTAACATTCCTCCTATGGTTACACATTCTACTCGACTTGCATTCTGCCATTTTTTTGTTCATTCGTTGTACCAGAAGTGCTAGACAGGGGACCACAATAGCTGGCTAACCTATTATATATTCTTGTATGTCACATTAAGGATTTCTAGGGCAATAATCTGTTCACACAGAAGATCCAACAACAAAAGCACAGCATTCAGCTCTTTAAAAAACGTGTCTCCTAAGAAAACGAAAAAATTCGGAAAGATGTACAATAGTTGTGCAGCCATTTTACTCAGGAAAGCCTGCTCTTTTACGACAGAGGTAGCTTAACCACAATTTCAATAACGTCTTCTGATGTAATAGAGTATTTCAAAAACCACAACTATTGACAAGCGCAGTGATGTTGGCAGGACCACTGTTCAGCCTTGTGAATGGCTGTAGCTCCATAGATAATATGTTGCTGTGTGGTGGGTAAATTTCTACTGGGAGAGTGTCACCGCATGTTCTCCCCATAACATTGATGGACTAGTCAATCAACCATAGAATTCTCGCCTTATGAAGTAGTAATTCAGTCAGTTTGATACTTTATGACATGGATGCACTGCAAATGTAATCCCTTGTTGAAGCAGCTGAACCATCTAAAGGCAAAATACTAAAATGCTAGATAGCAAGTAGTAAGGTTTTAAGCAAAGCATAAGTCATCAGTGTACATCTTCACATGACAATGTGATTGAACACTGAGCTGAATATAGATCCACGGTCTATGGGCCCGCACAGAAAACCATCGTCTCGGTAGTCACAAATTTTAAGGGGATATATGGAGATGAGCAGCACATAAGTATCCTCTCTTGAAAATACATGGGACTTCCTCTGTCAAGCACATACTAGTGAGATATTTATTTAAAATGATCACGCAGCCACAAGTAACCAGCAAAAGGTAGCCAATGTATCTCGCCTCTTGACACCTGAAACCCAGTAAATGTACCTGACACTCGTTATTTTATACTTACTATCCAGAATTATATTTTAAAGTATATTGCTTGGCCACATACTTGCAACATTGGCAGTAAATCTGACACTCAGCATCAATATCTTAACATAACATGATATGTTGTCCAAATAAAAATAAATTAATACAAGGTAACAGACACGGTACTATCCTTCATCGGGAAAATGAGACATGCTTACAGTTAAGTATGTTGTGCTGTTAAGTGCCTTTTAACTTTTAATCGCTAAATGACACTGTAAATGCCGTTTTAACTTTTAATGTCTAAATGACACAGTAATTGCTATTATGTCGAATTATTTATTTACTGCTCCAGAAAATCAATTCTCTGTGCCTTACAAATGTTCTGCTTGTATAGGCTAGGAAAGCTACGACTCTCTTGTGTATACATTCAAAGTGCATTATAATACCTCTGTTACATTACAGTATTCTGTTTTATGTTTTATGTTTTGATCTCATGTACGCCGCTGAACACCTTTGAATCCTGAATAAACTATATTGGTGCTAATGTTGCAATATATGAGAAGGCGGTGAAATCACTATATTATATGCAATATATTTCATGACAAAAATATTGCAACCATTCTATCCACTAACAACATTTTGTGAGTTAGCCAGATGTGGAGTTAAGAATAGTAAATCTATACTTACCTACATATACTTGATTTTGACTATACTGTATACTAGTAGGCGACACAGTGGATACAAATATGTTTGTAGGTCAATATTGTTGGCCTCAGTATAGTGACGTACAAGCCACTATACTGAAGACTTAAGTCGCACCAGGAAAGGGCTGTATATACGAAAATGGAGGCAATAATATTGTGATACAAAAATACAGTGAAGGTAAATATATATAGTTTTCTTACACAAAAATATTTACCATTTTCTTCCAGTGCACTCTTAATCCTTGCACATATCATTGTACAATGAACTGGTATAGTAGCATTTCCTCTATTACATGTTATTCATATTGTTCTGCATCATGTTGCCATGTTGCATCATATAAACATATGTACCACTATAATCACAGTATGATGCACTCAGCTATCATCTAAGACTTCTACTGGTCGGTCTTTTCATCTTCCACTCCTTCCCATCTGGCTAATAAGTGGATGGTTCCCATTCTGCGGACTTCTGTCAGTCATATTCAGTGTTTATTGGATGCTACAACTGCATATCTTTCATCCCTTCTTCTCCACCACTGTAAGCATCATCCCGCACCACAGCAGCATATCTTCCAGCACCTTCTAATCCACCCTAACCTCTCTCATTTTAAGTTCCTCCTCCAATGACCAATCATCAAGTCCCTTTTCCAAGAAGCTACTTCAGGGCCTTCAGATACATCCGATTGCTATTCATCTTTTTGCCTCAACTGCTCCAGAAGAGCAGACTTATGTTTAATATCCATGCATTTGGGTTTCAGTATGCCCCTCAATGTACACTGTTTGATTGATTCATTTAAAGTTATCATTGTCAGCCTGGCTGATACCTGAAGCCATTATTCCATTACCTTCACAAATGCCCACGCCATAGGTATGACTGTGGTCTCATGTACCTCGCACCTGAGAAACACAGGGGAGATATAGGGGAAAATTGGATGTAATTTAAGGACTGTCATGTAAGTGTGATAGAGAAAGTTAAAATGTATCAATTTCAACTGCACATTACTGGATAACCCCTGGATCAGAGCATATGTTGTCTTACATCCTGTGTCCATCTGTGGTGCCTCCATGTCTGCATCCCACAGTTGTCATGCTTTCAATGAAATTTTGTTTATATCACCTTTTAGGGTTCTATAAATGTATGGGGATAATCTCCAACACTTCTCCTTTTCCAGCAACACATTTAGGGGCATATTTACAAGAAAGTGGCGTATTGGTCCCATTATGTCACTTTTCTTGCATCGTCCCTGCCCCGCCGAACGGCACCATGGTTGCACCATATTTACAATATGGCACACAATGGTGGTAGTTAGGACAATAGCATCAACATTTTTCGTGTTATTGTGGCGCTTTGCTCCACTAGCATCAAAAATGTTGACTCTAGTGCAGCAAAGCACAGGGAGGACCCATTGATTAAAATGGGTGCCCAATTTTAACACCTGCTCTGAACAGGTGTTAAAATTGATGGAAAAAATGGCAGAGTGAAATCTTATAAATTTCACTGCAACATTTTTTTGGGCCTCCCTGCATGGGAATGCCCCTGTTGCACACATTATGCCTGACACAGGCATAATGTGGCGCAAGGGTTTACAAAGTGGCGCAATGCATACATTGCACCACTTTGTTAATATGGCATGGGAGGAAGGCCTCCTTAATGCCGCCTTAGCAGTAAAATAAATGATTCTAGGACAGCGCAAGGTGGTGATCGGGGCTTGTAAATATGCTCCCTAGTGCTCTGAGATGAACAGGCTACATATATATGTAATTATAGATTTATTATTCTATACTTCACATCTGCGTACCTTGAAGATATAGACATATATATCATCAAGGCACGTATACGCTGAGTTAAGTATAGTAAACATATATGGAGCTATGAACACTTACCTTGCACAATATTTTTGTAGTTGATAATCTGACTGCAATATTTTTGTAGTGAAATATTTCAAAATCAGTAAAAGGGGCGACTTCACAGACTTCTGGTTAGCGTTAGCATCGCTCCCCTCGCATTGCTCCACCTGTTGCTTTTGCTGCTCTTTGCCCCCTGAGCCTGTCTGGCTCATTGTTTTCAAGGCCCACCTCCACTCGCAGGATCTTGCTTGCGCTTCATCCTTGATGGCCTAGTGGTTGTCTTCCGTCACTCTCTCTACTGCCTTTGGCCTTTTTCTATGCCTTTCTTTCTGCCTTTTTAATCTGTTGCCTTTCTTCAGTCTTTTAACTAGTTTTGCCTTTTTCCCCCTTTTAACCTCTGTTCGCCCATCCCTGCACTGCTGCTACCCATGCGGCCTCGCCCCTCCTCCCAGCACTGTGTTTCCTGCCCTCCTGCCTCCCAGCTGAGCGACCCCTCCATCTCCTTCCCCTACTTAATGCTGGCAGTGTCACTGGCGCACCAAAGGCCATCCCGTCTGCGCCCATCCATGTCTGGACCACACCCAGTGCCACAGACCCGGGTCCCCACTCCATCCACCGATACAACACCAGCATGATACATGTCCTCAACAAAGAAGGCTTGACTGTCTGCCACCGTGGCTCGCCCAAGGACCCCCAAAGCCTATTCTCCTGGCGCAACTGCACATTCACCTCCCAGACACCAATCACTCAATAGAAGTTTGGACCTCCTCAACTCCATTGCCCCCGATGTTGCCTTCTTCACAGAGATATGGATCACCACATCCTCAGCTCCGGATATCACCACCGCCATCCCTGACGGCAACAAGATCATGCATCAAGACTGCATCAACCGACCAGGAGGAGGTGTCACCATCATCCACAAAAAATCACTCTGCCTCTCGACCACCGTTGATGTCCAGACCCCCATCTCCGAACACCTTCACTTTCAGATCCAAACTAATCAAACACCACCCTCTGTGGAATGCTCATCTACAGACTACCCGACACTTCAGCGAAGCAGTAGCCAACTTCATCACTCCCCATGCCCTCACCTCAATGGACTACATACTCCTTGGCGACCTCAACTTTCATCTCAACAACCATAGCAACCAGAACACCTCTGCCCTCATGGAGAACATTGCCACACTCGGACTCAAGCAATTGGTCAACCTCCCCACCCAGTAGGACATGCCCTTGACCCTGTCTTCGCCGGAAACCACATCTCCTTCTCACACAAACTCCACTGGACCGACCACCACTGCATCCACTTCTCCTTCACCAAGATGGTCAAACAGCACCATGTCCGTTGCCTCCTGTGCATGAACTGGACCAAGTTCACCGAAGACAACCACACCACCACACTTCACCACTTCCCACCACCAGACACTGCAGACGCCAACGCCACAGCCCACAACCTCCACCAATGAATCACCGACTCTGCCAACACCCTAGCCTCCCTAAGAAAACCCGCCAGCAATCAACACCAGAGGAGACTCAGCTGGTTCTCCCCCGACCTCCAAGAATCCAAGAGCACATGCATATGACTCAAGAGAAAGTGGAGAAGCAGTAAGAGCTCAACAGACCACAAAGCCTTCAAAGACGCCATCACATCACACCACCAGCTCATCAGCTCGACCAGAAATTCAGCCATTCAGGAGAGAATCAACTCCAACATGCACACCAGCAAGGAACTTTTCACTATAGTCAAAGAATTCACAAATCAGACACAGACACCACAGACATCCCACCCTCCCAAAACCTCTGTGACAGCTTTGCCACCTTTTTGCACTGGAAAATTCAGGACAACTATGAAGGATTCACAAGCAAAGACCCCCCCTTCCGCCCACCCGCACCACCACAGACTCTTTTCAACAACCAATTGTGGAGCACTGGGCCCTCCTCACCCTGGAAGGCACCCACAATCTCATAAATACCTCCCACTCTTGGGCACCCTTTGACCCATGCCCCCACCACAGTTTTAATTTAGCTAGCACCATCACCACTCCTGAGCTATGCTGTACCATCAACCGCTCCATCAAAACCACCACCCTGCTGGACTCTTGGAAACATGCGGAAACCCCCTCCTGAAGAAACCTTCCACAGACCAAACAGCTCTGAAAAGCTACAGACCGATCTCACTGCTTCCTTTTCCAGCCAAGATAACTGAAACAGTGAACAACGCACAGCTCAACGAGTTCATCAAATTCAGCGACATCCTCGACCCCTCCAAATCTGGATTCAGTGGCAACCAGAGCACTGAAATCGCACCTTTCTGGACCACGGTGGCACAGCTGCCCTTGACCTCTCCACCACCTTCAACACCGTCTCTCACACCACCCTGTACACCAGACTACTCAATGCTGGCATCTGCGTCAAAGCCCTGGAATGGATCCGCTCCTTCCTCACCAGCCAAACCCAAAGAGTCAGGCTCCCACCTTTCACCTCAAAGCCACGGAAACCAAATTGGGAGTTCCCCAAGGCTCCTCCCTGAGCCCCACAGACACCATGGGCTCAACATTGTCTCATATGCCGACAACACAGCACATTCTCTCCCTTCACCAACGAAACATCAACAGCCAAAAATAACTTTTACAATGGAATGAAGGCAGTTGCCGACTGGATGAGGGACAGCTGCCTCAAGTTTAACTTGGACAGGATGGAGATCCTCATCCTGGGCCCTGCTACTTCCGCCTAGGAGGACTCCTGGTGGCCCAGTAGCCTTGAAACTGCCCCACCTCTGACTGACCACACCCGCAACCTCTGCATCATTCACAATTCACTACTGTCCACGTCAACGCAGTCTCCTCATAATGCTTCCACACCCTTCACCTGCTCTGTAATATCTTCAAGTGGATCATCATCGACACAAGAAGAACAGTCACTCAGGCACTCATCAGCAGTAAACTCGATTACAGCAACGCACTCTATGCCTGAATCAACAACAAACTCCAATCAAGACTCCAGAGAATTCTGAATTCCGCTGCCAGACTGATCCTGGACATCCCCCACCACAGCCACATCTTCGCCCACCTGAGAGACCTTCTCTGGCTCCCTGTCAACAAACGCATCACCTTCAAAAACTCCCGATCCACACATGCAAAGCCCTCCACAACATCGGACCTGCCTACCTCAACCACCGCTTCTCCTTCTACACCCCCTACAGACAACTCCACTCAACTCCACTGGCCCTCACTGCCAAGACCAAGGTCTGGAAGAGCACAGCTGGACGAAGATCCATATCCTACCTTGCCACACAGACCTGGAACACAAGGCTGCTCCACCTCAGGCAGTCTTCATCGCTGGCTCTGTTCAGGAAGGGCCTCAAGACTTAGCTCTTCGACTGACTTGCGCCCCCCAGCTAGTGCCTTGAGACACCCCGGGTGATAAGCCATGCTTCATAAATGTTGATTGATTGCTTGATTGAATTTTCATGTTATACACTAGCACTAATTACAAGGCTTGCTTGTAATTAGAAAGGTGCAGGCTATCAAGTATTTAGCCATGTAGACTGTGAATTTCCTCTGCTAAGTTGCCAGCTAAATAGCATGCACTATGCAGTATTTAGCTGGCGGCCAGGTAAATAGCATTGAAATGTCACTGTACAGTTAGCTGCTGGTTAAATTACAGAGATTCAGTACCATTTGGCCGGTGCCAGGCAAATATAAATGAACCTTCACTGTTTAGGAGATAGGAGATTATGGTCCTCATTACTACCCTGGCGGTCAAAGACCGCCAGGGCTGTTTTGGAGTTTGTACTGCCAACAGGCTGGCGGTACAAACTCGGCATTACGAGCGCGGCGGAAGCGCTGCAGTCACACCGCTGGGACCGGCGGTTTCCTGCCACTTTTGTCCCTGCGGTTGTGATCCCCCAGGACAGCGTTGCTTGCAGCGCTGCCTAGGGGATTATGAGTACCCCTCCCGCCAGTCTTTTCATGGCGGTATGAACCGCCATGAAAATGCTGGCGGAAAGTGGAGTTGCGGGGCCCCTGGGGGCCCCAGCACTGCCCATGCCACTGGCATGGGCAGTGCAGGTGCCCCCTGCCACTGCCCCATGGAGCTTTTCACTGTTGCACCGCCGCAACACCGACGGCTCCATTTAGAGCCGGTTCCCGCGTTGCGGGCGAGATCCCCAGGTTTCCGCCCGCCGGCCCAGTGGGGATCCCCAAATAGACACCGCTGAAGTGCGGCCGCATTGGCGGCTGCGCAGCGGTTTCAACTTGGCATGCTGCGCTTGCCGCCCGCCAATTTTGAAATGAGGGCCTATATACTTTTGGTCAGCCCTGTCAGTATATTTATTACTCACCATTGATTGAGTAGTAGAAATCATGTACTACAAACAGCAAAGTATGTTCATTATGTATCTGACCACTGTCTAAATAGCAGAAATTATATATTATTAGGCTGGCAGCAGAGAGACTAGTGGCAGCTATCAAATTTAGCCTGTCCACCAGCCAAATAGTACACAACATTGCCTTTATAGATGGCGGAAGGGTAACTGGTGTAGTTTCTTTACTATTTGCCTGTGTGCTGGCCAGGCAATACATAATCTGTGTTACATAGATAACTACTGGGTAAATAGTCATGTCACTGTTATTTGTTAGCTACTGGCTGCAACTTATCAACGTTTGTAGATTTTTTCTGTCCTGTCATTTTTTTGTTATGCTTCAGAAAATTCTTGGAGGTTATTCTTTGCAGCATTGCACACTTGCAGTACTTTTCTTCCTTTAAAGATGTGTGGATACTTGATACCCCCCAAAGTAGACTAGTAATATCCATCCTCTTGCTTATAAGGCTCTGCTGCTCTATCTACTGTTCCTCAATGGTGATGTGCATGCCCTAACCAGTCATATCTTTGAGCATTATCAAGTCCTTTATTACTGCTGCTGCTGTCTGGCTGCAATATATGCTGGTAGGGATCAGGAGAAGTGAGCATTAACTAAGTATCCCACCTGAGAAAATTCAGGCAAGAGAGAAAAACTGTGGAAAACTGGGTGTTCCTGGCAAGTAACAAACAAAGTTGGTGATGTTGGTGGGCATTCGCTTAATCCTAAGAGGTTCTAGAAAAATTTACAGTTCAATATATGTAATAGATGTTGTACAATGGTCTTTAGGTGTATTATTTTGTCATGACATGCTACTGTTGTGCCAGCATGTTTCAGCAGCAAATGCCAGCAGCAAGTAACAGAAATCTAAGTTTAATCATAATTGATCTTAACAATATCTGGTCCTCATTACGACCCTGGTGGCCGGCAGTAAGCTGGTGGTAACATCACCAACGGGCTGACGGTGTTCTGCCAGCTATTATGACCATGACGCAATAGCCAGGGCCATACCGCCGGTCCCTCCAATATACCGCCAGGCTTCCGCCTCGTGGTCATAATCCCCAGGGCAGCGGTGCAAGCACCGCTGCCCTGGGGATTATGAGTCCCCGACCGCCAGCCTGGCCACAGCGGTAAACACCGCCATGGAAAGGCTGGGGGTAAGGAGGACTTGGGGTGCCCCTGGGGGCCCCTGCACTGCCCATGCACTTGGCATGGGCAGTGCAGGGGCCCCAAGGCATAGCCCTATCAAGCATTTCACTGCCCGAATTTCGGGAAGTGAAATGCGCGACGGGAGCTACTGCACCCACTATACATCAGCATTGCCACCTGCTCTATTATGAGCCGGCAGCAATGTTGATGTGACTTTTCCGCTGGGCCAGTAGATGGTAACACTGTTACTGTCTGCTGGCCCAGCAGAAAAGTCGAAATAGGGAGCCACAAATACCGCCAGCACTGGCGGTATTCTGCCGCCCGCTGCCTCTGCGGTCTTCTGAGAAGATCGCAGAGGTTATAATGAGGGCCTCTATCCCTTAATAAAGGATCATTACAGGTTATGGCCACATTGGTGTTGATGAGAAGCACCCTTTGCTGAAACCCAAGGGTGTGTGAGAAAAACATCTGGTATCCTGCAATAGAATACGAGTGGCAGAGTATAAAAATATAAGCAAAGGACATCTGTAGCCCTAAATGCCTCCTCGCACTCCAACCAATCTCCACAAATACACCAGTTCCTACTTACCCATCACATATTGGCACAGAATACGTGCCAAAGGGGATGAAAATGTTGAGCTTAATTACTGGAAATAGCATTACTCTGAGTCCTTCTCCCACCATTATGACTCACACAGTGAGGCCCCTGTGCCTCCAATCACAATCCTCCCAACCCATAACATTCCTTCCCCCCCATACCTCCTGTTCCATACCAAGCTCAAACACCACACAGTTAAACTGGTCGAAAAGGGTGGGAAGGAGGCGTGAGTCATCATGGCGGGAGAAGAACTCAGAGTAATGCTATTACTGGAAAGTAAATGCAGTATTAACCCTCTGCCACTCCCGCTGTAATGACTCACACAATGAGAAGTCCTAAAGCCAAGAACAGACCAGGACAACCGCGTAGCAAAAGCCCACACAAGCGAAAGTCAGAGGGGCCAAAAAACAGAAGCAGGCCACAACACAGAGTTCAGTACTGCAGAACCCAATGAATCCGGACCCATTGGATACAGAACCACCCGAGAAAGGGACACAAACATGGAAGAACCACCCAAGTGACAGCCCAACAGAGGACCTGCAATTAAGCCCCCCAGCACCACAGCCAGGGAAGCAACCAGGCCCCTAACAGACCTCCCCAGGATCCCCACAGGACAGAACAGAGGACTGCACACTGAAGTACTGCTCTTGTTGCACACTGGAACAACAGCCCTATGGATTTAGCCTTGCTTCAAAGAGGATTCAGGAGTGGACTCCCTGAAAACAACAAGTTAATGGAGCTCACATACACCAATAGTCACAAAAGTCCCCAGCCTGGAGTGCATCCAGTGGACCTTTAAGGAGTTGGCAAGATGCATTGTGGAAACTGCAGTCCTAAACTTCCACGGACCACCTCAGTGCTGCTAGATCCTTGGATTTGTTTTTTGGACACTTTGAGCCCTCATGAGGAACTTCAGGAGGAAGGTTCAGAAGTTTGGAGAGGTTTGGAGCAACTTTTGAAAAAAAACTCCATAAGTGGACCGACTCGCTGTCGTGAGTCAAGCCAAGTATCTTGAACCGCAACTCAGTTTCATTCAGCTGAAAGCTCAGAAGCGCTAGACTTCCAGAATTTGACAGGGGCTCCATCACGGTGGGCCTCACACTTTGACTTTTTCCAGGTCAAGCGTGACCAGATGTCCCCAGTTGCACTATTAATTTCTAAGCATGAGAAAGCACATTTTTTTATTTAATCTTTAAAAATTAATGCAGCACAATTTGTGATAGTATTACTTCATTATTTCATCCTTTTGAAGCTTGGTAACACTGGCTGGGCATTTGGTTGCGCCTCATTAGTCATAGTTTAACACCAAAATATAACAATAAGCAACAGGAAGGTGACCATTCCACCTATGCAAAGGGCCCTTCATGGCGCGGCAAGGTGTGTCACCGCATTTTTATTAACTTTTGGAATGTTTCAGTTGAAAACATTTTTTGGGGGGGTAAAATCTGTAGATGATGGATTATGTGGCATCTGCTACAAATCTATAATTATGCGAAAATAGCAGCACAATCACATAATTCCAGTGGCCCTGTCTATATTGGATTTTTGTTGTTTTGCTGTCATTTTAAAGTCAAATATATTTACTATTGTCATAAATTGGTGTCGGATTTTTATTGTGTGTTGTGTCTTACTTATTTTATGTATTGGTGTATTTAAATGCTTTACATACCTGTCTCCTACGTTAAGCCTGCCTGCTCATTGCTAAGCTACCAACGGTTGAGCCAGGGACTAAGGTTTTGAAACCTTGACTGGAGCCAAGACTGTCTTGGGGGCATTATTGCTAGTGGTAGGTGTGTACTTACCTCTACTAATAACCAGCCACCAACAAAAGGGAAGAAGGAAATCCCCCACGGATGAAGAAGAGCCCACAGGGGTGACAAGACATATGCCACACACATGGAGCAGATCCTAGAGGTGACATGCTGAGGCCCCACAGCTAACCATAGAACCCCTGGTAACATGGAAGAACAGAAATGGGAATCCATTATTTTGGAAGACTTAGTGCAGCCATAAATCCGCCAAGCCATACTAGTGGGATGAGCCAGTCACAAAGACGTCAACAACAGAAGAACCATTGTTGAGTACACCTGAAAACAAGCCTGAGGGGAAAAATACTCCCCCAACCAAACAGGCAACAGGTTGAAAAGCAGGGAAATGACCACAGACACTCCAAGACTGGAACCCTCAACTGTCAGTGTTAGTATCAGATGCTTTAACCACTAGGCCACAGGTGACTCCCTGAAGAACAGCCATCAGGCATGCCAAATCAAAGTCAGCCCTGGGACAAAAAAAACAGCCGTTGGTATGGTGGACCGCGCAGCACAGCTTGACATTGAAGGTCTCATCCCAGCAGGACAGGAGGGCAAGACCCCAAACACAGACAGGGAACACACCACAGCAGGCACCACAGCAGGCCATCAGGACCCACAACCAACGCCTCCTGGTGACAGCAGCAGAATGATCAGCAAGAACAACCTGGAAGGCAGGAACGCCCTCGAGTAGCCGAGGTGCCGGATAGACAGCCCAGCAGAATCCCAAAGTGACTGGACAACCTTGGCTTCAACACACCATAGGCGCAAATCATTGCTGCAAACCGGAATCTTAGCCACAAGAAGCCAACAACTGCAACCCTGGAAGTGCAGGACAATCCCCAAAGCCAGACTGATATCCGTGACCCGGAGGTGATGCTGAACCACAGACAAGCACCAGCATCAGGGTTCTAAAGCATGGGTAGCTGGAGGCCATTAGACAAACACCATGCACCAGCACTCTCCAGATATGTAGACAAGTGAGGGGAAGAGAGGCTCCCTCCACCAAACAGTCATCCAGACAAATGTAGAGGAATACCCCCGCAGAGGAAAAACTTGGAAAAGACTCAGATAGCCGACAGCAGACCTACCACCCAGCAGGTGAGGCATGTAAGAAGTTTTGCGGTGCTATCCGACCAACGTCCTAAAGGAATGAGCAGCATCTCAATGTGACTGCCCGTGCAAAAAGGAGAAAAGTCACAAAAACTGCCATGTCCGCATTATCAACCCAGACACGCCTACCCCAGCCCGAAGGAAGGCACCACAGACCTACAGCCGGGCAAAAGCAGAGCAAAGGAACCATGTCAGAGGGGTAGATTAAAGTGGCTTGGAATGGGGTGGATTGGACTGGAGTAGGGTGGAATATTTTGGACTGGAGTGGGGTGGATTAAAGTGGATTGGATTGGATTGGAGTGGGTGGATTAAAATGGATTGGATTGGAGTGAGGTGGATTGGGTAGCGGTGGACTTGATTGTAGTGGAGTGAGTTGGATTTGAATAGGGTGGCTTGGATTGGATTGGGGTGGGTTGGGATGGATTGGAGTGGGGTTGGGGGGTTGAATTGGAGTGGACTGGATTTGAGTGGGGTGGACTGGACTGGAGTGGGTTGGACTGGAGTGGGGTGAATTGGACTGGAGTGAATTGGGGTGGTTTGGGGTGAGGTGGATTGAATTAGAGTGGGATAGATTGGACTGGGCTGGATTGGGGTGGATTGGATTGGTGTGGCGTGGACTGGTTTGTAGTTGGGTGGATTGTGTTGGAGTGTGGCAGGTTGTTTTGGATTAACGTGGGGCAGATTGGAGTAGGGAAGATTGGAGTGGGACAAATTGAAATGGATTGGAATGCGGCAGGTTGTTTTGGGTTGAAGTGGGGCACCTTGGAGTGAGGCAGATTGTTTTGGATTAGAGTGTTTGGATTGGAGTGAGGCAGGTTGTTTTTGGCGTGGTGCAGATTGTTTTTTATTACAGTGGGGAGAATTGGAGTAGGGCAGATTAGATTGGGGTGGGTTGGGTTGGGAGGATTGGAGTGGGTGAGATGGAGTAGATTGGATTGTGTTAATGGTTTGGATTGGACAGGCCGGCAGTAACAAAAATGGAATTATGACCACGGCAGAAACCTCTCATACAGACAGCTACTTTAACATACCGACCGCCACGGCAGTAGCAACAAGCACTGTGGCGGTAACCGCCAACAGCCAGGCAGAAGACAATGTACCACCCACTGTATTACAACAGGCCTATCTGCCACCTTTACCTGGCCGGTACCAACGACATCAAAAGCACGGTGGAAACAGTACACAGAAGGCAAAGGACTCACCACTACAGGCACAAGGAAGAACCATGCCACCATGGAGCCAGAGTTGCAGGTGTTCCCCATGCTCGTTTAGCTCCTTTTTCACTATGAACACCAACAACGCCAGCGAAGACGACCACGGTGAGTACTGCAGCCTAGCACAAACAGAGCAAAAGAGAGTGACACACACGCAACACACAACACCTCCACCCCCAACACTATACACATAACCAGATGCAGTAACATTACATATTCACCCTGTACCTTTCAGGAACAATGCAAGGACAAAGGGAATTGATTAAAGTGAGTGTAATAAGATAAAAGTGTAGCAAATCGTGCTTCAAAATCAAAACGGTATATACATATATACAAATGGACGGACACTGCCCAGTCCACAATGTCTGTGGGCCACAGGGCCACATCCCTTAGGCCAAGGCCCCAATTGACTCCTGCGACAACACAGAGAGAACACCGCAGGGGCATCAGGTCGAAGATACACAGGCACCTCAGGGGCACAGGGAATGAGGGGCACCTCAGCCGAAAGATGATACAACACCACTGGTCCTGGAGGGGGCTACATGCCCTGTGTGATGTCCTGGGGAGTGCAAGGCAAAAGTCTCTCAAGTGGGTGGTTTGCCCACTGCTTGGTCCTGGGGAGTGAAAAGCCACAGCCTCTCAAGTGGGTGGTTTGCCCACTGCTTGATCCTGGGGAACGCAAGGCCACAGTCTCCCAAGTGGGTGGCTTGCCCACTGCTTGGTCCTGGGGAGTGCAAAGCCACAGTCGCTCAAGTGGGTGGTTTGCCCACTGCTTGGTCCTGGGGAGTGCAAGGCCACAGTCCCTCAAGTGGGTGGTTTGCCCACTGCTTGGTCCTGGAGAGTGCAAAGCCACAGTCTCTCAAGTGGATGGCTTCTCCACTAGTTCTAGAGGGGACCTTGTGCCCAGTGTGCTACATTCTGGCAAGGATGGGGTGAGTGGATGGCTTCTTCCACTGGTTCTGGAGGGGTCCTGGAGCCCAGTCTGCTTCATCCTGGCAAGGATGAGGTGAGTGGATGGCTTCTTCCACTGGTTCAGGAGGAGGGCTGGTGCACTGTGATGCAGCACTTGGGGAGCACAAGGTCACAGTCTCTCACCTGGGTGTCACACCCACAGCATTTGCAGGGTCCAGGATGCACTACAGTCCATGGAGGCAGGACTACACACTGCCCGCCGGTGGTGACGGCTGCTCACTGGTGGCAGTGGCGGTGCTGGCAGTAGTGGTGGGAGGCTCCAGGCCTTCCCCTGCAGCCTCGGACTGCTGCCCACTGGGGCTGCTGCTGCTGGCAGTGGTGCTGGTGGCGGTGCTGGCAGTGGTGGTGGGAGGCTCCAGCCCATCCCCTGCAGCCTCGGACAGCTGCCCACTGGGGCTGCTGCTGCTGGCAGTGGTGCTGATGGCGGTGCTGGAGGCGGTGCTGGTGTCGGAATGCCAGTGGTGGGGGAGGCTCTAGCCCTTCCCCTGCAGCCTCGTACGCTGAACAGCCATGGTTGGTGTTGGGGGCTTAGAATCAGTCCCAGCACCAGGCCTCCTATCCTTCCTGCCTGCAGGGGCAGGTCCCTTGCTCTTGCCCTTGGCAGCTGGTGGTGCCTCCTTGCCTTTGCCCTTGGCAGCTGATGGTGCCTCCTTGCCTTTCCCCTTCTCAGCTGGTGGTGCCTCCTTGCCTTTCCCTTTGGCAGCTGGTGCAGGTACACTGTCAGTGCTGATGGCTGGTTCCCTGGAGACTGTCACACCTGAATTAGCTCCCGACACTACTGTGGCCGTGGACTGGGTGGCTGAGGTGCTGGCCCGACGAGAAGGAAGGGGAGGTGGGGTAGGGAAGAGGTCAACGGGGAGATGAAAAGCTTCTTAGGGACACTGGGACGGGAAGAGGGTGAAGGTTTGGGAGTGGAGGAAGAGGGAGTGGTTGTAGGAGGGGTCTGTCTGGCGTGTTTTGGTGCAAGTGCATTGGCTGGATGCTGTTGTGAGGTGGATGGCTGTTAAGTGTCTGAGTGCTTGCGTTTGTGTACTTAGGGAGGACGGGGCACACACACAGTGGGAGAGGACACAGGGGACGTGTGCATGGATGCGGGGTGGTGACTGCCAGTGAGGGGTGTGTAGTGATAGACGTGATGGTGATGGGGGTAGTGGATGAGGATGTAGTGTATGCAGGTGTGAGTGGGGACGCTACGGGGAGGGTGGTGGACGAGGAGGAGGAGGGGGGCACATTGGAGGCAGTGGATGATGCTGTGTCTGCATCTGGATGGTGTTTGTGTGAGGGCCTGTGAGATGATGTATGGTGCTTGTGTTTGCCTGAGCCACCCCTGTGTGTTGTCTTGGGTGCATGCTGGTCTGAATGTGTGCTTGGGATAGGTTGGGGTTGAGGGGAATGGGACTGGGGAGAGGAAGTTGGAAGGGGGAGGCAAGAGACAGGGACTATGGCTGCCATCAGGGAGGAGGCCAGAGCCTGGATTGATCTCTGTTGGGCCGCCATGCTATAGTGAATGCCCTCCAGGAATGCATTTGTTTGTTGCAAATGGCCTGCCAGCCCCTGGATGGCATTCACTATTGTTGACTGCCCAACAGAGAAGGATTGCAGGAGGTCAATAGCTTCCTCACTCAGGGCAGCAGGGCTGACTGGGGCAGGGCCTGAGGTGCCTGGGGCGAAGGAGATGCCCACCTTCCTGAGTGAGCGAGCACAGTAAACTCGCTGATGGGCTGCTGGGAGGGTGGTGCTGGTATGGAGGGTGGCAGCTGTACCTGTAGTTGGGGTGGGCACAGAGCTGTCCGCCACCAGCAGGGAGCTTCCATCGGAGGAGGTATCACTGTCAGAACTGTCCCCTCCTGTCTCCGCCGTGGTGCTCCCCTCACCCTCCGTCCACCTTGTGCCCTCACAGTCGGTGGATTCGGCCTCATTGGCCATGTGGGATGCAGCTCCCTCTGTCGCTGGTGCCACTGCTTCTCCGCCAGATTATGCAAATGCACATAAGGACAGGGTGACAAAACAAAAAGGGGCGGAAGAGACAAAGGATACACTTGGTCAATGGCTGCCCCAACAACACCGTTGGCATACACAGCACCCTCACACAGGGAACAGGCCTACTCACCATGCAATGCACTACCAATCACAGTGGTAGTCACCAGCCCAAGGACAGGAATACCTAATGCCAATAGCAGCATACCTGACACCCACAGACCCCTGCCCAGTAGTGGATGCCTACTAGCATTGTAGGATGTGGTGTTCATCAGCCCCTGCCCAACATGAGACCTATGCTGCAATGTCCGGCAGGGCCTGGGGGTACCCACAGGCCCACATCCCCACCCGCAGATCACCCCAGCATGCGCAAGTAGTAGATTTGGAAACTGTACTCACCCCCTTATGGCTGCTGTGATGCCCTGAAGCACCCATCCAGCTCCAGATAGGCCACCGCCAGTATGCAGAACATAAAAGGAGTCAGGGTTCGACCGGCACCCCTTCCTCGTTGGGAGGCCATCCCCAGCTGGGCCTCTGCCGTCTCCCGTGCCCGGCGTCTCAGGTCCTCCCACCGTTTGCGACAGTGGGTGCTCCACCCACCGTAGACCCCCAGGGTCCGTACGTCCTTGGCGATGGCATGCCATATACCCTTTTTCTAATGGGTGCTGACCTGCAGACAAATAAACATAGAAAAAGGTATCAGCCATACCGTCCGGCCTGTTATATTCATGTCCCACCATAGCCCTCCCATCCCCTTATGCACAGACATTGCCCACCATACATGCAGCACGCTGCCCAGGACCCTTCCACCAACACCCCCTTACACAAGGCCTTCACACACAGCACTGCATTCATTCATGCCCCAAACATCCTGCTCACAGTGTAATCACATGTTGGTCTGGAGGCCCATACAGCACTCGGTACTGGGGTAGGACCCCATCTACCAGTCTCTCTAATTCTGCAGTGGTGAAGGCAGGGGCCTTTTCCCCAGTGACTCAAGCCATGGTCGGTTCCAGACACAGGTCACAGCAGCACTTGCAGTGTTGGTCCTCTCCTGTTAAATGTCAGGTAGCAAGTGAGAGGAAAGATAGAAAATGGTGGTCACGGCCACGGCGGTGCATACTGTCACTGCCGGCGTACTTCACCGTTGGCCATTGTAACCCATAGGGCCCAATGGCAACCAATGAGGAGTTGCACGGTGGTACTTGACCGCCTCCCCCAACGGCGCACAACGTCAGCAACATTACCTTATTTCCACATGTCCATCCACACAGGACAGGCGGACGCCATTTGAGGGGGGGCAGGCCATGGCACCTAACTGCATCACAGTACACATAGGCACCATTAAGGTCTATCCAAAAACATACTGTCACTGTCACAATATGCAATACAGTGTACAGTTTGGAAATGTGGAACACTGGCCAGCAGCTCACTCTTTCGCCCCCTAGAGTACAACAGCTGCAGATGAATAGGAGATGGAGACATCCCCCGTGTACAGACCCCTGGTGAATTTGGAAACAATGGAGGACATGCACATTATCCTCATCTATAGACTGGACAGGGCCTCAATCACAGAGCTGTATTCCCAATTGGAGCCAGACCTGATATCTGCTATCCGTCACCCCACTGGATGAAAGTCCTATCTGTGTTCCACTTCTTGGAAATTGGTTCTTTCCAAGTGACAGTGGGTTTGGCAGCAGGAATGTCCCAGCCAATGTTCTCAATAGCGCTGACCAGAGTGTTGTCTGCCCTGATTAAACACATGTGCAGCTACATTGTTTTCCCCCAGGTGGAGGATTTGGCCACAGTGAAAGCTGATTTCTATGCAGTGGGACATATCCCCAACATTACTGGGGCGATTGATGGTACACATATTGCATATGTCCCCCCCCCCAGAGAAATGAACAGGTGTTCAGAAATCGAAAAAGCTTTCACTCCATGAATGTGCAGATAGTGTGCCTGGTGGACCAGTACATCGTCCATGTCAGTGCTAAGTATCCTGGGTCTGTGCATGATGCTTTTATCCTGAGGAATAGCAGCATCCCATATGTGATGGCTCAACTCCAGAGACACCGGGTGTGGCTAATAGGTGAGCCCATGGTTCCAACTCAGTATATGTTGGTGTATGGGTATGGTGTTGGCCCTAAGGGTTAGTATTTGGCTAACAGGTATCCATCGACATTTGCAGGTGACTCTGGTTACCCTAACCTCTCATGGCTACTGACCCCAGTGAGGAATCCCAGGATAAGGGCAGAAGAACGTTACAATGAGGCACATGGGCGAACAAGAAGAATAATCAAGAGGACATTCAGCTTCCTGAAGCCCAGGTTTTGTTGCCTCCATCTAACAGGTGGTTCCCTGTGCTACTCACCCAAGAAGGTGTGCCAGATCATCGTGGCATGCTGTATGTTGCATAACCTTGCCTTGAGACGCCAGGTGCCTTTTCTGCAGGAGAATGAGGCTGGAGATGGGCGTGTGACAGCAGTGGACCCTGTGGACAGTGACGAAGAGGAGGCAGAGGATGAGGATGAGGACAACAGAACAACAATCATACGACAGTACTTCCAGTGACAGACAGGTAAGACACTGTAACTTCACCTTCCATTGACAGTTTTGTGTTGGACATTGTACATGGCAGGCTGATTTTCCTACTACTATGGCCACTTACTGTACCCTTGGCATCTCTATTTTCAAATATCTGTGTCCCACTCAGGCTCCTGGTGTGTTGACTGCTGCCACCTATAGGTCATACCTAGGTATACATTACTGTATAGTTGAATTGTAATGTTTACAGCTTGTTAAACAAATACATATTTCAATCAATTGACAGACTCCATACTTGTATTTGTTCCAAGGGTGTTTATTTAGGTGCTAATAAGTGGAGGGAGTATTGCAATAGGCTGGATTGCCTTGGAAGAAAGTTGAGGGTAGAGTCCAGTCTATTGGTATCACAGGTGCATTGTCCAAGGGGGCGTAGGAAGTGGAGCAATGGCAGTTCAAGGTGGACAGGGTGACAGAGTGGGACACAAGGGTGACATTCAGGAGAGTCTTATTTCCTGGCGGGGGTCTTGGAAATGTTGTCTGGCTTCTGCCTGGATCACAGGGACCATTTTCGGGGTGGTCCTCCTTCTGCAGGGGGAGGGGTGCTGGTGGCCTGTTGTTCCTGTGGCAGGGCCTCCTGTCCACTAGCGGCACTGGAGGTGGAAGGCTGTTCATCATTTTGACTAGTGTCAGGGGCCCGTTGGTGTGCCACCGCCTCCCTCATGGTGTTGGTCATGTCTGCCAGCACCCCTGCAATGGTGACCAGGGTGGTGTGGATGTCCTTCAAGTCCTCCCTGATCCCCAGGTACTGTCCTTCCTGCAGCCGCTGGGTCTCCTGCAACATGTCCGGTATCTGGCCCATCGTCTCCTGGGAATGGTGGTATGCTCCCAGGATGTTGGGGAGTGCCTCATGGAGAGTCGGTTCCCTGAGCCTGTCCTCCCCCTGTCGCACAGCAGTCATCCCAGCTTCCCTGTTGTCCTCTGCCTCTGTCCCTGAACCGTGTGCCCACTGCCACTGACCCCAGGTCCCTCATCGTCCTGTGTTTGTGGGGTGGCCTGGGGTCCCTGTAGTGGTGGACACACTGCTGATTGACGTATCCTGGGGACAGTGGTATGGCCCGCTGGGTGGGTGCTGTGGTGGTGTTTCCTGAGGGGGAGGCTCTGTGGTGGCATGGGACTGTGCCTGGGTTACCGACTGTCCGGAGGTCCCTGATGGGCCAGGTTGATCACCCAGATCCAGGGGTCCAGAGCTGCTGTCATCACTGTGGGCCTCTTCTGGGGGGGACTGGAGGTTGCTGGCACCTCTTCTCCGGTGACGTTGGATGGGGGACCTGTGTTGATGTAAATGCAGTGTTATTGTTTCTGTGTGTGCCATAGTGTGCATGGGTGTGTTGCCCTCTATGGTTGGTATTGACCAGGCAGCTTAGCCTTGTGTGAGGAAGGATTTGGTGGGCTAGGTGATTGTCTCTAGTGTGCACGCTTTAGTGATGTGTGTCCATGCAGGTCTGTGATAGGGGTCCGTGCATTGGTGTTATGTGCAGGGCTTGGCATTGGGATGAGTGGGTTGTGATGGTGCAGTGTCTGTGAGGGGGTGGGGGTATGTGATGGCATGCAGGTATGGGGGTGATAGTAATAGAGAGTTGACTTACCAGAGTCCAGTCCTCCTGCTACTCCTGCTAGGCCCCCAGGATGAATGATTGCCAAGACTTGCTCCTCCCATGTTGTTAATTGTGGGGGAGGAGGTAGGGGTCCACCGCCAGTCCTCTGTACTGCTATCTGTTGTCTTGCTGCCACGGAACGCACCTTCCCCTGTAGGTCGTTCCACCTCTTCCTGATGTCATCCCTTGTTCTTGGGTGCTGTCCCACGGCATTGACCCTGTCCAAGATCCTCCACCATAGCTCCATCTTCTTTGCAATGGATGTCTGCTGCACCTGTGATCCGAATAGCTGTGGCTCTACCTGGATGATTTCCTCCACCATGACCCTTAGCTCCTCCTCTGAGAACCTGGGGTGTCTTTGTGGTGCCATGGGTGTAGTGTGTGTGGTGTGTGTTAGGGTGTGTGGGGTGATGTGTTGGGGTGCGTGCTGTAAGGTGTGTGGATGGTGAATGAGTAATGGTGTTTTGTGGCTCTGGTTCTGTGGGTGCTCTTGGTCTGTCTCTCTCAGTTGGTAATATCTTTTCATCGTAAGGGGCTGTGGGTATTGTGGGTGTGTGTTTTATAATGGTGTGGTGTGTGTATGTGTGTCAGGTGTGTATAGTTTGAATTGTCCAATGTGGTGGTGTTTTGTTAGGTTGTGTGTATTTTGAGCGCGTCAGTATGTACTGACAATGGTTTACCGTGGTTAAATGTCTGCTGCGGTGATTTGTGGGTCATAATGCTGTAGGAGTAGGTCTGCTGGCGTAGCAGTGTAGGTTTTGGTACCACCAATTTATCACTGACCTTTAGGCTGGCGGAATTGTGTGTGTGTATGCATAGTGACAGATTGGTGTGTGTGTGTCATAAAATGGGTAGCGGTAATCCGAGGCGGCGCCAGTGTGTTGGCGGCGGTCAGCGTGGGGGTAAGTGGGACTTACCGCCAATGTCATAATGGGGGGGTATGTGTTAAAGCATTATTTCAGAAATTACACATGATAAATAAACAATGTCGATTTGCAATATTTCAAACAAGTTTTCTTTTTTTTTTAAGAGCATCCACCAGCAAAAACAAAAGAAAACATGAGTGGAAAGTGAGAAAAAAATGACATGGCAAAATAATATAAAGTTGGCTTTAAAAAAAAAAAATGTTTGTCCTGCTGAGCATGTTTTTGCCAGTCACAAGCCTTCTGTTTGCAGGCACTAGAAGTTAAAAAGAACAAAAGAATACCTCTAGCATGTGGGAAGTAGTGGAAGGGCACTAATTAAGCTGACTCAATCAGTGCTTGGTCCCTGCTCCATACCGCAGAAAGGAAATTATGTCAGGCATGCGTTGACAAATTATGAGGCTGTAAAGAACAGTGTCATGCAAACCAACAAATAGTGAGTGACAGGCAGGCTCCAAGCCCTTTAGTGTACACAGCAGGTTCTCACAAGTGAGATGTATGCGCTAGCGCATGCACTTGCAGGCCCGACCCTAACAAGTGAGACACATGCGCTAGCACATTCACTAGCAGCCTCAACCCTCATTAAAAGGAACAAGAGGTATTGGGGGAGGGAATTTTATGCCTGGGGAGGATTGTGATTGGAGGCACACGGGCCTCACTGTGTGAGTCATCACGGCGGAAGGGACGAGAGGTAATTTTTAAAAATAAAGGCTAACCTAGAGTGGACCCAGCTACATCACTAGTGGCTACAGCAGGTATTATTTGAACTGCCCTTAAAGTGGATTCTGCTCAAACTAAAAAATGCCATAATGCCTTTTCATGGGACTTGGGGCAGCTATGGAGTACTGGGCAGTATCCCTGCATGATTCTGCCTTTAACACTGATGTCTAAGATTCCCAACAAATAACACTCTACCGTTGGATAACTGTGCCACTCCTTTAGCATACTTGGCACTCCATGGCTAGGGAAGGCAAGCAGACAAGGCTTATTCAAGGTGGCGATCGAAGCTAGAAACCCAGAGAAAGTATGATACACTTAAAATACAGAAGTTAGAATTAGAATATGTACACATAACTAGAAAGTGATAACATCTCCAGGGCACAATAGTGCTCACATTCAAAGACGACATAAATCTTATAAATGAGTTTGCACAGATGCTCCCATGGCATTGCACAACTACTCACTCAGAACGTATTTAGGAGGTTGGCCCTCTATGTATATGTAGTGTGCAAAGCTAGACACACTGTTCTGGGGGTCCAAGCAACCACACGTTGGTTTACAGATGTAAAAACTAGACCACCTAATGCTCTAATTATTATGGTTGCTTGGTCGAGCAGTTAGGCTAATCTTGGAGAAGTGCAAAGCATTTGCTGTACCCACAGTATCAATACATGAGACCACACATTCAAAAGAATAACTCAAGACCAATTTACAAAAATATTTCAGATTTTGATAAAATTGTTAAGACCAAGATCATCAAATTTGGGTAAACATTTTATAGGTTATTAATTTTTGAAGTTTTAATAAAAATAGTCTTTTTGTGCGTAATTACGCACCATAAGAATCAATGGAGAAAATACTTTGAAACTGCATATAAAATCAGGCTAAAATCAGGCAGTGCGTTTACCAATGTCTCTTTTTGCAAGTATATCGAGATCATCTGTATGCACTAAAGACCAGCTGGAGAAGTTCAGGCAGCTCTCAGTTTCAGAGGGAGCAGCTGCAGAAAGTCATTGGAGCTGGTGCCTGGCCACTGCGACGGACCACTTGGAAAAGAGTTGCACAGGTGGACTTAATGGTAAGATCTGCAGGTGCCCTTGGAATGTTGCAGTTGCAAGGGGTGAGGGACCCTTAGGGCACAGCTGGATCTTCGGTGCAGGGCACAGGGCAGCCGGGTACAGAATAAATCGGTGAACCAGGAGCTGTGCACAAAGGTGCCCTTGGAAGCAGGAGGTAGGTCTCTTCAAGGGTCACTTGCAGGTCAGCAGGGACACTCTGGTGGGAGATCCTGGTGATGTCTGAAGTCCCTCAATTGGGGTTCCTCCTGGTTCTCTTGGTTTCTGACGTGAGGTGACCAGTACTCAGGGCTGTTGCTTGATTTGGCCACTGGAGGGTGCAGTACCACCACACGTAGCACCCTTACAGGATTTCTCCTCCTGACAGTCAATCAAATGGAGTTTGGTCTGGCTATGGTGTCCAGTTCCTTGGTCAGCACCAGTCAGTGTAATGACCTTCAACTGGGTCTTTGGATCCTTGTAGCAGTAGAGTGATGCCTTCACTCTGGAGGGAGATCTTTGGTGATTTTTAAAGAGTGGAGGTCCTCGGGAGTTTGAAGTCTATCCAATGTCCAACAAACCTCTGAGCAGCAATTGTTGAGTCCTGGATAAAGCAGGCAGGGTTTGGCACATTTTCTTTTTCAGTGGACTTCAGTTCTCGAGCCTTGGGTCTTCTTTGTTGCTGGTCTTTTGTTCATGGAATCTGATTTCTTGGTCTAGGGATGCCCACTAAATACTGTATTTAGTGGGCCTTTAGGGGAGTACCTGGTAGTGACTAATGGGCCATCTACCTTAGAGTTGCTACACCCATTAAATTACCACTTCCTGTGGGCAGAGGTCACTTCCTTACATCTGATGGGATATTTTCCTTTCATGTAAGATGGAGCAAAATGAAATGCAGGGCTCACCTCGCATGCAACACCTTAGAGGTGGTGCAAGGTGGGGATAACCACTCCTTCTGTCCTTTGTGTTGTTTCCCGCCGTTGCTCCTGCCAAAAGTGGGGTTTGCATGGGGGTGGTCATATACTGCTAGCAGCAGGCTTGGGTGACAAGTTTCCAGGGTGCTAAGCCCTTTGAAGCTCGCTAGCATGGCAGTGCACATTCCAGAGGGAGGGGGTGTTTGCACCTCCACCCCGGAAGGGCTTTGTTCTGGGACCCAGAGAGGAGGATCTCCACCATAGGGTTCCAGAATCTTGTCTGGTGGTGGCAGGTGGGTTGTGACCAGCTAGCAACCACGCCAGGGTAGTTGGCTTTTGCATAGGGCACCTCTACGGTGATCCCTGGGTACATTTTGGGATAAATCCAATACTGGTACCAATTTGGATTTATCTTTCTGGGTTGTTTGATATCAAACAACCCAGGGTTCAGAGTAGCCATCATGTAGCTGTGAAACACATACTGACCAGTGTCCAGCACATTAATTAAAATGGCTGCTCTGTTCACTTACTATGTCCCAGGGTTGGCAAGGACACAGTAGGGGCATATTGCTCATGCATCTATGCTCTACACATACAATATAGCGTACCCTGCCTTAGGGCTGAAAGGTCGGCCAGAGGGGTGACTTACCTATACCACATGAAGTGTATAGAGGACAGGGTACACAGGCTGTGTGCCATGTCTAGTTTGTCTTTTAGGATTGCATCGGAACACTCAGCCTGCAATGGCAGTGTTGGGTGCTTCTGGATGCATGCCCCTAGACAGTGGCAAAATCTGTGCTGCTGCCCTCAAGAGCCTATCCTTAGTATCCCATGCCCTGGGTACCTAAGTAACATTTACTTGGGAATTATAGTGGCAGCTAAAGGTGTTGCCAATTCTGTCAATGCATCACAACAGTTTTAGGGAAAGAGATCTGGCCCAGGGAACCTGGTTAGCAGGGGTCCAGGGCACTAACAACTTTGAGAATACTTTAAATACCAGGCAAAAAATGGGGGGCTAACCATGACAAAAGAGGCCTTTTCTCACAACATATAGCAAACCAACCCACAACTCAGTCACCATACTAATGATCAACAAGTCCCCCTTTATTTGAATATGCCACATGAGCACAAAAGACTAATGAAGTGACCCTCAGATTTCCCCTTACCGTGCTTTAATTTTTGTTAAGATTCTTTATTTCCTTGCCTAATGGTTAGTGAGTTTCAGCAATATTCATAGTTCCTAAACTTCAACTCCACTCTCTTTTGCAACTAAAACCTAGGTTAGAAGGGTGATGAATGGAAATATTCAAGGTAAGTAAATCTTGCAAGTGTAAACAAGTTATTAAAAGTCCTGACAGCCATCGTAGAGCATGGATTTATTTGCCCTCAACATTGATATGCCTACATATTTTAATACTTTCTGGTTGGGAATTATAAAGCGTAACATTATGTTTTCCAAATGTCAATAAAAATGTTTTTTTTATGATGAGTCCTATGGCCAAACTTAATCTGATGAAGGGGTTTTTCACAAAGTTCTTGTCCCTGCCTACAGGACTTATTTCTCTAGTCTTCTGATAAATACTCAAGGACTGATTCACCAAGGTAAGCAAACACATTTGTAAAATAACAGTCTTCAAATACTGAATGAAACACGGACAAGAATGGGAAACTCTCTCATCACTTTAACACAATCACTTGTTTCCTGTTCAGAAATCTGGCAGAAATATGCAAACAGTTTATACTCAGCAGTGAATTTTATTGAGGCCTTATCCGACACCAAGCAAACTATCTAAACTAGGTCTTGTGGGAGAAGATGACTACTGGAGGTTGAAGTACCCAGATGCCAATCTGGTGTTTGTTTGGGAACTGAAGAAAATATACACGCTGGTGTATAGAAATAGCAGAATAATTAATATTAGATGTCTTGTTATCTTTTCGTGATAATTTTAATGTAATTTAGACCGGTTTTGTGCCCAGAGTAGACTAAACATTGATAGTATGCCTTGTAGCATCTTAGCGTTGAACTTTAAAAAAACACACAAGTCTAGACTGACAGGCCTGCCAATTTTCTGTTGCAATAAGTATACTATTTTGTACTGAAAAAAGTGTCAAACTCCAAGGTCGATGCACCCTATAGGCACCCTGGCCCAAATTGTCTTGTTTAAATAATGAAGCATTATCCGTCTAAGCACTCCCAACCTCACCTATATATGTGTCCCCAGTTATCTAAATTCTTGCTTTCTCTATGCCTGAGATGACCAGTCTCTGTGCTCACCTAACACTAAGTAATACAATTTTCAATGCATTATTTTCTGTGTGTCACAGATGAAGCCTCTTTGTACCTCCATCTCTAATTGCTATTTCTAAGTGCTCAAAGTTGCCCATTCCCCATTGTCCAGAATCCACATCTCTGTGTGCCCTACCAACTTTTAACTTCCTTAAATCAACCCGTACCCTGCATATTGCCACTGCAGGCAACATCTCCTTCAGTTCTCCTGAAGCCACCATCCCCCTCACATTCCCAATGTTCCTCAGTATTACGGATTTCCCCTATATGTGACCTTTATCCACAAATAGCCTCCATGACTGCTGCTACGTTACTCCTGTGTTACTTTATCTTACTAATGGGGGAAAGCCTTTTTGGTTGATCTTCTTAGAAAGACATTGCTCTCCTTGAATGACTAATTTCACTCTGCTGTGCATCTGATTGTGGAAGCCAAGATGCATGAACATATTGCCATTTTTTTAACAAGATTGAACTGGGTACCTTTGGAGGACTGGATGGGTTGATTTTTAGGGTTGAGCGCGAAAGCGCTCTGACCCTGTTGTAATCTCTCTGTGGGCTTTTAACCACACCCATGTTATGCCCATCAGTTTGGTTGGTTTGTGGGCTTGCCTTTTAAAATTAGCTTGATTTCATTAGTGAAAGGCATGCATATGTCAAGCCTTTTCCAGTGTTTAGCCCTCCTCGAGCACACCAGCCAACTACTGAAAACACACGAGGCTCCATGCTTTCAGCATGGTTTCTGGACTACTTTTTCTCTTTAATTCCTATGCAGCGTGATTTTGTTCGGCAGTAGTCGTGCGCTTTGCATGACATTGACCCTGTTACATGGATAGTTGCACTTTTGCCGGTTACATTTACATGGATAATTGCACTTTTGCCGGTTACATGGATAATTGCACTTTTGCCAATACGTTTCACTGCAAACAAACTTCTGTTTCCTTGTGTGCTTTGCGCTCATGGGGGCCGTCGGCTCATTTTATTAGTTGTTTACTGATCATGTTTTTGGTGTGTGTTGTACTTATTTCTCTTTTATGCCCTTTCCTCCTGTCACAACAGCCTTTGGTTTTAAGGGCACAGGCCGATTAGCCTGTGTTTTTGGAATACTTCATTCTGAGCAATTCATGTTTTGTTTTTTCACTACAGGGGTACTGCAGTACTCCTTAGAAACGGCACACAACCCAAAATCCTCCCAGGATATTAGGAGCAAAGGGGCTGAGCCGGCCCCTGGTTTCAATCAATTTCAGAAACACCTCCGAAGGGGAAAAGAGCTTTAACAAAAACAATCCCCATCTGTCCTTCCAGTGAAGTTTCCGCTGCATCCCAGCAGCCCGTAAATATCGCCTTTCGTGTGAGCTTGTTACATTAGCTGCTAGTTCTGATCTGCCTAGTTCTTGTTCCTCGCAGCAGGCACAGTAACCTTCTGCACTACCTAATAATTAGTCCAAGCTTCCACTAGAGAAAAGTATGTTCCCTCTCCAGAAATAACATTAATTACCAGGGTTATTTTAACATTAGAAGATTGAATGCAGTCTGTAATCTGCCTACAACACGTTCTTTGCAGCAGCCACATTAACCCTCTGCACTGCCATATAATAATTCCAAGCTTCATCTCTTGCTTACAGCGCTGCATTTAGTATGACCAAAAGAGTCACTTGGAAAAGTCATAACAAAACCAAAACGAAAGTGCAACAAAAACAACGGAAAATTTGCTTCTTTACAATTTCAAATTAGCCTGCTTTAGTATTCAGTACTCGTAAAAGTATATGCAGCAGTTATTAGCATACAGTGTAAAGTGACAGCTGAGCGTAGAAAAAACATACTTTTCCTGTATGCTAACAAGGCAATTGTGGGTCTTGTAGGTTAAAAACATAAAGCTTATAGCTTCACTATCAAGGAAAAAGAAATCAGCCTTCTGTGTAGAGTAACAACTGGATCTAAAGAAGGCACATGTATTATGTTTGAAGTGCTTTATTTGAGCCGGTGTTCTGATGCAGAGTACAAACAATTTTTGTTAAAGGGCCATCAGTTATTTTTCTGCCTCTCTGATTTACTGTGGGCAAAATAAAGAATAATTTATTAGAAATGCAAACTGTAACATGTGGAAATGTCCTTCCGCTTCAAACTATAAACAAGCTGCCAGGCTGGAAGCTTAAACAGCAAAATGTGTCATGTTGTAGAAAACATTTTGAACACAAGGACAAGAATCACTCTTTACTCGTAAACACTTTGAAATACAGCAAATTAACGTAAACAAGACTGTTGGGGAGACAAAAGTTTAACGTGAAAAATAAGAGAGGCATAGATAGGGCAGCATCACCCAGATGAAAGAGTGTAAATGACTGGCTGGCTGGCTTGCTCTGTAGTGTAGACAGCAGCAATGTTATCAGATGCTATAAAACTTTGTGGAGTTAATCACATCTAAACAGTGTAATTTGCAGCCAAACACAATATGGGGCACACCAGTAAAACAACAGGTAAACTTAAATATTAAAAGACACAATCGTATTAACATGCAGGCATTTGCTTTTAAAAAATATTTATTTTCCGTGTGGCCAATGTGTTCCGTGGTTCGACTATGGTTTTTAAGTGGAAATTGTGTATTTTGTAAGCACATAGTTACCTTCAATAAACACAACATTAGAATGCTTCAATTAAGCTTAGCCCAATTAAACACTGCTAAATAGCAACATTTTCATTTTTTACTGCAGATAGAGGAAGAAGCTACGTGGAAGTGCTTTAGTTTTATGCAGGGCCACTGGAATTATATGGCAGGAAAAGACAAAATTATGAGGTGGGGTTGATAAATTTATGTGACAAGAAAAGTCCGGTTATGAATTTACAATGCCAATAGCTCTAACTCAAGAAAATGTAAGACCTATTGCATTGCAAATGCTTGTTGTTTGATGCATCCAATATAAATTAACCTTCTTGCCTGATGGTTAAGTTGGAGTTCACATGTTATCATCTTTTTCTTTACAGCTTCAAACTTTTAGCACTCCCTTCACACATGCTACATCAGCCACCATCATTGTGTATCTTTCACAGGAATTCCAAAAAAGTTTAGCAACTTATCTCACACATTAATTGTATGAATATGTAATGAGAACATGGATTATAAGAGGAGGTGGATAGTAGTCCACCACAAGTAAATAAGGTCACTATTTCTGTAAAGTCCAGTAAAGGTTTCAGTAATATAAACCTGATCTCAGCACCTGGTAGAAACAAAGTTGCCATACGCATCAACAGCCTTTCTGTAACGCTCTGTCAGACCCAGGAAAGCCCTAACTGAGTCTGGACTTATGGAGCTTCCCAAGTCATGATTTTCTAATCTTGGACTGGAGAGGCTCCACATATCACCCGCCTACTTGGTCCCCAGGTACACTACAGACCCCTGCCATTTATGATACTTGCTGGCCTTGCAGACAGTCCTGCTTGCTGCAGGTCCTTAAACACTTACATGAGCTGGGTCAGGTGTTCTTGCCAGGTGGAGCTAATGACAGCAATATCATATAGATATGCTGCACTAAAGGTCATCAGCCCAGACAGTACCCTGCTCATCAGTGTCTGGAAGGTGGCAGGTGCATTCTTCAGTCCCAAGGGCATTAGCTTAAATTGGAACTTGCCCTCAGAAGTAGAAAATGCTGATCTCTCCGTAGTTTCCACAGTTGGGCAATCTGGCAGAACCTGGAAGTCAGATCAAACGCGATGAGATACATGGCAGCTCAAACCGCTCATCAGCTCTTGGAATGGAGTGTGTGAAAATCTTGGTGACAGCATTAAGTCCTTTGTAGTTCACGCAGAACCTCACTTCTGGGAACCCCACTATTGGGTTGGCCTTGGGCACCTGCATCAGTGGAGTGGCCTGGGTTCTACTAGATTGCTCAATCACCCTCAGGGACAACATTTTAGAAACTTCCTCCTTGATGCTGGCCCTTAATTTGTCTGACAATCTGCATATTTGTTTTTTTTTGTCAGGTAAGCTGTCACCATCGATGATGTCATGAACACACCACAAGGTCAGTCCAGGTGTTGGTGAGAATAATCCAGAAAATTGCCCCAACAAATGGTGATGGTCTCTCTGCTGCTGCTCTGTCAGGGGAGAGGAGAGCACTATTCCCTCCACTGACCAATTCTTGGCATTGTGGGATAGGACATCTGATAGATGTCTCTGTCTTCTTCCTCGTCTCCGTCAATGACTATGAGCATGGCCATATCCACCCTGTCAAAGTGGGGCTTCTGAAGGTTGACATGGATCATCCTATGGGGGTGTCTGAGGGTTCCAAGGTCCACCAATTGGATGACCCCATCCATCTTCTCCAGTACTGCATAGGGCCCAGTCCATTTGTCCTGGAGGGCCCTGGGAGCTATGAGCTTCAAAACCTACATTGTTTGACCTGGGTGGTATTCCACCAAGGATAGCTTTTGGTCATAGCAGTGCTTACTAGGCTCCTGGCTGGCCTCCAAGTTCTTGTAATGTTTTTTCATGTTCTCAGCTATTTGAGAATGCAGGTGCAGCACTTAGTCCACAATGTTCTGTTTGGTGTCCAACAGAGGATTTCTCTCACCATTCTCAGACACAATTTAAGAGACCTCTGGCAGGATGCCCAGCAAAAGCTCAAATGGGCTGAAGCCCAGTCCCTTTTATGGCACCTCCCTGTAGGCAAACAAAAGTCAGGGTAGTAGGACATTCCACTTTCTACAAGGTTTCTCAGACAATCCCATAATCAAACCTTTTAAGGTCATGTTGAATATATCCACAAGCCCATTGGGTTTGGGTTGATAGGGTGTGGTGAACTTGTAAGTCACCCCACACTCATCGCAAATAGTCTTCAAATACACAGACTAGCTTGACAGGTGGTGCAGGAGCAACAGAACGCGTTTGCCTTCTCAGACATCTGATACCAGTAAAAGTGGGTGACCAACCTGTCCCTGGTTTTGGTCTTCCTCAAATGCCCAGAAAAGGAGACATCATTGGCTAAGTTCAAGAGAAACAATTTGTACTGCTGGGGGCCCATCAGTGTCCTAGTTTCTCCATGTTTTGGATCCCTAGCTTCATTACATTGAACACTCTTTTCCCAGTAGATCCTGTGAGTTCCACTGGGATCCTCCTGCTGTTCTACCTCAGCTTGGTGCAGAAGGCCTTCAAGAGTTGAGCATTCATTCTGCGCTTGGGCAAATTCCTCCCTGAAGGGTCCTCCTGTTACATGCAACTCAAAGAGTTCTGGCAGGTCTCTCCCAGTAGGCTATTTGCCCCCTTTAGGCTCCAGATCTTTTCTCTCAGAACTCAGAGAGATCTGACAGGTCTCTCAGAGTAGGCTATTTTTCCCCCTTTAGGCTCCAGATCTTCCCTCTCGGGTCAGGTTTGTCCTGTGCCATGGGAGGTTTTGAGGCTGGTTTCCCATGCCTCTTGTCCTTCCTCTTGGCTGAGGAAACATGGACCATTGTTCAAGACTACAGGCTCCCTTGACTTCCCTCATGAGCTGTCTGGACCCATGTGTCCACAGACACCCACATAGGCAGACCCAGCATTTCTACACGAGCCTTTCTTTCCACGTCAGGTCATGGAGAGGTTTCTAGGTCTTTTCCCAACATACACTTCACTAGAATGGCAAGACTCACAGTTGCCTTCTTCAGGAAAGTAACCCCTTGTCAGTGAAAGGCGACAGTTGCTATGGGATGAAATTTCAGCTCATTGTTAGCGATGACTACCCAATGGAGAGCCTCTGAGATAATCTGCTCAGGGAGAAAAAAAACAGACCACCTTTGTGGTCATGCTGGTTCCTATATCGCTCAGAGCTTTTACCTTGGTCCTGTTGATGACTGGCCATTGCATGTACTTTACCAAGCCAAGAGGTAAAGCAGCCAGGGCTTCAACATCCACCACACCCATGGAGACTAAGGTGGCTTCAGTCCAACCCCTGGTTTCTCCTGGGTAAATCTCCACCTCAATGAGTGGAGTGAGGGTTCTTGGAAAATATTGAGTCTACTTTTTATGTTCTGCCTTGTAACAGTCCAGGTGCACCCCAGTGTTCAAAAGGTTAAAAGTGTTCTTCCCCTTTTACCTTCCCCTCTTGGGTTTGGAAAAGACACAGGACTCCCCCTCCTTAACAGGCTTTTGGGGCCCTTAAGAGAACTCCTTCTTTTTATTCTTGTTGCTCCTCTCTTTCCCCTGAGGACGGTGAATCCCCTTTCTTGCAATCACCCCTAGGACATTTTAGAAACTCTAGTATGCACCTAGAGGTCAGATGCCTTACCAAGTTGCTTTGGGTCTGACAACTTGGAATCCACTAGATATTAGTGGAATGAGAATTACTCAAGATGTGCTCCTTCATGATCAGATTATACAGCCCATCTCTGACTATAATGCCTATTGCTCAGCCCTCCAGTGCTTTTATAGAGAAATCTACAAAGTCAACCCAGGATTGTTGTGTGTTTTTGTGTGTGTCCTAGAATGCCTTCTGGTACTCTTCAGGTTTGAGACCAAACTCCTGCACAATGGCATCCTTCATGTAAGTGTAGGAGTCAGCTACCCCTTCTTTCAGAGTCAAGAGTGCATCTTTCCACAGCGTTAAACCTAACTCGCACAGTAAGGCTCCCCAGTGCTGCTGAACTACCCTGTGCATCCGCAATGCTGTTTCATAGAAGGCAAACCTTATATCAATATCATCCCTTACCACAAAGCTATTTACAATACCATTGGGCAAACAAGGGTTGTGTGCCCCACTGTAGACCATTGCTTCCAACATCTTCTTTGAATTCAAGAGACCTAATCTGGCTTTCCCCTATTTAAGCCTAGTCTCTTTTCTTCCAGTGCAAGTATCTTCCCCCCCAGTTCTATCTCTGCCAGGCAGATTGTGAGTTCAGAAGGGCTTATGCTGGCAGAGCTGGCTTCACTCCAACCACTGCACAGTACAGCAGAAAACCCATTTTGGGACAGGTGTTCTTCTGCCACTGCATCCACTGTGGCTGCATCAATTGCTTCATCCTCAGAGGGGATCTGTGCTTGGTGGGCTTCTTCCCAGGCTTTATAATAATCCACCTTCCTGTCATTCTGGCCCTCCTTTAAATGCATTTCTGTACATAGGGCCTTTATCTCCACCATATGAGAGTTGTCAGGTTAGCCAGATGCAGCTCCATTTAACCTTAGACTCTAAAAATATATATATATATATGTATATATATATATATATATATATATATATATATATATATATATATATATATAATGTGTAAAAATTGTCAATGACCCAAAGAACTGATGCAAATAAAAAATGAAAAAATCTATGTTTGCTTTACGTTCAATTCAGGGTTTTTTATTTCCAATTTACTAGGTGACTGATAACACTAAACACACGTTTTGGGTCCCACTGCTGAACAATGTGAGACATTGGATAATTTGTTAGGGTAGATGGTTTCCCATCACTTGTAATAACATCACTAATACTGTTAGGTTTAGTAAAGTTTGCAGTAATCTAAACTGAGCTCAACTTCTCAGAACAGACAGGCTAAGGAAAATGTTTAAGGCATTTAGAAGTGTCAAAACAGTTAAAAAGTAAAAAACCACAACACAATAAAATGTCCACTTCAATTTACAAAAATAAATATTAATGTAATGAACAAAATGACACCAAAATGACAAAAATCCAATAAGTGAGACCTGAGGTATGAATTTTGAAAGTCTGAAATCAAAATAGTGCAAAAAAGTGTCAAGTATCAACCCCTTTCATCTGGTTGGGCTTGACCATTACCTAAGTGTAATTCAAGTCTGGCTGCGATGGACAAACCAAGTTCATTACTCATCCCGTTGAACTTGACCAGTACCTCAGTGTGATTTAAGTCTGAAGCAATGGAGAAACGAGGTTCAAGCCTGTCGGAAGTTTTGCCTTTTGACTTAGTGTCTGAAATGGAAGTCAAAAATCCTCAGCTGGGAAAGGCAGCAGGTTGTGGCCGAGAACGGCTCCACATGGCCGGATAGCTGTCAGACGAGGCCCTGGTGAAGCCACTGACTTTTGCAGGAAAGCTCTGAGTGGATGAAATTCAAAATTTGTGCCCAACGAAGATTCCGGATACTTTTGGCACCGTTGCCCAGTGAAGATTTCTACTCCAGGACGTAGTTATGTTTTTGGAACTTGCATTCCTTCAGCAGGGAAAGCTGCATTGAAAGAGGGCTCCATGAGGCATTCTGCGGAAACAAATTAGCTACTGTGGAAAAGCTCAGAGTGAGAGCAATCTAAATCTTTGGCCCAGCAGCACCAATCTTTTATTGGATTGACTTACCAGGTTTATCTTGGTCCTCCGGAGCTTTTTTGAGGCAAAAAGCATCTAAGTCCCAGGTTTTTCAGGATCTAAAGAGCAGAACACTTCCAAGGACCTCAAGAATAACCCTTGAGGTTAAGACTTACTCTAGGAGAAGCTGAAGGGGGGGAGGCAGGACAGTTGGCACTGTTCAGCTAGGTTCTTCAGGAAAAGGACTTCTAACAGCTTATTGTGACCCTCTAGCTTAACAGGAGGTCAGCAAACTGATTCCTAGAATCCACCTCCTTCTCCTTGGTGCAAGTGGGAGCAGCTCCAGCCCTTCAGGTCTCCATACGGGTCTCTACATCAGATAAGGTCCTTCTCTTCTTTAATTTTCCACAGTTCAAGTAGCATCCTACAGACAGTGCCCTGAGGTGCCAAATGTATGCCCCTGTACCTCTAGTACATACAGGGACTACCCCGTAAGTGTGAGTGACTCCTGTTCCCTCCCTACCCAATAGGGAAAACGTTCCCAGGGGCAGCCCTGCCTACTTTTACAGCAGTTCCTGTGTGCCCTACTGCAAACAATTTCATAGTGCCATACTCTACGTAAAACCAAGATGGCAGAACCTTTTTCCTCTGTGCAGAGCTCCTGTGCCCGCCCCAGAGAAATAAGTAGCTCTTTCTCTGTTGTCACCCAAAACAGGTTCTGGGGAGCTCCTCTCCCACTGTGATTGGTTCCCGGTTGACTAGAGAGACAAAGGAGGGAGCAGGCCCAGGTGTTAACTACATCTGCCTATGACAGGGAAGGCCTCTGTGAAGTTAATTAAGTTCCTGTGCACAGCCTAGATAGTCATCCTGTCATGAAACAGAACACCTCCCCACACCCAAAGCCACTGTCTCCTATGTTGAAGCAAGTTCAAACCTCATCAAGGGGACTATTCAGCTCCTGGATAAGAGCTGTAAGCCCATGCAAATTGGCTTCTAGAGGCATTAGACAGGTAAAAGGTAACATTCTAAATGTACTTTTTTCAAAATATCAATTACAATTATGACTTTACCAGTGAGCTGGGCTTCTAATAAATATTTTAAAAAGTCCAAGAATTACGTTTACAACTGATTTCCTAAGCAGAAATAACATTATTGAATTTAATTTTGTATTCCAATGCTTTCCTGTAGAACAGCTGACCCTGCTACAGTAAAAATATATTTTGAGGCCTTGTCACTGTAAGGAGATTTAACTTTACGCTTTTATATTTCTGACTTTAAAATAAACACGCAGCATGCCTTATGGGCATTAGTGCCTACTTAGAAATGACTTGTGAATATTTGAAAGGAGAGTTTGGGCCTGTCAGGGTTATTTTGACAGGTCAAATTTTCAATTTTAAAATTGAACATTGACAGTCTATAGGATATTTCTGGAGCCATGTTTATATTGTCACGGTAGTAGGTGGCAAAATGTGTGTTGCAGTCCACTAGTGACATTTAGCTTACAGGCCCTAGGTACACTTTGTACCATATATTAAGGACTTACAAGTAAGTTAAAATGCTAATCAGGAGTGTATTCAATTTCAATATGTTTTAGGGGCCAGAGCTCATGTATCGGGAACTAGTTAGCAGAGTCCCAGTGCACAGAGTCAAAAAATACAGCTACAACAGTCCAATCAAATGGGTGTGATCATGCAAAAAGAGTCCCTTTCCTACATAAGTGTTGTATGATTATTGTTGGAGGAGGTAGTTAAAGTGCTGTTGCTTATGAACACAAACATCCCAACAATGTGCAGACCGCTATTCCATATACACATTTTGTTTTTTTGAAAATTGTTCTCAGCTTACCCAAAAGTATACAATACTCTGCTGGACTGATTTTTACCCAAGCATAATATCTATCATATTAGAAGGTATCTACTGACCTTTCAACAAGCTATGGGGACCTGATGCTCTGAGGGAGTATTTTGGTGTAGTAGTGACACAGATCATTTTATCTACTCCCTGGGAGAAACGTCTCTTGGTCCTTTCAGTTGAATTTGTTTAGTTGGTATGGGGTTAGTAATCCCATAATTGGTTCCTTCAATTCCCCTTCTGCATTTGCTTTTCATTATGGATTACAAAACGTGTGTCTGTGGGAGTCTTTGTGTTGGGTAATTTTAGCATGGAAAGGAGGGAAACAAGTTTACCAGTATTTCCTTGTAGCAGATTCCCTTTGTTTTCTGTCACGTTTCTTTTACCCACTACTCCAGTGCCATGAGAAGAGACATGCTCTACTGTGTCTGGCAATGACACCTTTGTTGTTGTGAAGGCTGCTTTTGGATACTCAATCTATACCTGATTGACATCTGTTTTTTAATCACAACTCCATTCTCTAGTGTAGAATGTCTGTCAAGATGTTCACTGTCCTCCAGATCCAGTACTTTGTACTCATATTGACTTCAAAAAGATGTACAGAACCATCTGCGGAGATGCCAGACCAAAACTATGTCACGTTCACACCAAAGCTGAGACAATGCTTGTGGACTTGTTGAACATCCAAAATTGCAGGCTACTTCCTGGGTGGAGAAGAGAAGATCTCTCCCTTCTGTGACTGTTGCCATCCGTCCTGACTGAAAAAGTGAAGGCTCAGCTGGATTGCATCAATATAAAGAGAAAATACATTCAAGAAGCTATGAGGTCCCACAACCCAGGTCACCAGGACAAACACCTGCACAAAGAAACCATTACAAGGTAACAAGAGGCCCAATGTCTATGGAGGAGCTCAGGAAAATGGCATCACCATGGTGAGTCCACTGTCCATTACTGTCCAGTGCATTGTTCCCACATTGTTCTCACCAATTAGTGAGCCCCTGGCTAGGCTGACAGGGGCATTTGTAGGCAGTGATAGTAGATTTGGGTAATGGCTCCCTTTCCCAGATGGCCCATAAACAGTTTTGCCTCAAGAGGGCTATGACCCAGAAGAGACAGGTCAGATGGCAGATGGGCCCACAGGGCATGGCGCAGTTGAAGGAAGCAAAAGAACTGGACATTTGATCCTTCAACTGCTGTAAGGACTTCAGATCGTCACCATCATACATGTCACAAGGGTAGGTAATCTCAATGGTGTCCCACTGCCTAAATCCCTCTAGCTGGGATACCTGCCGCAACCATGTGCCCTGCCACAAGGGCGTCAACTTAGTAAAGCGCTGGTCCCACCCATTAGCCGTAAGGCCGCCCTCCAACACCGCACCACCACCCACGTGCAGTCAGAGATGGCCCGTGAGATTGGACCACCGTACAATAAGCCCAACAGGCCATCAAACCCCAGATGATAGAGCTCCAAATGATAAACTAAGTCATCCCACCCACCAGTGAACCATCCATTGACCAACACAAATTGAGCAACCAGATAATATATGTAGATATCTGGTATTCCCAGTCCACCCTCGTAGGGAGATTTCCTGGCGGAGCAAAAATCCACTCTATGTTGCCCTCCCGCCAATATCAAGGAGGCAAGTTTATAGGTGAGGGACCAGAATCAGGTACGAGACACTGAGGTCCTCATTATAACATTGGTGGTAGTACTGTCGCCAGGCTGGCGGTGAAGACCACCAAATTATGACCATGGCAGTGATCCCTTCCATAGACAGCCAATGTACCAGCCCAACCGCCAGTGCGGTCCGTCCACTGACCACGGCAGTAGCCCTCTTCAGGCAGGCAGAAGACAACGACCAGCCCACCACATTATGACATAGCAGACCGCCAGGATTTCCGGGGTGGGACCACTGCCACCAAAAGCGTGATGGAAACACATCATATAAAAGGAGACACTCACCTCCAGGGACACAGAGGAGTCTGCGGCGCCATGGAACCCGAACTGGAAGTCCTGTCGATGCTGAAACATGCGTTGGCAGTCCAGGAGCACCAACGCCAACAAAGACAACAACTGTGAGTACAGTCATCTAGCACACAAGGGAGAGAGGGGAGAGTGACACACCCACATGCACAACACACACATACCACACACCGAGAACCATCAAAACATAACCCAGGAGCAAAGAAAGCCAGGACACATACCTCTGGTCCAAACACTGAAATAATGTTGGTAAATGAGCTCAACTTCAAATAAATAAATATATACATATGTACAGCAAGGGCCATTGGCCAGTCCACATCAAACAAATGGCCGCAGGGCAACGTACAAGGCCCAACTTGACTCCTGACAGCCCAGTCAATCCACTGAACAGGGGCATCATGTTGTAAATAGGCAGGCACCTCAGGGGGCAGGGGACAGAGGAGTGTAGGGTGGTGGGGGGTTCTTCTTGGGAGGTCCTTGGGCTTGGGTTTGGGAGGGGGCGGGTCTTTACCCTTCCATTAGCGGCAGAGGAGTGGGCTTGGGGTGGGGGGGCAGAGTGCCACTCTTGTGCCCCTTAGTGGCAGGTGAAGTTTTAGTGGGAGGAACAGGAGACGAATGGGAGGTGGAGGTACTGGGCTGGGGGAGGGATCCTCCTCTTACGGGCAGGACGGGGGGACGGAAGAGGTCAAGGAGGGAAAGGAAAAGGTTTTTAGGACCAATGGGGTGGGTTGCGGGAGGAGGATTTGGGAGTGGAGGTAGAGGGAATGGTTGTAGGAGGAGCAAGTGTGCTGGACTTGGGTGCAGGTGCATTGTCAGTGTGCGTGTGTGAGGTGGATGGTTGTTGGGGGTCTGACTGGGAGCATGTGTATGTATGTTGAGGTGGGTGTGCTGCATGAGGTTGTGATGGTGATGGCGGTGACTGCACATGTGGTGTGTGGGATGCATGTCTGCTGTTGTGGTGACTGTGGGCAAGGCTGTACAGGTGGCAGGATCTGGGACTGATGATGCAGTGCATGCAAGTGTGGGTGTTGATGTGACAGTGAGGGAGGAGTAGGAGGGGGAGACAGTAGAGGCAGCGGCTAATATAATATGTGCATGTGTGTGTTGGCTGTGTGTGTGCTTGTGGACTGAAGTGCGGTGCCTGTGTTTGTCTGTGTGAGTCCTGTCTGTTGATTTGGATGCATGCTTGTCAGATTGTGTGCGTGGGATGGATTGGGGGAGAGGGCTTTGGTACTGGGAACAGGTAGTTGGAGGGGGGACAGAAGAACCAGGGACACTGGCTGTCATCAGAGAGGAGGCCAGAGCCTGAAACGATCTTTGTAGGGCAGCCAAGCCACTGTGAATGTCCTCGGGTAGCCATTGCATTGCTGCATTTGTGATGGCTGCCCCTGGATGACATTCACTATGATTAACTGCCCTACAGAGATGGATCTCAGAGGTCAATAGCCTCCTCACTGAGTACAGCAAGGCTGACGGGGGCAGGGCCTGAGGTGCCTGGGGAAAAGGAGACTCTCACCTTCCTGGGTGAGCGGGCACGGGCAACTGGGTGGGGGCTACTGGGAGCGCAGTGCTAGTTCGGCGGTGGCAGAAGATCTAGTAGCTGGGGTGGTCCCAGAGGGGTCCCCCACCACCAACGAGCTTCCATCGGAGAAGGAATCTGAGTCTGTAGTTGTGGCTCCTGTCTCCCCCGTGCTGCTTCCCTCGACCTCCAACCGACTGGTCCCCTCGACCTCTGTGCTCTCTGCCTCCTGGGTCCCGTGGGCTGCAGCTTCCCCACTCGCAGGTGCCCCTGCTCCTTCGCCAGATTATGCTAATGCACACAAGAACAGGATGAGAAAAGGAGAGAGGGTGGGGGTGAAAGAAAGGGAGCACAGGATCAGTCACAACACCAACAGCACATATAGCATACACATCACTCACTGGGACTAACACAGTGCAGTATGGACCAGAATGATACACCATTATCTGGGTACAAAAGCAGTAAAGAACCCAAACACTACCATCTGCACACCTACTGGGATTCACTAAGCCCTGTCTGCCATGGTATACTAGCTACTTACCAATACCAAACATACATACCACCCTACATAGCTAAGCAGGACCACACTGGAAAAGCTAAGGCGGCATATTGGGACACCCACTGACTAGAACCTTGCACCCAAACCCCATGCCAAGCAACAAAAAATTAATACCACACACTCTGTACTTACCCCCTTGTGGTTGCTGTGCTGCCCTCAAGCTCCCATCCAATTCAGTATTGGCCACTGCCAGTATGCAGGACATTAGGGGGGTCAGGCTCCGATGGTAATCCATCCCTCATTGGGAGGCCGTCCCCAGCTGGGCCTCTGCAGTCTTCCGTGCCCAGGGTCTCAGGTCCTCCCACCGTTTCCTGCAGTGGGTGCTCTGCTGGCTATAGACCCCAAGGGACCACACGTCCTTGGTGATGGCACACCACATCCCTTTCTTTTGATGGGCACTGACCTGCAGAGGAGACACAGATAGAAGGACACCATGAACTCAACAATCCATTCTGTAAAACAGATGGCATACATTCTGCATATGACCCACATGAAGCACACACATGACCCTGAATACATGTCAGAACAACGCATGCTGGAACCACGCATGCCTGAACAACGTGGTTGGAACAACAACTGCGTTGTTACCACTAATGCCTTTACCACAAATGCCTTAACAATGATTTTTCATTGTAAGGGCATGCCTGGTAAAGGCATGCGTCGAACAGCAAGCATGGTTCCAGCATGCGACCCTCCTGAACCCCCACCCTGCCCTTAAAACTATTGTGACCCCCAAACCCTGCCTCTAAAACCTAAAACTACCCCAACCCGCCCCTAAAACTACCCCGCTCCTAAAAACTAAAATTACCCCAACCCCCCACTCTCACCCCTAAAACTACCATGACCCCCCACCATTAAGACCTAAAATTACCCTGATCCCCCACCCAACCCCTAAAACTACCACGACCCCGCCCCTAAAACCCTAAAACTACCCTGACCCCCACCCATTTTTTTAAAATGTATTTTTATTAACACTTTGTTGTTTTACATTTGTATGTCTGTTAATGGTAACATCTTGTACTCGTTATACATATCCATCAGATAATCCGCATCTGTGATATATATTACTTGTGATCTGTTGCACAGCTCCTTAGTACTATTAATTTTCCTTATGCGTACATTGATCTCTAAATCTAATATATTTACCCCATTGCCTTAATAGGCTATGTTCCTTGCGGTTCTGTGTTACCATTTGGAATCACGTGACCACACAACAATCTTAAATCAGTTCTAAACTCGAACTTGAAAGAGAAAAGAAAAAAAAAACAAGGAATTAACGTAACGGCTTTGTGTGGGTGGGTCCTGTAGCTGATAATATTTAAAAAAACAAAGGAAAAACGGGGTTAGTCCTAGGGCACACCAATGTACAGGGGGACGGCCAGCCACTCACTCCTCCCCTCACCACCGGTAGTGATGTAGCAATTTACATCTCATCCGTCTCTAGTCTACGTCGCTCGGTGCGGTCTGTTTATGTATTTGTCTATTTTCCGGCCCCGGTTTGGGAACCTTCCCCCCTGGGTCAACCTCATAGAATGTGCTAATCATCTCCTACTCTACCTCGGGCCTTCTGGTCTCTTCATTAGGCCATCCCAGCTCGTCACCAGGTCTTCCCACTCTGGGGTAATGGGAACCTGATGGATGCCCCTGGCTTCCTCAGCCTTCAGGACCTGCAGCTCAGCCCTAGACCATCTCACAACATCACCTTTCCATTCAGTCAGTGAGGGGTGGCCAGAGGCCTTCCAGCCCTTCGAGATCAGTCTTTTATAAAGGGCCAGGATCAGGTCCAAGAAACGCCCTCCCCCCTTCCCTCGTAGTGCAGCTGTCCTGAGGCCCAGCAAGCATAGAGCAGGGGTGGGCTGCAGCTCCGTCCCAAATAGTTCCGATAGAATAGCCATTATCTTCCTCCAGCCAGACTGAAGCACCGGGCATCTCCACACCATGTGGTCAAAGTCCGCATCTCCACCCCCACATCTCGGGCATGTCCTAGGGGGCCCCCGTAGATACGGAATAGTCGGTGAGGTGTAAGGTACGTCCTATATAGATAATTGTATTGGATGTATCTTAACCGCGTATTACGTGAAACCACCCAGGGGTAAGCCAGTGTTCTGTTCCACTCTGACTCAGACAAGTCCCGCCCGATCGTGTTCCCCCATCTTTCTCTCAAGGAATGTAGAGGGTCTAGCGCGGCCTCAATCTGGGCCCGGTATATTTTAGCGATCAAATGAGATTCCTCCCCTGATGTCAACAGTAGGTGAAGCACCCTGTGAATAGTGGACTCCGCGTTAATCGTGTCCCAGTGGTCTTTCAGAGTACGCACTAGCCTCCCAAAGAGCAAAAACTGACCCCGGGGAACACCCCCCCTTGATAGGTCAGTGAATCCCTTCAGCACACCCTCCTCAAAGAGCCCCCCAATTGTCTCCGCCCCTGCTCTAGTCCAAGGACCAAGCCTCAGACCCCCCAATCCTTTTCCCCCGGGCTCCAGAGCCAGAACCAATAACGGCAAAGCCGGGGAGTATGGCGGATCCACTCCAAGCCTTCTCACGCACCTTTTCCAGCATGCCATTGCGACACTAATCATTATGTTGTTCCCAAGTAGGGGAATCTTCCTGTCTGCCATGCGCGCTGCAATCCAAGCTATATCCATTACCCCATTGGAGGTACATAGGTCCAGGTGTCCTCTGCCCATCAGCCAACCAGACACCCACTGTAGTTGGGATGCCAGATAATATGCCTCAAAGTCAGGGGCACCCAGCCCACCCATGCGGGTCGGTCTGCAGATGGTCGTCAGTGCTGTGCGTCTGCGCCCATCGTCCCATATTAGCTCCCTGAGCAACGCGTTCAGTTCGCGAAACCATGCCCGGGGGATCAGTAATGGTAGATTAGCGAAGTAATAGAGGAGTCGAGGAAGCATAATCATTTTGGACAGAGCCACTCTGGCCATTATTGTTAGTTTCAATGAGCACCAGAACCCAACCGTGGACCGCAAGGAACGGAGTGCCTTGCCAAGATTACCAGCCCGGAGATCACTCAACTCATGGAATATTTGAATGCCCAGATATTTAAAGGTCTGTGGGGCCCAGTTCACGTCCATCGGGCATGCTCCTGGGCGCGTGCAGCCGGGTAGCATGGGAAACACATATGTTTTGCCGCGGTTAAGGCGTAGCCCCAATTCCTCCCCGAAGTCCTCCAGGACCCTTAGAGCCCAGGGGAGACCACCAGCCCCGTCCCTGAGATAAATTAGTATATTGTCCGCATACAGAGAGACAACATGCTCGGTTGGGTCCCATTCAATCCCCTTACCCACACCCTTCCTCCGCAGCTGGGCCGCCAGAGGCTCAATCGCCAGGGCAAACAGCAGCGGGGACAGGGGACACCCCTGCCTGGTTCCACGAAACACTGGGTATGCACTGGAAATTGTTCTGCCTGTCTTCACTTTCGCCAGTGGAGACGAATACAGCAGGTCCACCCATCTAACCCAGCTCTCCCGAGACGCATTCTTAACATCACCGCCCTTAGGTAGTCCCACCTAATCGAGTCGAAAGCCTTCTCGAAGTCCAACACCAGGAAGATCCCTGCTGGCGGTTTCAATTTGTTGGGCATGTGCAAGATAGTGAAAATTCGCCTAAGGTTCAGGGAGGTGCTGCGACCAGGGACAAAACCATTCTGGTCAGCGTGTATCAGTGTGGTCATGAGGAGGAGCAGTCGGTCGGCCATGATCTTACTAAGGATCTTAAAGTCACTGTTTAGTATCGATAATGGATGGAAGTCGGTCACCGATGCTTCCCTATTGTTTGTCTTGGGGAGTGGCACCACCAGAGCCTCACACAGTGTGCGTGGCAGCTCACCACGATGTATTGCCTCCGCGTACATCTCCGAAAACCTGCGAACCAGTAAAGCTTTATATTTTTTGTAAAAATCCATGGGAAGACCGTCCGTACCAGGGGTCTTCCCAGGGGCCAGCTGCGCTATGGCCTCACTTATCTCCTCCGCAGTCACCGCCCCCCCTAGGCTGTCCCTCCCTTCTGAAATCAGCATCGGCGGGGGATCTGCACTAAGAAGTTGTCAAAGGCCTCCGTCTCAAAATTACTAGGTCTCCTATACAGGTGCATATAATAATCCCTAAATGCGTCATTAATGGGGCCTGGACTAAGTCTACGATGTCCCCCTCTGTCCAGTACACTTGTGACGGGCTCGCTATCTCCACTCAGGCGCACCAGCCACGACAGTAGTTTACCCGATCTGCCCTCCTCTGACTGTAGGGATGCCAGGTATTTTTGCGTGCTGTGGCACCTGAGCCGCTCCTCAATTTGGGAGTGTTCTCTGCAGGCGTGGTCGTATTCCTCATCTCCTTGTGCTACCAGTCCCTGTCTCAATTCCCCCTCATGCATGGCCTTCTCCAGGGCAGTCAGTCCCCCTCAAGCGTGCGCCTCACCCCCACCAACTGCCCAAGACAGAAGCCCCTCGTCACCCCTTTGAGTGTCTCCCATTCCACATCCCTAGAAGGGGTGGATCCCTTGTTGGTCTCAATGTATTCTGCCAGATGGCAGCGCAGAGCCTCTCTGTACGCCTGATCCTCGAGCGCTGCGGGGGTTAGTCTCCACAACGGTATGGGGGGTCTGTCCTGCGATACCCTCAATGACAACAATAGGGGATTATGGTCCGATAGAGTGCGGGCAAGGTATTCAGAGTGAGTAACACTACGAGCCAGACCCGCAGTGCAGACTACCGTATCAATTCTTGTGTGCACCCGGTGGAGGCCCAAATAAAACGAGTTGTCCCTAACAACTGGATGCTGTACATGCCAGACATCCACCAACCCCCAAGTGCCCAGCCACTCACCCAGTCTTTGAGCTATCTTATTTGAGACTGCCCCCTGTAGTGGCGGGGTGGACCTGTCCGTGTTTATATCTAATACTGCGTTGAAGTCCCCTCCTATTAGTAATTCCCCAGTGCATTGGTGGGTAAGGTGTCTTGATAAACCTGTCTTAAAGGAGACCTGGTCCTGATTAGGGGCATAAATGCAACTCATAACCATCGGGGTCCCGTGTAGCTTCCCCTCCAGTATCACAAACCTGCCCTCTTTGTCTATGTTGGAAGAATCAATCGTTAGAGGGACTCCTGCCCTGACCCAAATCAATACGCCTCTTGCATAAGCTGAGTATTCCGTGGCAAACACCTGCCCCCTCCACCTACGTCTCAGTTTCTCTCCCTCCCCCATTGCCAGGTGGGTCTCCTGTAGCATTGCTACCTGCACTCCCATTCTCTTTAAGTAGGAGAGAACTCTATGTCTTTTGGCTGGCGTGCCCATCCCCCTGACATTCCAGGTTATGAAATTGCAGTCTGCCATCTTGTTCGCTCAGTCTGATAAAACTGGGCCTGGCGCGCCCGGGACTCTGATTGACCCTTTCGCATGCTCGTACCTTTATTGTGGTCGGTCTTCTCCACCCACAATGCCATTTTAACTCGTAACTGCAAACCCCAACTCCCCTTCCCCAGGGCGCCTCCGGAACTGTAGGTTGCCCAGAAAACTGTGCAACAGTGCAACTTGTTCAAACACATAACTGAAGTACTCGCCAGCCTAGTTAGACAGGCGAGATTCTAGTCAGTGGGGGTGGCCAGGTCCGGAGGGGCCACTCGCTCACTCGGTGTGCCTTGTCTCCGGGCGACTCTGAAGGCCTGGATTATTCGAGCTCGTCGGCCGTTTGTGGGGTCACCTTCGGGGCGCAAGACAAGCACCCCAATTCCCCTGCGGAGGACACCAGTGTGTCATCGGACTCTCCTTCAGAACCCTCCTGGGGTGACACCTCTCCGCCCACTCGGGCCGCCGCCTCCAGGGCCGCCCTCCTGCCCGTCTCTCTCTGTGTTTGCGTTGGTGCCAGTCGCGGACGATCTCTGGGCCTCTTCCCCCTCGGGGTCCGGCGAGTCTTACTCCCCTCCTTGCCCTCACGTGCGGGTCGCACCGTTTGGGACCCATGTCTTTCGAGCCATTCCCATGCCTCCTCCAGGGACTGAAAGAACTTGGTCTTCCCCTCCACTATCACTCTTAGTCTTGCTGGATATAGCAGCAAGTACTGGATCCCTTTGTCGCGTAAGGCCCTTTTAACTGCTAGGAATGAGGCTCGCCTGTTCTGGACGTCTAGTGTGAAGTCCTGGAATAGCGTCACTTCACCATTTGCTACTTTAAACAGGCCCATCTCTCTGGCCTTCTGTAAGGGGATGTCTCTGTCCCTGTAGTGCAGGAGTTTGGCGATTACAGCGCGGGGAGGTCTGCCAGGGGCAAGAGGTCTTGCCGGCACCCGATGCGCCCGCTCTAGCGTGTAGAAGGGGGTCAGGCACCCCGGTGCGACCACCGTGCTCAACCATTTCTCCAGAAATTCCACCATGTTCGTCCCCTCGGTCCCTTCGGGGAGGCCCACCACGCGCACATTGTTCCTCCTGTTTCTTCCCTCCACATCTTCGGCTCGCTGTTCAAGCCGTGCCACTCTGCTGGCAAGGGAGGTTACCTCGGCCGCCACGTCCTTCTGCTTTGGCACGATGTCCGCTAACGTGGATTCCGTTTCTTTGACTCTGTCTACCAGTTTATGGTGATAAGCTCTCAGGAGACCCACCTCAATCGCAACTTGGTTAATGTTGCGCTGCAATGTTGACTTTGTGTCCTCTATCGCCCCAAGTATCTTGTCTAGGGTGTCTTGGACTTTGACTTGTGACTGGTCCTGTGAGTCTGCTTCTCTGTCCCTGGGCAGCGCCGCGGGGTCCATGGTTCTGCTCTTGTGTCGGCCCTTGGGGGGCATCGGTCGAGCAAGGGGACGTATCCCAGAGGCCTGGAAAGCGGCCCAAATGTTATTGTGTGCTCTTCTCCTGCCGTGTCCCCCCGTTCTGGTCTCCACTGATCTCACCACAGCCCCCGGGTAGCCCTGGGCCTGGCCCCAGGCATCCCGCCGGCCATCCTCAACTTCAAGTCGCAAGACCAGGGGACACTACGTTGACAGTCCATGGCTGATTGCCACATGCTTCAGTCCTAGCTCTTCCACTCGTTACGCACACAGGGCCACTCCCTATCAGCTGGGATCAGGAATGCGCTGCAACTGCGGCCTGGTCGCCTTTCCGCGCAGGGAATTTACTACCTCTCCAGCGATTCCTCCTTGTCTATATCGTCACACTTGGTTGTGCCCAGCGTACTCTTTCAGGGGTCGACGGCGCTCCAAGGCACCCAGCAGTTCGACGGTCTTCCCCCGCCAGGCAGCCAGTCACTATTCCCTTGTGGGGTGAGCCTCCTCAGCCGCCAGCTCCACTGGACCTTTCCTTTCTGCTCCAACTCATACTCTTCAGGGGGGGCGGGCCTCCCCCCCCACTCCCAGATCAGCCCCCGGTGATCCTGCACAGTGCGATCTCGGGCCAGCCCCTGTTCCCCGCCGGGTCGTGCCCTCGCCCCCTGCTCCGGCCTTCTACTGCTTCTCAAGGGCCTGAGAGGGCCTACAGGGCCCCCGACCAGCAGAGCCCATCTCCGTACGTGCAACTCTCGGGGTCACCTGCCCCCCTCCAGCAACTCGTCAGACGGCCCCCTCAGGGAGCCCGCGGGCCGCGCCGCCGATCCACCTTCCTGGTGCCCTGCCTGGGCCTAGCGCTACGCCCGCTGGTCGGCCCCAGCAAAAACCAGGGCCGCGCCCGCCTTACCTGCTTTGTGCTTAGGGTGTTCAATGGGGCGAGGACCCACCAGGGCCCCCAGCCCCCGCCAGCCGCTCCGGCACCTTCAGCGCAGCAGGGAGACCCGGACGAGGTCCCCGCCGCACACGGGCCGTCTGCTCCTCACTCGCGGGGGCCCGCAGCTCCACTCAAGGCTGTGGCTTCAGGCGAGGGGAGGGGCCGCCAGCCTTCTCCCTCGTCAGTCGGGTCCTCCGCTCCCCTCCGGTCCGCAGCGGAGGCTCGGCTGCGTCGTGGGCCGGTCCTCGGCACAGCACCCGCACTCCAAGGAGGGCCGGCCCGGGCTCGCTCGTTTTTCAGGATTTTTACTATCGGCCCTTCCGGAGTGATAGATTCAGACGTGCGCCATGTTCAGAAACTTGGCCACACCCTCACCTTGACCCCCACCCATCTCTAAAACCTAAGCTACCCAAACCTCCATCCCTCATTGGGGTGGTGCACTGTGTGGAATGGAGCGGGGTATAGGGAGTCGGGGTGAGGGGGTGACATGCCATGCAGGTATCGGTGGAGGTAGGTTAGTAAGGGTGACTTACCAGTGCCCAGCCCTCAAGTGACTCCAGTTAGGCCCTCAGGATGCAGGATTGCCAAAACTTGTTACTCCCATGCTGTCAACTGTGGGGAAAGAGGTGGGGGTCCACCGTCAGTCTTCATGATGGCGAGCTGGTGCCTTGATGCAATGGAACGCACCTTCACCCGCAGGTCGTTCCACCTCTTTCGGATGTCGTCCCTTATGCGTGGACATTGTCCCACAGAGTTCACCCTGACCACGATCCTCCATCATAACTCCATCTTCCTGGCAACGGAGATCTGCTGGACCTGTGCACCAAACAGCTGCCGCTCTACCCTGACGATATCCTCTACCATCACCCGCAACTCCCAATCAGTGAAACGGGAGTGCTTTTGTGGGGACATGCCTATTGTGTGTTGTGTGTGTTGTGCAGAAGGTGTTCAGTGTTGTGGTAGGGTGTGTGGTGTGTGATACGTGACGGATGTATAGTTAAATGTGGTGTGTGTTTGTGCAGTACTCTATGGGATAGGCCTGGCAAGGTGTGGTAGTCTTTTCGTGTTTGCAAAGGATTGTGCATTATGTGGGGGGGTGTTTTATAGTGCTGTTGGTGGGTGTGTAGGGTGTGAGCATATGTCTCAGGTGTGGGTTTTTTGTTCTGGCCAACGTTGGGTTGAAGTGGTGTTGGGTGCCCAATTACGCTGAGCGGTGTGCACTGCCAATGGTTGACCGCCATTGAATGTCCGCTGTGGTGATCTGTGGATCATAATTTGGAGGGTGGTGTTTTGCTGGCGTAGCGGTGAGGGTGGTGGGGCCAACAGTTTTTTGCCTTTGTTGGGTCTGGTGGACTTGTAGTTGTGGCTGGTTTCTGTTGGATTTGTGTTTGTGTGTCATAATCTGGCAGGCGGATTACTACCTCCGTGGCGGTCTGTTGGCAGCCGTCACCAAGGCGGACTTCGGAATAGACCGCCAATGTCTTAATGACCACCTGAATATGGGAAGTTTGTCAGGACATATAAAAAGCAAGGAAGACAGATCATCTTGAAGAGGGCATTGTGGTCTAATGGGTTCAGAGACAGGTGATGCCAGCGAGCCAGGTCCCCGGCGAGAGCCCGACATAGGGGCTGAAAGTTTAGCTGCCAAGCCAGATACTGGAGTGGGGATAAATGGATCCTCAAGTATTTAAATGTGTTCCGCCTCACCGGGATATCAGGACACCAGCCACTGCCCCCGCGTTTTCTCGCACCTCCACTAGTAGCGACTTCCTAAGATTCAATCTCAGCCTAGAGGCCTCGCCATATAACGTCAAGAGCTCAAGACAACAGGGTCCAGAGCTCTAGGGCTCCTCCAAGAACACCAGGAAGTTGTCAGCGTATAGGGACACGTGATCCTCATACCGGACCCCCCTTCTCCAACCACTCATGAGAGGGTCACAACATAGGAGGCAAGCCAGTGGCTCGATGGCCAGAGCAAATAGTGGAGGGGTGGGAGGGCCTCCCTGAAGCGTCCCACATCAAATCGGAAAGGGGTCTGACATGACACCATTAACTCACACCTGCTTCAACGTATCATGATAAAGAAAGTGGACCATTTTCCAAAATGTCCGGTCAGAGCCCATTCGCACCAGGACATCTTCAAGGAAGTTCCAAGCCAGGGTATCGAAAGCCTTATGGAAGTCTACCAAAAGGAGTGCCAACCTACCCTCCAGTCTCTCCTTCTGCAAAAGTGCCACCTGGACCCATCATAGGCAATGTCGTCCGGTCGCCAGAATCTTTGCATACATTTTTTAATCCATGTTGATCAATAAAATAGGGTGATAGGCTGAACACTGATCCTGGGGTAAGTCACCCTTGGGTATGACCACAATTGTGGTGCAACTTGAAGCGCCTCCTCATCTGTGTTGAGCATATGGGGAACCATGTGCGAGCAAAACTTCGTATAATATTCGATGGGGTACTCATCCAGGCCAGATATTTTCCCAGATTGAAGGCCTGAAATGGTGTCTTCCACCTCCTCCTTTGTCAGAGGTAGGACTAGCTCTTTAGCCAGCGCCACTGGGATGGAGGGCAGTGAAATATCCCCCAGAACGGGGTTCTTCTGTTCCTCGCAGGGCTGAGGAGCTGACGCATAGAGATCTTTGTAATAGGAGGTGAAAGTATGAGCGATCATCTGCAGCTCCTCCTGTACAGACTCTGTCTGGTCCCTGAAGAGTGTCACCTCATGGGTCGAAACGTCAAGGGTCGCCAAACAATAAAACAGTTTACTGATGTTGTCACCTAGCGTGTATACCCTCTGTGTCGAGGCCTGCCAACACTGTCTAGCCTCCTCTTGGGACGCCTGTCAGAATTCCTCTTGCAGCAGCACCAGTTGTCTTCCCAGTTCCCCGCTGTGCCTGCCGGGCTTATCGCCCCCTGACATATCCTTTGATAATTCCCCTCAGGAAGGGCTTGCCAGCCGCCCAGAGCGTCTTTGACAACACCACTGACCCAGTGTTTTCCCTAAGGTAGTTCTTTAGTTCCTGGTCTATGAAGTCAACACACTCAGGGTCTTTCAGGTATCACGTGCTAAAGCACCACATCGGGTGCTGGGTTTGTGAGGGTGTGCCCGAGCCTATCAGAATGGGAGCATGGTCAGAAATACCACGGACCAGAATCTGGACGGAGGTCAAGGCCAGGAGATCCACCGCCGGAAGCCATATCAGATCTATCTGCACCTCTGTGTGGTGGACTGCAGGTTGATGAGTGAATGCTATCACTAACGGATGCCAAGAACGCCATGCATCGCATGGGCCGAGAGAGTACGCCCATGTCGAAAGGTATGTCGCTCCAGGCCACCAACCCGGGTGCGGGTCAGCTGAAGTGTCTCGGGTAGGGTCAGGGACCACATTGAAATCGCCCCTATAATCATCTTGCCCTGTGGAAGGGTCAGCAGTAAAGTCTGCAGGTCAGTCAATGTGGGCCGTAGTAACTGTGGAGTGACATAACAGAAAAGCAGGTTGACCTATCTGCGGGCCAGGCAGCCCTCTATGTCAACGTATCTCCCCTGGGTGTCAGCGTGGATCCTGGCCACCAACATGGGCAGCGACTTATGAAGCATGAGGGCTGACCCCCGAGAGCCTCTGGAGAATCCAGCATGAACACCTGGTCATAACTAAAACAACTTAGAAATGTACACTGGGTATCAACCAAGTAGGTCTCCTGCAGGAGAACAAAACGAGGGTGATATCTCTTATTATATCACAAACCGGCTGATCTCTTGATACGATCTAGCAAGCCGTTAACATTCCAAGAGAGCATTGTGGGCATGGTGATAGAGTGTATGTATGCGGTGGGCTCAACCATGCTCCCACATGCGATCGGGACTGCTGAGTGCACAGACTACCATGGGCAGAGAGGGTCAGTATGCAGTCGTGGCTGGTGGGGATTATAAGGGGTGGGGTGATTCGGCGCTTGTCGGGGGGACTGGGAGGAATAATAAAAACATTTATAAAATCGATAAAAAATAAAATTTACCTGCTCCACTCCTGCGCCGCGCCACTCCTCATTCCCTTGTAGCTCCAGGCAGGCACAGGCTCCCAGCCTGCCCTGCACCAATACTGAAGCTGCTCAGAGCAGCATTAGGATTGGCTGGAAGCACCCCGCCAGGGAGCTCCCAGGGAAACTGGGAGCCTGTGAAGGCTCTCTCCAGCCCGGCAGCTATGTTGCCGGGCTGGAGAGAGCCCTATGCACATGTGTGTTTGACCGGCCTGAGACGGCCAGTAAAACACATATGCGCACTGATGGAGTGCACAGTACACTCCCCTCATCATCGTCATACCCCATGGCCCCACCCCTTTAACAACCAAACTATAATAAACCTGGTTTATTATAGTTTGGGTGTTAAAGGTTTGCAGTGGCTGCTGCTGGCGGGGGCGACGCTCCTCCACTCTAATGGAGGAGCCGCCCCTGTAAGTATGTGATCCACTAGGACACTCACTGTGAACACAGTTAACCTAGAAAACAAGCGACTAACACAAACATAGCAACACAACACAACTTCCTGTGAGTCCCCCCAACATTCCTCGCCCCATACTTCTCTCCCTGAAGCATCTGTCGCCCCTTCCCAAGACATCTTGAAACCCAGCAGGCTAAAACAACTCAGTTTTAGGGGCCCTTGCAGCTAAACAATGCCATGGATACGGATGTGTCCCCTGACAGCAGCAAATGAATCACCCAAAAAAAGGGAAAAAATTACATTTCCTGACTCCAGGACGTGGCGGCCTGTCCAGGTCCATCAGTTCTGGCGATCGCAGTGTAGCCTGGCCCAGGCCTCCTTCACCAGTCCGTCTTCTTGCGACCCGGCATACAGCGCCCTCAGTCAGTCGACGGAGTCGGTATCTCCTCCCATGGAATAAAAAGGGCAGAAGTGGTCACTAGAGCAGCATCCATGCCGGTCTCCGTCCACACCTCACACAACGGCGAGGTCTCCGGGCGTCCATTCCTCTCCCCCACGCTCCACTTGCGACTTCCACAAGTGGGAATGCCTCTTTCATGATCGGGGTGACAGGGAGGTCTCCTCAGGGTCTCCAGAACCTCCTGCCAGCCCCTCTTTCGACTCTGGAGTCTGCAGGATACGTTTTTATGCCACCCACTTCCAAGCCTGCTCCGGAGTCTCAAAGACATAACTGTTGGATTGAAAAATTACTTTCAGGCGGGGGAAAAGCAGCATATATCGGAGATTCAGCACTCGCAGTTGAACAGCCTTGAAGGATCTGCGATTTTGATGTACTGCCCTAAAATAGGCCGGGAAGAGAGGGATTTTGGAGTTCTGAGATAAGAGATCTGGGCGGGTCATCGCCTCGGGCAAGATAGTGTCCTGGTCTTTAAAAGTCAGGATCACTGGGCGGGGTGGAGCACCTACAGGCTGTCTAGGCGCCACGGACTGGTGGGCCCGCTTTATGATGACTGTGGCGGACAGTTTCTCTGCATTCACCCAGGTGCGAAACCACCTTTCAAGGGCTACGGCCAGGTCAGGTTCATCCAAGTTGTCCTGCAGGCCCACCAGGCACAGGTTGTTACACCGTGCCCGGTTCTCTCCGTCCTCTGCTAGTTCATGTAGTACAGTCACCGAGGACATAAGTTTCGAGACCTGGTTTTTGAGGGCGGCCAACTCATTCTCTGCCATGCAAATGTGTCTCTGAGCCTCACTGACCCTCCCTGTCATCCCCCGCAGGTCCTACTGGATCAACGAGAAGTCTACTCGGAGTTCGTCAACCGTGTGTTCCATAGCATCCAGTAAGTTGTGGATCGCCTTAAGGATGACATTGAGGTCCGGCTGTGGTGCAGAGGGCCCTGGGGAGGAGTCAGCTGACCCAGCCACATCATCTGCAGCCTGTTCATTCACTGATCCCTCTTCGTCTGGGCCTGTGCCGGCGGTGATGGCCTGTTCCGGCCCACGGTGAGTTGGCCCCATCTCCCAAGGCCACAGGGCAGAGGATAAGAGATCAAAATGATGCTGGTCAATCACCAACTGCAGGCAGCACCAGTTTGGGGTCAGCCCACAGGACCACCACCACCCGTCCGGTTCTCCACTTAGACGCCCACTCAGAGGCCTGTCCCAGCCCTAGGAGGGCGGAATGACCACCAGGATGCACACCTCCACGTCCCCTGCGTCCGTCCTTCAATACTCCTCAGTCCCCCAGGCTGCCTAGCATAGTTGTCTCCTCCGTCGCAGGGAAGAGGACCCAGCCGGCTGTGGCTCAGTAGGCACTTCAAATATAAGGCAGGGGTGGGGGGGAACATGACCCCCAGTCAGCCCGTCCAATCGGGCCCCGTTCTGTTCATCTAAGTCCCCGCTGGAGCACCCATACATCCCATCAGGTCTTCTCTGTCATTGATAGCTCCACTCCAATAACCCCACCGAGAGGGGGGGGCACAAGTTCAAGGCCAGACCAGCTGTCATCCCCCGCCGGTCCCTCCCCCCCCCCGACCACCAGGCACCACAGGGGCTCAAAATGCACACAAGAAGGGGTGGGAGAAGAAAACAGGGGAGCGGTTGCCACTCCCCCCCACAGGAGTGGAAAAAAGGGGGAGCGTGTTATATCACTGCCACGGCCCTGCCACGCCTTGGCCCTTGTCCAGCCGCCCTCTCTCATCATCTCCTTTCCAGCACTGGGGTGATGCCTTCCAGGTGTCTCGCGGCAGCCCCAGGCCACCGGAGCAAGGCTCGGGCCCAGTCAAGGCCTCAGGGGAGGAGCCGCCTACGCGCCCATGTACAAGGCGCCCCGATTGCAGCACCACCGTGGACTCAGGCCTGCCTCACGCGTGCCTGCCATCTTAGGGGCAGGAAGGCACCGCAGATAGGCATCCTGCACCGGTCTGACAGCTGACTGGCCCGATGCAGCCTGGTCCTCCTCTTCCCACAGTCACCACAACAGATCAGCCCCCCATCCCACTGGGGTCTACCGAGGGGCTCTATGTCAGGCAGGATTCTAGTGGAATGTCGGTGGGCTGCGGAGCTCACCCAAAACACGGACACCATGTTTGCCTACGTGGCACTTCCTGACTTGTCTACCTTTTATTACTGAATGAGATTACGATCTTCTTTTAGGTCAGTAAAGCCAGTATAAAGGCCTAAACCCAGGTCAAACACCCTGCACTCTGTCCACAGGCTATCAATGAACATAAGAATCAGGATGAAAGCTGTTGTAGTGTATGAATAGGTGCAATAAAAATGATTGGGTTAAATTTCATCTCTAGAAACTGCTAGGGCCTTATAGCTTTCTTAGTAGAGCATCATTTTAACTGCTCCACTTATTCTACTATCAAGAGTCACTACGTGTCAGATAAGTCTTACCTGCTTCACCTCGTTACCACCGCAAAAAAGCATCTTGTTTAATTATTTGTCTGTGATAAGGTGATGGTGGTATCCCTGCTGGCTCACCAAATACGCACCATATTTTATATGGGTAGTGTTATTTGCTGCCCAATTCTAATATGATCGTGAAGGAATAAAGGACAACAGTAGAGTGGCACCAAGTAATCGCTCTCCCCCTCCGTCGGGCGCAGTAAATTCATGGGGATTCTAGGCCAGCGCTAGTCCCAAATGATTGCCAGAGCCACGGGAGGCAGAGGACTCACTACCCTGCTGCACCATAGAGATAATCTTTAGATTTACCTTAATTTGGTATACTTCACTTTGGGGAATCCTGCAAATATTCACTGACTGGGTTACTTTCTCTTCCGTTCTCCCACAAGATTAACAGATTAACCATCATTGGCAAAGCCAATATGGCTTGCCTTGTTGATCTATTGGCTTTGTCATTGCTTGTAAGCAAAATATATTTACCTTTGTAAAACAAAGGAAACCCTGGATGAGAGCCACTGTTGCCAGTCCTGACATTCTGAAGGTACAGGCATGCCCGATCATGTATATGTGCACCTAGACAACGAAACAGGCTCCGTTTATTTTTTTTAAATTAACGATCTAATATGGCAAACAAAAAATACCACTTGCAGAGTGATCCAGCAGCAAAACCAGCTGCACAGATCCCGAAAAAAATGAAATAAAAAGTACTGAAATGACCGTGAGGGGCAAGAGAGCAATGATGGAGTGTGTGGGGACCAATGGAGGCTGAAAAAACTTTTTAGAATGCTACGGGGGCCAGGCAACACACGTCAGCTGCTGAACCTTCCAAAAACGTGAACTAAATTGAAAACATAGATTTCATGGTCTGCAAGGGGTAGGTGAGGGATGGGTGAAGGCAGGGCTCAATTTTTAAATAAAAACGTGCCGGTGTCCCAAAATCTTCTCTGAAACACGCGGCTGTTGCAATTAAACCTGGGAGCACAGAATACTGAGGCAGCAATCCTGAAGCCATCTTGGCCCTCTTTAGTCCATTTACAGCCATTACTGGCTCACTCTTGCAGCTTTCTGTTTTCTCCCTTTGTTGCGCTTTTCCGTTTTTCTCTTCCTCCGTCTTTCCCATATGTGTCTTTTGCTTGCAATAAGTGCTTGAGGCAGAAAAATATGTGCCGGCACTCAAAAATAAGTGCCAGTGCCCCGCACCGGAAACCACCTGCTCAAATTAAGCACTGAGTGAACGAGAATTTAGAGGATTGGTGAATATTTGTGGTGGTATACATACATCGATGGAAGACTCCATGAATGATTCTCAGCCACTGGTAATTACTCCGGACTGCATTCCACTCCTTTGTTATTTTGCACACTATGCTACCTCACTTTGGACCCAGCTGTATGCAAATCCGTCTTGATCCTGCTACAGTAGGAAGAGTTGAGGCTGAGATACTAGGCCAGGTCCTCCCTGAACCTGAAATCAAGCAACCCAGGACATGTTTTGCCCTATCTATACCCAGATGATGAGCCCTGACTAGGGCGAAACCGGTCCTAGCTTGCATGGGTCCACTTAAGGGAGGACTGTAAAGGAAAAACAGAAAGAGGTTTGTGGTATAATACACTGGTTCAAATGGTAGGCAGATGTTGAAATCCCAACCGGAGCACTTAGACAGGTTTTCAGAGAAGATAAAAAGAATATGCTCCCTTCTGTACTTGTCAAGCATATTCTTCCTGGCATCATGTGTAATACCGGATTTTTATGATGTGGGTGAAACCATGATGCGATTAAGGAAAATAATTTTATGTACTTTACTTTTTGTCACGTACTTTAGCACTGCTTTGCGTACACATTTTTGAGCCAATGTCCAGGTGGCCCGGCTTTTTCCATGTTCAAACTCCAACGTTAGTTATGGCTGTCCCAGGTCAAACAGGATGACTCTAGAAGCCATCCCACAGTGATTGGATGATCATCCAACTACTCTAGAAGTAATTTTCACATCATCAGACATCATCAAGCGCTTTACGTCATCAGCAGAGTTTAGAAAAGTGAGCCTGATGATTTGACATGACTTAAAAATGAGTGGCTGATGACTTCACAAGTCGTGATTATTTGTGATGGCCAGAGGATGAGCACCTGATGACTTCTAGTGCTGAGATTGTTGCTGATGATTTGAGGATGCTTTGAAGATGACTATCTGATTACTTCATAGGCACTAACAAGATTAAAGTGGGTCTGATGATTTGAGCAGGACTTGCTCATTGCTTCAAGAGCCTTTGTCTGTTTTGGTTTCATTTTTGTTACAAAAAAATAACCCTTATGGATAATTTCAGAATTATTTGTTGATTGGTGAAAAACAAACACCATTTAGTTATTTTATAAGTTTTCATTTACATACAAATAAGCACCCAATGTTATTCTGATAACTGTTAATATGTTGTTCACAGGATAATACTTTTCTACTTTTCATCTAATTTCGTAATGGGTAAAAACAAGCAGCCAGTGTTAAAATGAGCAGTACATTACATTAATAAAGACGTAAGTTGAGTAGTATAGATAGGGCCATTAGATTTAAGGGATCATCCTAGATTTCGTTCTTGCTCAAAATGTGTGATCCGAGGCAAATATTATATTTCTCAGATCCTCCTGTCTGTTTATTATTGTATTCCTTCCAATACATGACTTTAGTATGTGCGCTGTACAAAAACCTCTCTTGTTTTCATTTAATAGCTTACAATGTTCCATTTGTAATAAGAATCCGGCCACATACAGAATACCCATGACCTCTGACTTCCCTCTTAGTGCAGGGGCAGAATTGTTTCTCGGTTTTTGTTTTAAAACGTGCACTTTTAATTAATAACAAATAATCTGATTTACTCTGGAGAAACGCTTCAGTGTGTAAAATAAATACACTTACTTAAATTTTGAAGCCACCTCATTTTATGCATGCATTATCTCTCTTACAGTCTGAACCAACCCGTAACTCAATGCTCTCTGTTACTTTGTTGGCTCGCCTTTCTTTACATTTTATGAGGTAAGTTAGGACATCAGTTTTCATTGCCTGTGCTTGATGACTGCAAGTTAATACTTGATGCAGTTTTGCAGTTCTTTTTCTGTTTCAGGTATCACACAGTATTGCCTCTGCATTGGACGGGTGCAGAATTTGAGGTGCAGGCTGCAGGAACCATCGGAGAAGGGAGAAAGTTCTGCTTCGTCGAACAGTGTGCATATTCTGGGAGAGTTTACTTGAGAGGGAAAGAAGAAAGCGTTGCTCCGTTTCTTTGGTATTTTTGGCTCGGGGACAGTGAGAAGAGATAGAAATTGAGACAGGATTGATCCTCGCCTTTTAGCGTTCTTGACAAATGCCGCACTTTGTTTCAAAGGGGGGGGAGTTTGCCACTCTTTATTATCTGGCATCAAAATGTAGTGCTTTGTTTGCGAGAGGTGGTGGATGCAGGATTCCAGCTCTCCTCTGAGCTTTATTTATTGTGGATTTCTTATTGAAAAGCCGGGAATAGACCGACCTGCCCATGTCAAACAGGATTACTTTAGAAGCCATCCCAGAGTCATTGAATGATCATCCAAGTACTGTAGAAGTCATTTTCACATCATCAGACATCATCAAGCTTGTGAAGTCATCAGCAAAGTTTAGAAACATGAGCCAGATGATTTGAGAATGACTTGAAAATAAGTATACAATGAATTCACAAGGTTTGACTATTCTGGATGACTTCGGGAGGATTTAAAAATGAGTATCTGATGGCTTCTAAAGGTGTGACTGTTCCTGATGACTCCAGGAGGATTTAAGAATGAGTATCTGATTACTTCACAAGGTGTGACTATTTATGATGACTTAAGGAAGATTTAAGAATCAGTATCTGATTACTTTATAAGATCCAATGGTTCTTGGTGGTTTGGAAATAAACATGTTTTCAGAATGATTTGCTGATTACCTGAAGAATATTTCCACTATTTTGGTTTCATTTTTTGAAAGAAAGTTCTAAACTGCTGTGTGATTTTAGAATTATTTGCTGATTACTGCTCAGTGAACACTATTCAGGTATTAAATGGGTTTTCTTTACATGCAAATTATCATACAGTGTGCTTCATAAGAGATGTACTAAGAACAGTCACATATAAATATTTTTTTTTTTTATTTTACATCATTTTTGTTTATAATAATCAGAATTATCAAGCATGTTGTGATAAAATGTTCAAAACATTTTGATTTCGATTCCAATTGATCAATTGTAGGTAGGGCCAATGGAATTAAGCAGCAATAGAGTATGAAATTATGGGGCTATGTTGTCTAAACCATGCAACTGGTAAAAACAAATTATGAATTTGAAGAATGTAAATTATACTGCGTGTTCTGTGAAATTTAACCTCGTGACATTTTAACAAGGGGTTGCAGGCTCGAGCATCTTGAAACTTTACATGCTTTTTTTAACTGTGCAAAGTGCAAAATTGCAAAGTAAAAAAAAAACATGGCAGCTTCAGCAGAATTCTGTGGCAGTGAGAAACCATTCCTGCAAAGGTGACTTTCAGTCCGTGGACTGTTGCTGCTTGGCCGTGGTTTCCATCGGAGACCCTGCCTGGCACATGTTTCCTAATCAGATTCTGAGTCAAACAGAATGCACTGTCTCCTGCTACCAAGTGAAGACACTTAACCCCTCATCAGGACTATTACAGATGGAAAAGGCCATCCGCTAAAGTCCCGCGGTCGGGTTACTGCCAAACCAGACAGTGAAAAGCGTGACGGGCTGGCGCCCATGGGGCCATCAGCAACTCATCTCCACCAGCCTGTACATGGCAGTGCTACCGCTATGTAATTGCCAGCGGAGAAGGGACTCGTAATCAAGCAGTGCTGCTCTGGAGAACTCGGACCGCCAGCACCGTCAGCCCCTCCAGTGGAGGAGAAGTGGCTGTGCTGGCGGTCCGCGTGTGGCGCAACTGCCACGGTCGTAATGTGGCTGTTGAACCACCACATTGGCGGCATTCCAACCGCCACTGTGGCCCTGGCGGTCTTAAAACCGCCAGGTCCATAATTAGGGGCTTACTCTGACGCCCCCACAGATATTGTATTCAGAACTTGACCATCACCCCAGTCTCCACCCTTTTAGTGTCAAGTGGCCTACCTTGGAAAGCCAAAGGTTGGGACACTCTAAGGCCGAAAAAAGTCCAGTGTACAAACTTCAGGTCAGGTAGGTAAAACTTTGCCTTGGTGAAGCTGAGAAGCAACAGCAACTTCATAGCAGACTAGGTTTCATGACTTTGTGGTTGGAGGGTAAATCTTCACCTGCCTCAATTTTCAACACAAAGAGGTATGGATAAAAAGTACATTGTGGTGCTTTAAGTAACTATTCACCTACTCACCCACCAAATACCAAGTACTTTACTAATCAAAAGTCAGACCTACTGTCTTTACCGCTACTTGCAATTAATACTGCATTTTCTATCTTTCACAAGAAGATAGTCTGTTTAAATCATGTAAATATGGGGGTGGGGGGCGAAATATTCATCATTTTTGTTTACTAATTGCACAAAGTTATGGCAAAATTTTACAAAATCTGATTTAATTTTGCGAATTGCAAATCCATTTTTTTGAGCTATATTGTAGGGTGAAATGTGTAAATTTTTGGTGCAAGGACACGTTTACACAAATGCACTGTGAACAACAGCTACTTGCATTCTGTTGTTCCCATGAATTTGCATTAAATTGTTTCCACAAGTTGCACTTTCAATGGTAGCATGTAGCAAGCTTAATGCAAAATTCCCAAAATTATGTGAATTATGCTGACGCAATTTAAATTTTGTCCAGGCCGTTGAGTAGGGCCTTACGACCATCTGGATGTTAGAGCACAAGATCTGGGACGGCAGTTCTGAAGTCACTATTTCAGAAGAATGGCTTCACTTTCTTCAGTACAGAGGGATGGTACCCAACCATCTTGGTTTTCCTAAGGATGAGTTCCTTCAGGGTGAGGTCATTGTGCAGAATGAATACAAATGACTTGGCATGGGTGAATGGTAGGGTTCAAATATGTCCATGTCCATGTCACTGTGCCAGGTTTGCACTACTTGTTGCTTGTTGTTCTTGAAAAATAGTGGGAATTCTGTCTTGGTAGGGTTGAGCTTCAGGTACATGTTGGGCATCCAGATCTGGATAAGGTGACGGCAGTGTTTGAGGTGTTATATTTTCTTTAGATTTCAGGGGAATGAGCTTCTATGGCACACTACCTGTAATTGTTGTCAATATTCACTAGTGTCAGACCCACCAGTACTGTTGGATAATCAAGTTATGCCCAGTGAGCACCTCTCTCGCCAGCAAGTAAACCAGTCAAGCCATACTGCAGAAGATGGCTGTGGGTTAGGAGTGTAGACGTGATTTCTCATCCTTCACAGGAATCAAAACGCCTCTCTGAGGTTGAGAGATCTTGTGACCCAGTAAAGAGTGTTGTGAACCATCAACAAATTAGACACCATGACCAATGTGCCACACAATTAAAAACTCCACTCAATAAATTTTCAATGCTATAGTTTCTATAATCACAAAGCTATGAGGACTGTGTGCAAAATCAAATTGTAAAGATAAATCAAAACCACTGGTTGTCCAAAACATCTAAACAAGTTTAATCTAATTCACATCAACACAATTAAGCATTCAAGTATAATAATGCACATCATAAAAGTATATGCACTATAAAAGGGAAACATTTTGCATGAAAAAAAATTCAGAAATGCAACATCTGAAAAAAATGTATACTCTTAGGGATGGAAAATTTTATTTTACTTTCATTGTAAAATGTAAACAGGGACTGCATCACTGACATGGGTTGCCTTAATGGAAGGGTTTAATATTGTTCTATGCACTATGTACAGAGGCAAATGATTGAATGAGCATGTGGCCTAAACACCTTTATGACCCACCAACATTCACTGTCAGAAAATTTTGCTGCCGTCAGCTTGAACTCCAGAGCTCTCAATGATATTTCGTCATGCACACCCACCCACAAACAGAACTTATACAGACACCTACAGGCAACTCACTTCATAGTATGCAATATACAAGAGTCACATGTTGCATGGGAAAAATAGAGAAATACGTCTCGAAAAGGCATGTACTCTTAAGGAATACAAGATTTCTGAAGGTCTGCTTCTTCATGTAGACCAATATTTTCTCTGTTCTAATTTGCCACTTATTAAATACATTTTAAGGGTCAAGTCTGCATGAGCATGCGCTAGAGTATGTATCTCGCTAGCGAGTCACTGTTAACTAAAAGGGCTTAGAGCCTGCCCATGGCTCACCATTTGTCCCCTGACCTGGAACTCTTCTTTACAGCCTCATAATTCATCACTGCAGGCCTAGAATCATTTCCATCCCTCGCTGTGGAGCATGGACAAAGCACTGATTGATTCAACTTAATCAGTGCTCATCCGCTGCCCCCTACATGATTGAGGTACTATTTTGTTCTTTTTAACTATTAGTGATCTGCAAACAGAATGCATGTGAGTGGCAAAAACATGCCCAGAAGGACAAGAAAAATGGCAAAGATTTAATTCCTATAGTTAACTTTTTTTATTTTGCCAAGTATTGTTTTCTCACTTTGCACTCATGTTTTCTTTTGGTTTTATTTTGTGGGCGCTGTCCTCAATAGACGAGGATTATCTTTGTTCCAAGTATTGCAAAGCCTACATTGTTTCTGAAATGATGCTTTAAGACATAATCGTGCAGTACACACCAATCCACCCCACTCCAATCCATGCCAATCTAGCCCACCTCACCCCACATCAATCCACCCCACTCAATCCAATCCACCCCAGGCCAGTCTAATCCACCCCACTCCAATCCAAACCACTCACCCCAACCAATCCACCACACTCCAATCCCCCAAGCCCACCCCACTCCAATTTACCCCCGTGACAGGGATACCGTAATGACAACTAGTAGCCAGTATATATGGTGCACACAAGGTCTTTATTGAGTGGACTAAGGTTTGTAGATGATGTTATGAAATATTTTGGTTGTCTTCCTTTCGTTGGAAGTCTGCCCTGGTTCACAGGGTGATCACTATCTTCTTCTTTCTTCCAGATGGGCTCTCAGGATGCACATGTGGGAAAAAAACAGAACAAAACACCGATGAGCAGTCTAGTAAGTTTTCTTCTTGTTATTGTGGTTCTTTCTATTCTGTTTTTCTCTTGTCCTATTTACTGTCTTCTCAACTCTTCTTTATTTTCTCTGTTTCCTTGTTTCTGTCTCTCTTTTATGTTTTCTTTGGTTCCTTTTCTCTACTCTCTTTAGTTCTCTGTCTCTTTTATCTGTCGCTTTCTGACGTTTCCTCTGGTTCCTTTTCTCTACTCTCTTTCTTTCTCTGTTTGTTTTATCTGTCTCTTTCTGAAGCCTCTGTGGCTTGAAAAGTCAGTCTGACTCTGTCTATAGGCTTTATTGCAGGCTGCACAGAAGGCCATACACAACCATTCAAACAATAAAAAAAAACACAAATGAAATATTAAGATATAACTAGACAAAAATATATATGTGAAACCAAATACTGGCTGAAAAAACAAACTCCCAACTGCCTTCTCTTGTTTTGACCGCCAAACTAACCCCCTACCGCCCTCCTGCTCGTCTCGGGGAGAAAAGGTAGAAAAACACATAAACAAAACAAAACAAAACAAAAAAAACAACTAGGATTGTCCTTAATCCCACGTACCTGCCGGTGCCACGCTCTTCCTTGAGTGTGGCCGGGTCCCGGGTCGCTCTGCCTCCTGGCCCGATGCCGTCTTCTGGCGAGTCTCTGGTGGTCCTGATGCTGCTGCTGGTCCGGGTGCTTCTGCCGGTCTGGGTCCTGCTGTAGCTCCAGGTGCCTCTACTGGTCCAGGTCCTGCCGCCGCAGCTCCTGGTGCCTCTCCTGGTCCGGGTCCTGCCGCCGCAGCTCCGGGTGCTTCTCTTGGTCCGGGTGCTGCCGCCGCACCTCCGGGTCCTGCTGCAGAAGCTCCGGATCCTGCAGTCAGTCTGGTTGGATCTGCTAGTCCAGGAGCTGCCGCCGTGGTTTGTGTTGCGTCTGCCGTTTCCTCTTTTGCCCACCTCCCCTGGGCTACGGCGAGAAGGGCTTTACAAAGCCCCTCGTCACCCGGAAGTGGAGCTGGATAGGTTCCTGCCCGATTCATATCCGGGTCGGGAACAACGTCCGAACTGGTACCCCAGGGATATGGCTGGCGCAACCGAGATGAGGTCGGCCCGTCACATTCATCCCCCCTAGAATGTGGCTGATAGAGACACACATCCGAAGGATACCGGGTCAGGTAAGCTGCATTAGTCTGTCAGGACCCTGGAGAATGGTGAACCTGAAAGGAGAAAGTCTGCAGTGACAAAAACCACCTAAGCACATGAGCATTAGTATCCTTATGCCGAGCCAAACAAATCAAAGGAGCGTGATCTGTGTGTAACGTGAAAGGACGCTCAGCCAAATAATACTGCATGGACTCGACAGCCCATTTGATTGTCAGACACACTTTCTCAAGAGTAGGATAATGGCACTCGCGGGTAACAGTTTACGGCTGATATAGACAATGGGATGGAAAAACCCATCCTCATCGGTTTGTGACAAGACTGCACCCAACCCCAGTTCTGATGCGTCCGTTTGAACCTGGAAGGGTTTATGGAAATCCGGACAAAAAAGACTGGTTCAGAGGTTAAAAGAGTCTTCAGGTGCTCAAAAATGCATTTTTTAGCGTCAGAGAGGAAAGCAATATGGTTGGGTTTGTTCTTCCCCATCAAATCAATAAGAGGGGTCGCTATCTCAGAAAAATGGGGTATAAACCGCCTGTAATACCCAACCATACCAAGAAACGCCCGGATATCCTTTTTCCGGTGTGGAAAAGGCAAATGGGTAATAGCCTGCACCTTCTCAGTTTGGGGTCGGACCGTCCCTTCCCCGATAATGTACCCAAGGTACTTAATGGACTTGTGACCCAACCTACATTTTTCAGGGTTTGCAGTGAGGTTGGCAGTGCGAAGTGCTTGCACAACTTGATTTAAATGTATGAAATGTTCCTCCCAGTTAGAACTATAAATGACTGTATCATCCGAGTAGGCGGCCGCATATGCCTGAAAGGGACAAAGGAGCATATCAATGAGACGTTGAAAAGTGGCTGGTGCTCTGTGGAGACCAAAGGGTAGGACATTGAACTGATATAACCCTGAGGGAGTAGCAAAAGCCGTTTTTTCCCTATCTTCGTTCCTCGGGGGTATTTGCCAGTAACCCTTTGTTAAATTCAGAGTGGTCATATATGTAGCCTGCCCTAACCGTTCCACTAATTCATCAATCCGGGGTATGAATCAAAGTGAGACAGAGCGTTTACTTGCCTAAAATGAATGCAAAATCTGGTGGTCCTATCCGGCTTCGGGACCAGGACTATAGGGGAACACCACGGACTGGAGGAGGGCTCAATAATACCAGCATCTAGCATATTCCTGACTTCCTGTTCCACCACTTCTCGTTTAGCTTCTGGCATTCTATATGGACGTTGTCTAGCTACTTTATCCCTGATAGTCCGGATTTGGTGCTGAATCAAATGGGTTCTGCCTGTCGTTTTAAAAAAGACATCTAGACTAGCCAGGACTATTTTTTCCAGTTGGTTCTTTTTCTCTACCGAGAGTTTCTCACTTAGTTGGGGCATTAGTAGTTTAGTAGGTGTGTTTACCTCTACGGCATATACCAGAATTTTGCTTTCACTTCCAGTAGTGATATACATGTTTGTAAGAGCCTCGTTATTCTCATACCATGTTTTGAGCAGATAATGTGATAAATTTGTTCCCTACCAGACCCATTGGGTATTTCAATTTTATATGTTGGAGGTGTAACTTGGTCTAAGGCTGTATAGGGGCCCTGCCATCGTGCCAACAGTTTATTTTCAGTAGAGGGTGAGAGTACCAACACCTTGTCTCCTATGGTCAGGCTACATGGGCTACTGTGTATGTCATACTGGGCCTTTTGTTTTACTTGAGCTTCTCTCAATGTTTTATGAGCTTCTTCCCATATGGTATGTAAGCTATCTCTGAGGTCTTTGGTATATGTGAGGACGTCCTTTAGGTCTTCCTCCGTTTCCTCCCATTGTTCAGCCAACATTTCCAGTAAAGTATGTGGCTGTCTACCAAATAACAGTTCAAATGGACTATGCCCGGTAGAAGACTGTATATGTGTCTGCAATGCATATAAGACCAGGGGTAATTTTTTCTCCCAATCCCTTCCGGAGTCACTTTTGATTTTCCTCAATAGTGTTTTAATGGTTTTGTTATAGCTTTCCACCAAACCGTCTGTTTGGGGTTTTACACTGAAGTCTGAATTTGCTTTACCCCGAGGGTATGGCATACCTCCGACATTAGCCTCGACAAGAAGGGAGTGCCTTGATCAGTAAGGATCTCTTTTGGAAAACCTACGTGTGAAAAAAACTCAATCATAGCCTGGGCTATGGTTTTAGTGTTCATGCTGGCTAGTGGACTGGCCTCTGGATATCTGGTAGGATAGTCTACAATAACGGGCAAATACTGATGTCCCTTTACTGACGGGGTTAGGGGTCCCACCAAGTCCATCCCTACCCTAGAAAAAGGAACGTCTATTATAGGTAGAGGGTGTAAAGGGGCAGGTAGATCATGGGACAGGTTTATTAGTTGACATTTTGGGCATACCTGGCAACGTTTTCTAATGTCCCCATAGACTCCTGGCCAATAGAATTGTTTTAGAATAGCTTCCTCTGTTTTCTCTCTCCCTAAGTGACCTTCCCCACTATCCCTGTGTGCCAGGTGGAGAACCTGGTCTCAAAAACTTTGGGGTACCACTAACTGGGGTTTTTTCCCCGGAACGTCTGGACAACTCCTCTACAATAACTCATTAGTGAGTGTAAATGGGTCACCTACCGATGACCCGCCTGGGGCTATGGCTAGTTGCCAAGCGTTTTTCAAGGTAGGATCTTCTCATTGGGCCTACTGAAATCTTCCTGCTATGGACATTATGGCCTTTGGGGTGACAGAGACAGGGTTTGTAGTAGGACCATTTTCTCTCTGATATACCTGCTTTTGTTCATGTGTTTGTCTTTTGCTGAGTTTTCTTCTGGGATTACTTCCCTCTATCTTGGAGGATATGAAAGGAGCTTCCTTCCACCATGAGTTTGCTATATGTTCCTGGTTTGCAGTGTTTAGTAAGTGGGAAAATGCGTCATAATCAGTTCCTATAATCATGTCTTCACCTAATTCTGGAATGACGCCTACAGAAAGGTACTCCTCTTGCCCTCTCCAATTTATCACAACGGAAGCCATGGAGTATATCTTCCGATCTCCATGTATGCATGTTATTAACACTTGAGTATTTGGGACCCACTGATCTGGCTGGACATATTTTTGTTTAATCACACTTTGGGCACACACAGAGTCGATTAGCACATCCCTTTCTTCACTATTAAGCCACATGGAGGTGGTATACTTTGTTATGTGGTGTCCCGACCATAAAACTCTACCCTTCATCATGCCTATTTCCATAGGTTCTTCTGGATCTTTTTTTAATGGACAGTGTCGGGCTATGTGACCCCACTCTGAGCAATTAAAACATTGGGGACCTGTCATGACTTCTCTCGAAGGAGTGGGGTGAGGGATACTGGCTCTATTAGTACTGGAACTTGCTGGCTGTTTGGTATATAACGGCTTGGAAGCAGGAGCTCGCGAGGTCATGGGAAGATATTTAGGATGAGCACCTCGAAATTCAGGAGCTCGATGAAAGGCACAGGCCAAGTCAATGGCAGTACGATTACTAAGGTCAGGATGTTGTCTGATCCAATTGCGAGTGGCGGGCAGGAGGGCATCCAGGTATTGTTCTAAAATGACAGCCTCAAACATTGCATCATTAGTGGTCTCAGTGGGGTTTAGCCACTTCCCTCCTGCATGGTATACCCTATAATATAGAGTTTGGGGATTTTCCTGGGGCTGCCATTTTGTTTGGCGGAACCGTACACAATAGCTTTCCTGGTCTAGTCCAATCCTTTCAAGGATTGCTTTTTTAAACTTGCTGTATGGTGTTACCCCTCCTGGGTTGACGGCTTGATATGCCGCCTGTAGATGGCCTGTAGGTGAAGGGGTGATGTATTGGCCCCATTTGTCAGTCAGCCAGTTGGCGTAACTTGTCACCCTCTCGCATTTAGTAAAAAACTAATCAGGGTCCTCATTATCCTGATATTTTTGCAGGACACTGCTTGGAACATTGGGGTGTACCCTGGTATGGGCTATAGTTTCTGTCAATTTTCCCACGATGGTTTCATGCACCAGTTGAATGTTTGCAATAATTATGGCCTGGCTTTTTAAGGCGGTCTGCAACACTTCTATTCCCTCCTTTGCTTCCTTCAATTGCTCCTCCCAGACCAATTGGAGATGCCTCTGTCCTTCTGCCAACTGGGCTATCATATCAGCGAGGGAGGGCTTATCCTCCATTACGGTCCCTTGTCTGTTAGATCTTCCTGCGAAAAGATCCCACTTCTGACACCACTGTGACAGGGATACCGTATTGACAAGTAGTAGCCAGTATATATATTGCACACAAGGTCTTTATTGAGTGGATTAAGGTTTGTAGATGATGTTATGAATTATTTTGGTTGTCTTCCTTTCGTCTGAAGTCTGCCCTGGTTTACAGGGTGATCACTATCTTCTTCTTCTTTCTTCCAGATGGGCTCTCAGGAGGCACATGTGGGAGAAAACAGAACAAAACACTGATAAGCAGTCTGGTAAGTTTTCTTCTTGTTATTGTGGTTCTTTCTATTCTGTTTTTTTCTTGTCCTATGTATTGTCTTCTCTATTCTTCGGCTCCTCTTTCTCTCTCTCTGTTTCTTCTGTCTATCGCTCTCTTACTTTTCCTCTGGTTCTTTTCCTCTTCTCTTCTTTATTTTCTCTGTTTCCTTTTTTATGTCTCTGTTTTATGTTTCCTTTGGTTCCTTTTCTCTACTCTCTTTAGTTCTCTGTTTCTTTTCTCTGTTGCTGTCTGACTTTCCTCTGGTTCCTTTTCTCTACTCTCTTTCTTTCTCTTTTTCTTTTACCTGTCTCTTTCTGAAGCCTCTGTGGCATGAAAAGTCAGATTCACTCTGTCTATAGGCTTTATTGCAGGCTGCACAGAAGGCCAAACACAACCATTCAAAAAATAAAAAAACACAAATTAAATGTTAAGATATAACTAGACAAAAATATATATATGAAACAAAATACTGTCTGGAAAAACGAACTCCCAACTACCTTCTCTTGTTTTGACCGGCAAACCAACCCCCTCCTGCCTCCAGCTCGTCTCTGGGAGAAAAGGTAGAAAAAAACATAAACAAAACAAAAAAAAACAACTAGGGTTGTCCTTAATCCCACATACCTGCCGGAGCTCTGCTCTTCCTTGAGCGTGGCCGGGTCCTGAGTCGCTCTGCCTCCTGGCCCGATGCCGTCTTCTGGCAAGCCTCTGGTGGTCCTGGTGCTGCTGCTGGTGCGGGTGCTTTTGCTGGTCTGGGTCCTACTGTAGATCCGGGTGCCTTTAATGGTCCGGGTCCTGCTGCCGCAGTTCCTGGTGCCTCTCTTGGTCTGGGTTCTGCCGCCGCAGCTCCGGGTGCTTCTCCTGGTCCAGGTCCTGCCGCTGCAGCTCCGGGTCCTGCCGTCGGTCTGGTTGGCTCTGCTAGTCCAAGAGCTGCCGTCGTGGTTTGTGTTGCGTCCCCCGTTTCCTCTTTTCCCCTCCTCCCCCGGGCTACGGCGAGAAGGGCTTTACAAAGCCCCTCGTCACCCGAAAGTGGAGCTGTATAGGTTCCTGCCCGATTCACATCCGGGTCATGAACAACATCCGAACTGGTGCCCCAGGGATATGGCGGGCGCGACCGAGATGAGGTCGGCCCGTCACCCCCCCACTCCAATCTACCTCACTCCAGTCCAATCCATTCTTTTCCACCCCATCCAGTCCACCCACTTCAATCCACCCCACTCAATCCAATCCACTGTACCCCAATCCAATGCACCCCAATATACTCCAACTCAATCCACCCCACTACCTAGAACCACTCCACCCTTTTCCACACAACTTCACTCTACACCACTCCAGTCTACGACACAACACTGCACTGCACTCTACTCTCTTCTATGACAATCAACTCCCCTACTCCACTCTAGGACATTCCACACCAATAACGTTTAGTCATGCTAAACTGCGGCCACACTAGGGTATAACATGGCAAAAACAAATTGCCATTAGCTCTTGTATGGAAGAGAGATATTGGCTTTGCCAATGCTTGTTTGCTCTGTGTTTGCAGTGAGGCTGTTTCATTTCAATTAGAAATTTAGTTTTTAACCCCGTTCAGGAGCAAAGATATGGCTAAAAGTAGAGCTACGCACACATTCTTACACAGTGCTATGCAAATATTGTTCAAGGCATTCTTCTACAAAAAAAAATAAAAAAAAGGACATATGCTAAAAAAGTTACTAAAGCCTCTGTGCTATGCAGGTTCAAAATGCAAGGCAGCTATTATTTTACTCTGCACTTTTCTTGTGCTTATTTCCGTAGATTTTGATTTGAGATCAAATTTAAATATACAACTACATGTTCCAGAATGCTGTGTTATAGTGCGTCAAAGTAAACATCTAATATTCTGCTCCGGTCACATATTCAAATGTTTGACATTTCCCCATTGGCATTTATTATACAGTGGATGCCTTAGTTTTAGATTTTTTTCTGCATAAATTTGACTGCAAAAAAAGAGAGAGACATGGTGGGCAAGCACGACTACTACAAACTTCCGGTGGTGCCGGATGTAAAGCTTTTTGTTTGGTGAACGGCGCGAGATTGCTTTTGAAGTGTGGCGTGGCGTTTCTTGTTTATCAGTTTTTACAAGGAGTCAGAGCTTCAGTCAGTGTGGTAAAACATTTCATAAAATAACTGCACGGAGATCAGATGAGATTGGAATATCATCTCTGCCAGAAGGACTAGTCGGGTAATAACCGCTTTATGTTTTGGAGGGAGTTTTATTGCCTTCTGCTGTCCGACGAAAGAAGACGCTTTTCAAGTACTATAAGGGGCACCATCAAACACGGCAGAAAATTAAATACTACGCTTAGGCACAAACTGTAGTTTTGTAAAAATGATAAGATGTAGTCTGTCGTGTATTAAAGGTCTAATTTTTCGCAGGGCAATTAGTCACTGGTGTATGGCGTAAATATTTGAGGAGTAAAAACTTCCTGCGCATTTCACTTTATTAACATTTATTTTCTTTTAAGTGATTTTGTGGTTTGAAGCAGAGGTGAGTGGTGTTCTAGATGCTTCAGCGGATGTGCGATGTCTTAGACAGGTAAAATAAACATTTCCTTTCTGACTAGACACAGCAAACTCGAGTATTTGTACAAGGCAAGAGAAAGTTACATTGTAGTCAGTGGGATGAAAAAAGGGGGAAGCTAGTTCTGATGATTTTTTCGATGGTTTAACTGCAGGGGAAGGGATAAAGATAAAATCGAAGCAAAAATAAGTTCTGAGCAGACTCTGCCTTCCACACGAAAGCGCCTTTTTACTAAACACTATTGATTTCATTCTTAATGATCACTGAGATGTAAACGAACACTCATCGCAACACAGGAGACAACAGTGAGTTTAGGTAGTGGAAGGTGTGGAAGATCCACCTGGGCTTGGGTTAATATAGGGTTTTAAGTGACCAACACTTGCATCTGGAACCGCGGCCCAACCTGTAAACCACAGGGTCTAATACTGACTAGTCCACTCACTGTGTTTGCCTGTTAATTATCTACAGCCCCATGTGCCTACTGCTGGGGTAGATTGTGCTAAGTACAAAAAATGGCTGTTAGTACAAGTGCATATGCTGTACATCTGTGGGCACATGCATGAAGGTGAAGTTAAATGTATACAAGGGGTTCTGACCAGATCAAAGAATATATGTTCATGCAGACTGTGCACAACGGTTTTATGTGCACGCTAGTACGTAATGTAACTTAAAATGAGTTGTAGTAAATATTGTGAAGTTGTCTGTACAATACAGAAGTGTAAACGTGTGTGTGCTAGTGCGATACTGGGCAGGTCCTTTAGTATATAGAGCATGTTTGGGTGCACAAGGATGTATGTTTACAAAAGAAAGTCTGCACACATTTGTGCACAGGCTTTTGTTACACAGGTGTATGTCTTGGTGAATAATTTCAAATAAATACGTTTCCAGTTTTTGTTGTGAGTATATCCATCAGAGTGCATGTGCTTGATTTGGAGTATGTGGCACACACCTCAAACTAGTGTACATGTAGGTGCTATGGGCATCAGAGATTAAAAATGGGCATGTTTCACCTCTGTAGTTTTGATGTAAGTTTTCACCTTTTGATTGTTGTGTTACTGCGAGTGTCCTGACGATATAGGTCTCCACCAGTTGTGATCCTTGTGATTGATAGCGCGCCCAGTCCTTATAAATTATTTGTACTTGGACACGCTGGAGGTCGGTGGACCTTTTAACCTAGTTGGGCTCTCCTCATCCAAGAATAGTCGGATCACTCAAATCAATCATCGATAACTAATTATAATCAACAACCAATAAACGATTAATAATAATTCAATACATTAGGAATCAATAACAATCAGTAATTGACACACCATGACCTTTCAGTCATGAATAACCACACCAGTTTATTAAAAGTTAATGAGTTTATTTCCCTATATTAACAAAGCTAGCACCATATATGTAAGTCTCAAAATCAAATGATATATGTATACGAACATTACTAGCTGTCCATACAGCCGGAAGAAACGCAATCTACGCAATATCTGGATTATAATGCACTCGGTTATAGCAATGCAAATCACTAATATAAGCAATTGAATTTGACTAATTTCATACATCGGTCAGCATAACAAGATTTCAATTTAGCATGGTGCATCAGATGAATACCTCGACTAGCCTCTAATTAGCATTGGCATGTGGGGCTTCATGCAAACGAATTTAGTCAACACAAATTTAGATAACTTCTAGCTTGGGCCCTATCAAAATAAGCAGTTGGTACCTAGGAAGGTAAACACATTGCATAATACAATTATCCTTTCATATTTACCAAATACAATCAGCATTCAAGAAAAGTCTTCGTCCTTCAGGTACCGGTTCGATTAGCATGGGACAGATTTCAAAGGGGCAGAGTTAAGGCAAGTTTCCTTGCAGCAGCAAGGAGAATGGGGCAAAGTTTACTGCATAGGCAAGACGGGTCAAAATTAAAGTTAAAGTCTCTAGGGTGAGAATTCTTAGTCTCTTTCTCTGCGACAGAGAAAAGTATCGGAGGGTCATTCAAGATGGCTTCTTGAATCTTGCTTCAAAATGGCATCGAGGAAAATGGCTGACTTCTTTGTCTGGTGGGTTTAAGTAAGAAACATTCCAAATCCTTCAGGGTCTTCCATTGGAGGGTTCATAGGGTGGCTTCCTTTTGACCAATGAATAGTGTCTTTCTCCTAGTACTCATTTTTACATAAGGTGTCCTTGGGGTCTTTGAACACAAGTTGCAACAAAGTTTGCCAATTATTTCGGTATCGGTGCTTTTATTGTCCGTACCTGCAGAGACTGACCTTGCTTTAAAAGGGATGAAACTAGCCTAGCACGAAACCTTGAGATAAGTGTATTAGTCATCTCTACTGGAAAAATGCAACCTTTAAAGTAAAATAATGTCTTTGTTAATACGAGTGAAAACCACGCGGTTAAATTTGAGACCAGGCAACTAGGCCAAAGCCTCTGCTAAATTTCAGCTAAGCATATAACAGTTTCAACAAGAAAATCATAGAATACATTTGCAATTATGACGGTTTACTGCATTTTCAATTCTTCATGATTAAATAAGCTTGTTTATAATAATGGCGAACTACCCCGTGGGCACAATTTTCCCACGTACATTAATTTTCTTTGCTAAAATCACACTACCTTATACGATTTTGATTATATGATACATGAATATTTGTTGGACCTTCTTTTCTGCGTCATCATGTTAAAGCGAGTTGTTCTTCTGTATTCCGACGCTGTGAAGATTTGAAGTTTTGTGATGTGGTAAGTGTTGTGAATTGACTGGGCTTCTATGCACCTACAGTTTGCTTATGCTGATGCTGTGAGAATTTGAACGTGTTTATTTTGAGTTGTGAGTTTTGTCCACATGATATAGTTCTGGGGAGTGTTCTGTTCTCCCCCTCCCCCCAAAAAAATATGCACGCACACCCACCCACAGATATGTTGGAATCCCACATCCTGTGTCATCATTTTGGAAGTATATCAACACTGCCTTCTCTTTTGATTTCTACCCTCTATGGTGAGTTCACCTTAAAGAGGCCACTGGAAGTATGCAGCAAGTAAGGACCATGTTATGTTACTATTGGTTTGAATTGTCAGAATATGATTATCCACCAAAACGTAATCCTGATGGTATTACTAACACTTTATCTCTTATCAGGAATAACTTTTGTGATGCCACAGAAACATGGGCAGAAAATCTTAGCACAACAAATATTACTATTGTGTGTGAGACCGAAGAACTACATATAGGTGAAGAAGACTCAGGAATGATACAGCGGTCAGCCCTCAACATAAAATATTTTATTTCTGTATATATTATGAGGCAGAGGTATACTCATTCTCGCTTTCCCTCACTGTTTTTTTCTGCTCTCCTTTCTTTTTTTCATGCACTGTCTGTTTTTGTTCTTTTTCTCAGCTGTCACCTCACTGTTTCTTTTCACTTTCCTGTCTTTACCTTCCACTTTCTTTTCTGTCCCCCTTAACTCTGGCCTCTCTAGGTCCCCTTTTCTTCTGCATTAGTTTTCTTTCTTGCCCTCAAGTCTCTGCTTTCCCAAGTTCTTGTGATTCTTCGCATTCTTTGTTAGCATCTCTGCTCCTTCCTCACACTCCATTTTGTTTTTCCTTCTCGCACCCATCTTTCGTGGTTTACACCTCTGTCTGCTTCCTTCCTTCTCCACTATTCTTCGCTGCTCCTCCAGCTGAGAAAGTGTCTGCACAGTTCAACTAATGTCTGATACATTAGTGCAACAATGGTGTAGTGTAGTGGCTTAGAGGCATGTGGTGCGGAGTAGTATAAAGTGGATTGGTGAAGATTGGAGTGGTGCCGCCTAGACTGCATTGGCATAGTGGATTGATAGAGTGTAGTAGCATCGAGTGCACTGGCATAGAGGTGATGCAGAGTAGCATAGAGTGCATTGGCATAGTAGAGTGATGCAGGTTAGAGAAGTTGCATAGAATGAATTGGCATAGTGGAGTGATGTAGTGTAGTAGCATGGTGCATTGTTAGTGACAAGGAAATATGCAGAGTAGACTGCAGTGGCATACAGTTCAGTGGCAGAGTTGCATAGTAGGCGGTTGTAGAGTGTAGTGTTGCAGAGTAGACTGGTGTAGAGATCAGTGGAGTACAGTGGTTTATAATAGAACAGTGCCATGGTTAGAGTGTAGTGGCATAGTGTCTCAGAGTAGCAGACAGTGGTGTAGAGTAGATTGGCATAAAGTCCAGTTGCATATTGCGTTGTTTCTGAGTAAAGTGGCACAGAGTAGATTGTTTCAGAGTAGAGTTAAGTAGCGTAGAGTGGAATGGGGCACTGTAGATTGGAGTTGTGCAGGGTAGAGTGCAGTGGTGTAAATTTGATTATAATGATGCAGAGTGGATGGCATAGAGTGCATTGGCATGGAGTGTAGAGAGTAGAGTGCAGGGTTGAAGTGGTGTCTATTTGTACACAGTAAGGTGGAGTGGCGCATAGAGTGGGCAGAGGGGCACATAGCAGAATGGCGTGAGTGGTGCAGAGTGGTTGGGGGTAAAGTGGAGTATGCATGGTGTAGTAGTACACTGCCATTACAGACAACACATCTTCATTTGAAATGACCCTCATATTTGCACAGATATGCAGTTTTACTGATAAATGTATACAGTGCACAAACTATATTGGTGGAAATGTCCTGTATTGATTTGATGTTGTTACAATATTTATTTCCATCACACTTCAGAATTACCTACCCCCAGTAGCCAGCATGATTGTCACATGAATCCTTTCACTTTGGTGTTGGAGAAAGAAAAGTAAATACCAAGCTCAATTGGAAGATGGAGCTTGACATTTGACCTCTCTCTGATGGCAGAGAAAATGTGACAAAATAACAAGATTTAAAGGCCAGCTTATAGAAAGGGAGCCCTCAGAAGAATGCTGTAATTAAGGATTGGGCAAGGGAAGGGGTTGACTCCGTCTGGACAGCCTAAAACAATTAAAGCCAGCAAAGCAAGAAAATGTAAGTTACAAACCAAAAAGCCAATGGTAAGAAACAGGTAGAATACATTTCTAGGGAAGCTTTCTGAATGTCACCAAAATGTTGTTAGCAAACCAGACAACTGCGCTGTCTGGTAGGCTTCGACCTAAAAAGGAACTTCCACAGAATGTCAAACTAGGTTTATGCATTTGGTTGTATGTGATTTCATAGAAACTCAATTGCACGGAATACCATTACTGAGAAACCATTTCATCTATACTGTTAACTGAAATTTATCAGAACAAATGACATTTACTATTACATAGAAATCAATTTACAGAATATCTTTTTTTTCAAAATTGGCTTTTAGATGTTAGAAATGGAGTCTCTAGTTGGCAGTCGGTTTGAACCCTGTCCAAGTAGGGACCCTCACTCTAGTCAGGATAAGGGTGATACCCGCACAGATAACCCCTTCCCACCCCCTTGGTTTCTTGCCACGAGCAGAGAGGCTTATCTCAGAAGCAATGTGTAAAGCATTTGCCCATAACACACATTAATAAGTGAAACCACTACAAACGGACACCACACCAGTTTTGGAAAAATAGCCAATATTTGTTCATATAAAAAAAGACCAAATACGATAAAAATCCAACATACAGTAATACAAATATGAATTCTGCAAGATTTACTCAAAAATACAGTTCCTTGAAGTCGATAGCCCCATGTGGAGCTATCACAGCTTTGTGATCAAGAAAACCAACAGTTCAGGCCAACCGCGGCGTTGCTGGGCAGCTACAGTGTCGGAAAGACCCGCAAACAGTACCTTAGATTTGCAGAGCGTCATGATCCTTGCGATGAGTTCCAGAGAGCGGCGTTGCCGACGTCGCGGTGTCAGTTCCGGAGTCTGCATGGGAGTAGTCGGGCCCTTGAAGTTTAAACACGTTGCAAATCGAACTCCGGGCTGATGAAGTCAGGTGCGCCGGCATGGATGGCGTCGGGCTGTGGTGCAAAATGGGACAATGCGATGTGCGGTGCCCACAGGTCACGGTGCAGGCAGCGACTCAGTCACTGCGTCGGTGAGACCAGGGCTGTGGTGTGAAGAGGGATGGTGTGACGTGCAGGGTTCACAGGTCACCGTGCAGGCAGCGGCGTCATTGTTGCTGCAGCGCTGTCATCAGTAGGCCCAAGCCAGCAGTGCGAGGCGGTGCTTCGTGACCCTCACGAGCGGTGTCCGCAGGCCACAGTGCAGGCAGGATGCCTGGTGACGACACAGGAGTCGATGATGCTGCCGTCGGATGCACCGGGGCTGGTGTGTGGGACGGTGCTTTGTATACCTCACGAGCGGTGTCCACAGGCCACAGTGCAGGCAGCGGTGCCGGTGTCAGCAGGAGCGCCGTCGTCGGGGATGCCCAGTCTGCGGTGTGAGCAGGTAATGCCGGAGTGTGGGGCCCACAGGTTGCAGTGCGAGCAGCGGCTCAGTGAGTTGTCCGATGATGGCATCGGTGAGACCAGGGTCGTGGTGCAAAGCGGGGCAATGAGACTGTGCGGCATCGGCGGGTCACAGTGCAGACCAGCGGCATCGTTGGCAATGTTGCAGTGGTTTCTCCTTTTGAAATGCACAAAACAATCCGTTACCATTGCTGCAGGTCGAGGAAACTGAAGTCTGTGGTGTCCCTGAGATGTTCAACAGGAGGCAAGCTCTACTCCAAGCCCTTGGAGAACTTTCTCAAGGAGGACACACAGCAAAGTTTACCCTTTGCATTCTTTTCAGGGAGAAGCAGCAACTGCAGGCCAGTCCAACAAAGCAACACAGCAAAGGGACAGTACTCCTCCTTCAGCTGTTCTCCGTGGCAGAGGTTTCTCTTGATTCTAAAAGTCTGGGGTTTTGGGTCTTCTTCTTATACCCAGTTCTGTCTCTGAAGTTGGCAAACTTCAAAGCAAAATCTCAAGTGTTTGCAAGATCCTTCCTAGGCCAGGTCAGGCCCCAGGCGCACACAAGGGGGTCAGAGTCTGCACTGTGTGAGGGCAGGCACAGTCCTTTCAGGTGTGAACGACCACTCCTCCCTCCTCTCTAGCTCAGATGGCCCATCAGGATATGCAGGCAACACTCTGCCCGTTTTGTCACTGTCTAGAGAGGTGCAAAACAACCCAGACAGACAATCCACAAACAGGCAGAGTCACAGAATGGTATAAGCAAGAAAATGTCCACTTTCTAAAAGTGGCATTTTCAAACAGACAATTTAAAAACCAAGTTCACTAAAATATGTTTTTTTAAATTGTGAGTTCATAGACCCTAAACTCTCCATTTATCTGCTCTCAAAGGGAATCTGCACTTTAAGGATATTTAAAGGCAGCCCCCGTATTAAACTATGAGAGAGATGGGCCTTACACAGTGAAACCCGAATTTGGCAGTATTTCACTGTTAGGACATATGAAACACACTAGTATTTGTCATACCTTAATCCTACACTGCACCCTGCCCCTGGTGCTACCTCCTAGGGCCTACCTTAGGGGTTCCTGACATGTAGTAAAATGGAAGGTTTAGGCCTGGCAAGTGGTTACACTTGCCAATCGAAATGGTAGTTTAAACCTACACACACACACACACACACACACACACACACACACACACACACACACACACACACACACACACACACACACACACACACTGCGGTGGCAGGTCTGAGCCATGGTTACAGGACTGCTAATGTGGGTTGCACAACCAGTGCTGCAGGTCCACTAGTAGAGTTTGATTTACAGGCCCTGGGCACCTCTAGTGCACTTTACTAGGGACTTACCAGTAAATCAAATGTGCCAATCATGGATAAACCAATCAACGGTACACTTTACACAGAGAGCATATGCACTTTGTGCACTTTACCACTGCTAACCAGTGCTAGAGTCCTAAAGCCAACAAAAACAGGTCAGTAAAAATAGAAGGAAGGAGGCAAAAAGACTGGGGATGACCCTGCAAAAAGGGCCATTTCCAACAATATGCTTGCTTGTTAACATGTCTTATCTTTAGAAACAGCCTTGTTAGAGATGTTTATTTCAGTGCCTTACTTCAGTGGGAGGATTGCTTCAGATTTATATATTTTACATTGTAAAGCAATTGATTTGGGTTATTTTATTTTGGTGACCTCTCCCACCCCCATCCATTTATAACCCCTAAACACCTACCATCCCTGTCTTCTGAAAACCTTTCACACCTGAACAACACCCACCCTAAATCCTAAACTATACTTGTCCATGAACTTTAAAAGCCATTCCACCACTACACTCCTCCCATTCCTGAACCGTAAAACCCCTCACTACCCCTAAACTCCATCAATACCTGAAACCTAAAAACCCCTTTTATGCCTAAACCCCACCTATCCGTGATCCTTAAAATCCTCAACACCCCCAGATTCCACCCATCCTTGACCCCTTAACACCCCTACATTCTACCCATCCCTGAAGCCTCAGACCCCTTTCTATGTCATCCCTGAATCCTTAAAACCCCTCACCCTAAACTCCACCGAATCCTGAATGTTGAACTCTGCACAACCATTCCTTCAAAATCTTTTATTTTAAATCTCGGGCCTCTTTAGTCCATTTACAGCCATTACTGGCTCACGCAGATTAGTTTTCTCCCCTTGTGACGCTTTTCTGTTTTTCTCTTCCTCCGTCTTTCCCATATGTGTCTTTTGCTTGCAATAAATGTGTAAGGTAGAAAAATAAGTGCCAGCCCTCAAAAATAAGTGCTGGTTATGCACCGGAAACCACCTGCTCAAATTAAGCACCGAGTGAACGGGAACTTACGGGATTGGTGAATATTTGTGGGTGTATACATACATCGATGGAAGAATCCATGAATGATTCCAAGCCACTGGTACTTACTATGGACTGCATCCCACTCCTTTGTTATTTTGCACACCATTCTACCTCACTTTGGACCCAGCTATATGCAAATCCGTCTTGATCATGCTACAGTAGGAAGAGTCCAGGCCGAGCTACATGGCCAGGTCCTCCCTGAACCTGAAATCAAGCAACCCAGGACATGGTTTGCCCTATCTATACCTGCACAATGAGCCCTAACTAGGGCGAAAACGGTCCTGGCTTGCATGGGTCCACTTAAGGGTGGTTTGTAAAGGAAAAACAGAAAGAGGTTTGTGGTATAATGCACTGGTTCAAATGGTAGGCTGATGTTGAAATCTCAACCGGAGCATTTACATGGGTTTTTGGAGAAGATAAAAGGAATATGCTCCCTTTTTGTATTTGTCAAGCATATTCTTCCTGGCATCACGTGTAATGCTGGACTTTTATGATGTGGGTGAAACCATGATGGGATTAAGGAAAATAATGTTATGTACTTTACCTTTTGTCACGTGCTTTAGCACTGCTTTGCGTAGACAATTTTAAGCCAATGTCCAGGTGGGCCGACTTTTTACATGTTCAAACTCCGCTAGTTATGGCTGTCCCAGGTCAAACAGGGTGACTCTAGAATCCATCCCAGAGTGATTGGATGATCATCCAACTACTCTAGAAGTCATTTTCACATCATCGAGCTCTTGAAGTACACAAAGTAAGTCCTACTCCTGTTTCAATATAGCAGAAACTAAAACACGTAAGAACTAGGATGTTGCGCTGATGGTGAGACTCAAACCTGGCCCCTATCCCAAGTCTGTAGCTGCAGGGTGTACGCCACATACACCCTGAGCGGAAGGGTGGCAGTGGAAGGAGCCTTCCGTGACTTGCTGTGTGTGTGTGTGTGTGTGTGTGTGTGTGTGTGTGTGTATATAATATATATCAAGCTAAAAATATTCCTATTGCCAGCCTTGTGGAAAATAGCTGTTTTCTAGCTGAATATGGCTGCATACCGTGGGCAAGTTAGCATAGTCATTTCCAGACCCCTGGCTTTTCCCCAAACCCGTCCTGCATGCTCTTACCTTAGAAGCCAAAATTAAAGCACTCCTGCTTGCAGGTGTGCATGAAAATCGTGAAAAGACAGCAAAACACCACTATTGTGCCTCTCTTATACAAATCCGATTGCATCCTCGTGGTATTCCATTGGTGATGCAGTACATTCATGTCACTTCTGGCACTATCGGATGTGCGTAGAGCTTTTGCATCCACCTGTAGTTTCATTCAGGTATCTGCGTAGAGTTGAGTGCAAGGGCAGAAGATCTATTAATGGGAATAAAAAATAACTGTTACAAAATGTGCATGCGATGGGGCAGTTACAAGACTGGCAAAAATCAAAGGTGCTGAATGGAGGGAAAGTGGCCTGGCAGTAAGATCTGCTATACATTTGATGAAGTGCACAGGTAGGCGTCCCAGCACCGCTCTTATTCTAATCGACTTGTTTATCCCGCTGCATAATTACTTCTGACTGAAATATTTTGGGGAAGTGAAGCGCTGCAATGGCCCTATGTTATGGTAAATTTACCAGAGTAAATTGATGTAATAAGGACTTGCATGTTATTTTCATGGGCGCAGAAAGCAATTAAACTACACTGGCATAAATCGGCACTATTCATACAAAGGCCAAGTGGCCTAGCAGTGAGATCTGCTTTCTTAATTGAGAACAGGGTTTGTGTCCCGCATAGACACCCTGTGATTCTAGCTGATTTGTTTATTTCCCCTCACTTAAAAAAGATTGTAGTGAAATGTCCGTAAAGTGCTGCAACTGCCATGGTTTGGTCATACAATAAAACTGTATAAATGTGATTCAGGCGACCTGTTAATTCCATGAACAGAAAGCAAACTACAAGAGTAGCATAAATGAAAGCCAAGGGACAGAATGTCCTGGCGGCAGGATCTGCTAGCTTAATTGAGAGTCCCGGGTTCGAGTCCTGCTAGTGCCACAACCAGCATCATGTGATTCTAGCCAAGTTGTTTATTTCCCCATGCTTAGCAGATCTGACTGTGCAGCGTTTTACGCAAGTAAAGCGCTTCAATGGCCCTATGTTTCAGTATATTATAAATAAATGTGATTGGGGAAGCATGTTATTTCCACGGGTGCAGTAAGCAACATACAAGCGTGGCATAAATCAAAAGGGCTGTACAGAGGACAATGTGTAGCACCAAGATCTGCTTTAATTGAGGAACCAGGTTTCTGTCCCAGCGCTGCACCTGCATCCTGTGATTCTAGTCAAATTGTTTATCTCCCCACGTTTGGAAAAAAAGATTTTAGTAACATTTTGTGCAAGCAAATCGTTGCGACAGCCATGAGTTTGCACTACATAAAAACTGTATAAATGTGTTTGGGATATCCTGTTATTTCCATGGGCACAACAAGCAGACTACAGGAGTGGCATAAAGGGAAGTGGCCTAGTGGCAAGGTTTGCTCACTTTGCATTTGAGACCCCGGGATTGAATCCCATAATTCTAGGCAAACTGTTTCCCCACACTTAAAAATGAAGCACTGACTATAAATTTTTTGGAAATAAAGCGCTGCAATGGCCTTATATCCAGTTTGCACTGCAAAAACACATTAGAAATACATCTGATTGGGGCAACATGTTAATCCATGGGCACAAAAGTCAATGTTGGGCACCCCCTATGACAAGGCCTCTGGGTAGAAGGTTAGCTGTGTTTTCCAACTGTAATGTAAGTATTTGTCATTTTATGACTGTACAACCTTGGGGGCAGATCAGCAATATTTTAGGCTCATCTTCCCATGGGGCAGAGAACCACTAGTTACCAGGGAATGCTTTGTTGTGTGTGAACTGGAGTTTTGCTGATGGTCTTCATGTACTGATGTTTGGCTGGCTGTGTGCATTCTGGCATTTTGCTTGCTGTATGTGTGTGGACTTGTAATTGGCTGGTGGAGTGGCCTGGGTGGATACCCCCCGCATCTCCTTACCTCAAATTCTCTGCAAACCTCAAATTTAACTAAAAAAACATATTTTTCTCACATTTCTGTGGGAAAATTGTAGGATCACCGTGGCAGCACAAATTTCCTACCACCCGGCACTGCCCTCGTTCTCCTGGTAAAAATTATACATCACTTTTGTCGGTGCCCAAAGCAGAGTCAGCCTTAAAATGTATAAAATGAAAACTTGGGGGAGGGAGGGAACCAAAGTGGGTCCAAAAGGGCAATCCACATGTTTTTTGGCCTTTGCCTGTTGCAAACGCTTGGCCCACCAACTTGTGAGCACTTGTGTGGGTTTGCCAAGCACATACAACGGAAGGGCCTAAAACGCGTAGATTGCCCATTTGGACCACTGTGGTTCCCCCTCAGTGTTTAGGCTGACTGTGCTTTGATAACCCACACAAGTGAGGTATCATTTTTATCCGAAGACCAAGGGGATTGCTGGGTGGTAAGAACAGAAATGTTAGGAAGGTGTGGCTATTTAGCAAAATTTTATGTTTGCAGGGGATTCTGGGTAAGAAAACATTAGGGGAATCCAAGTAAGCCACATCTCCCTGGACTCCCCCAGGTGTCTAGTTTTAAAAAATGTCTGGGTTTAGTAGGTTGCCGTGGATGGGCTCCGGGACCAAAAACGTAGATATTCATTTTTAAGTAAACCTTAAATTATCAGGAATGATGACACCTTCTGAAGTCTTCAAATACTCATTTTCAAGTCCTCCTTAAATCATCAGAGATAATGATACCTTCTGAAGTCATCAGATACTCTTTCCTTAATCATCCGGTGGTCATCGAGAATAGTCCACCTTGTGAAGTCATCAGATACTCATTTTCAAGTCATCCTTGATTCATCAGGCTCCGTTTTCTGAACTTTGCTGATGACTTCAGGAGCTTGATGTCTGATGTGAAAATGACTCCAACAGTAGTTGGATGATCCTCCAGTGACTCTGTGGTGGCTTCTAAAGTAATCCTGTTTTACCTGGGCACCGTGCAGGGAGTGTGGTTGGAAGTGTATTGCCTTACCATTTAGTCTGTGTGAGAAGCATTTTTGTGTTGTGTGTAAGTGGGCAGAGAGGAGCTCCTATCTTGGGACTCTGCGCTTTGCTCTGTGTTGATGAGGAGGCATGTGACACACGTGCAGTTCATGGATGTGTAGTGTGCTGGTGTCTCTGAATAAACTTTGCAGGCCCCATTTATGTCTTGGATAGACAGCGCTGCCGCTGATTTTTCAAGACATGTTTATACTTTGTGGGTTTCACCCCACCCATAGGCTTCCCATTTGCTGGCTCCATTGTCGCTCTCCTATTCTTTCTCCCCATTTGTCCATGGAAGGCATTTGTCATGCTTCTTCTGCGTTAGCCCACCCCAAGAGCAGGGACCAAATACTTTATTAGTACACTGGTAACCCTTTTAGCATATGTTTTATGAACTACTTTCTTCTTTGTCAAAGAGAAGTTCAGTGCTTGTGTTTCCTCCGAGCTCCTTTGTAAACCTTGCTCTTGTTTCCTGACATTTGCTGTGCATTCAAAGGCAGAGATCCGATGTCAGACACTCTTTTCTTTGTCGGACTTCAAAATGAGTGGATTGTTTTTGGTTCATATCTCGGTGTTGTGTTGTCTTAACATAGCAGCCCCACACAGTTGACAAACCAAGGCTTGCCTGTGAGACATGTCCCAAGGCCTGGAGGTCACTGCACGTTATTTCCTTTTTCATGTGCAGGCGAAAGGGAAGCCATGCGTGTGAATTACCCTGGTTGCCCTACAGGGGAATCAAGAATGTACTCTGCTGCGCGTTCATTTTGCACAAACTAAGTGGTGTGAAAGGCTGTGCACTGTATTGTTGTTGTTTTTTTTTTGTTTTTTTATTTGTATTAATTCATGGACATTATTGTTAATGAGTAGCTGATTCTTTCCATAGCAGTATTCCCAGCTGGTTGTTTAATCCTGAAGTCCCTAAGGGAGCCGACCCTGCTTGACTGGTGTACAGTATTTTTATTTGTCTGGTGCTGTAGTATTTAGCGCTTGCCAATTACATAATTTTAAATCAGCTTGTCCTTTTCCTTTTTATGTTTCAACTCTAGCAGTGCATGTAAACAGCCTTGTATATCTTTTTTTTTTTTTCTTCTCTCGTCACATTTACTGTGCTTCATTTCTCCAGGATACCCTACGTTTAAAGAAAGGTACCACTTTTTTATTGCTTCTGTCAATATTGGAAATGCTGGCAGACTTGCGCCATACTTTAAATAGTTTGTGCAACTGCATTTTTTGTTTCATTACATTTGCATGCACACTTTAAACTGTCCTGACTGTAAATATTTGCTCAATGCTTCTTTCTCTTGTTTTTGACTGATACCTGCCTGCTTACTTTAAAAACGTGATGCAACAGCATTTTTATTTTATTATTAACACTGTATCTGCGGCTTTTATGTCTTTAATAGATCCACATATCTTTCTAGGCTAAACATTAAAATGTACATTTTTGTGCACATATCATTTATAGGATAACAAAAAAAAAAATACCACAGCAACTTGTTTTGGACGACACACGACTGCATACTTTATGGATTTTTTTTCTCGATTTATTTACATTCCCACTTCCTGAGATGTGCATTTCTTCGGGTATAACATTTGCAGGACATCAAAATAATCTCACAACAAAATAGGTATTTGTAGGCCTTGTTACAACAGTCCAAAGGTTTGTTTTACAGCTATTTCATTTATTTGGTGACTGGGGTGGTATGAAAGGTCAGTGTGGCCCTGTTTTTCTTCAGGCTGTTTATGGGATTGTTTAATAGTATGGTGGGCATATTTTAACCTTTTTTAATGATATTAAAACAATCATTGACTGAACAAGTATGAAACAAGTACAAAATACCATAATATAATAACTTGACACACTTTTAACTATCGAATTTGGTAAAGGGGTACAGTTTTATTTTAGTGACCAGCATTTTTTTGTGTGCCACTCCCAACTTGCCTATATTCAGACATTGATCAATTTGAAATATATTCCACTGTTATAATTTGAAAACCTGAGAGTTGGTTTGTCCATTAGCCAAGTCTGCCAACCTTTTCCACTAAAACGTTCACAGCCTGGTGCCTCCTTGTCATCCTTAATAAGCCACGCATGAGAAACATTCCAGAGGGGTAATGCCTTTCAAATTTGAAGAATGTCTGCTCTTCTCCTGTTTTTCTTCTTACTCGAAGCCAATTTTTATTTTACAGTTTCTCTATAGAGGTGCTAGGAGTTTTGCGTTACGACTTTAAAGTGCCACACAATGTCACAACACACAAATCCATGCCGCATAATTCTACTACATATTTAACCCTTTGCATGCAGTGCCACAGTGCCCATGTGTGTCAGATGGCTCCCGTACGTCCTCGCATTTTATTTGGATATTTTTAGCCATGGTTGGTGGAGAAGAGCTTCCCTAGCAACCAAGGTTTAAAAAAAATCCCCTCCATGTAATGACTATTGTCATGCCGTACATGCCAACGTTATTACAGGGGAAAATGAAGGTAAAATGAGCTGATCACCTCAGGAGGGCGATCCCCAAGCACAGATCCACTCCACTCAGCCACCAGGGAGTGGGGAGTGGCCCCTTGGGCAAGGGCTTTTGCTCCCCATTTTTTTAAATGGCCGGGTGGTGGTGGTAGATGGGGGCAATAGCCCCTAATCTGCCTTCCCAGGTGGGCAGAATGCCCAATAGCTACTAGGGACTTTTTCAAAATTAGTAAAGGGTGGGGGCTGCCCAGAATAGACAAGGCAATGCCCCCAACTCACTCCTCCCGCCCCCCCCCCAAAAAAAAAAGTTGTTTGGAGGGGGGCAGAAAGCCCACTAGACACCAGGGATTTATTTTTGTTATAAAAGAGGGGTGGGGGCTGTTCCACCGCCAAAAGAAGGCGCACAGTCCTTCTGCCCATCAGACTAAAGCATCTCCTCCCAAAGCATGCAAGAAGAAATGTGACTCTTTTGGGTGTTGATTTTTACTTATGGACCAGAAGAGCTTGGCTAACTCCCAATATCTTCCCACTTGCAATGGTGAGCAGCTGCACAGTGGCTTGGGTATGCTGCCACCTGGAAAAACCTAACGGACCCAGATACTTTTGAAAATTAAACATCTGGGGGAGTCCAGCGTGGTGTGCTTCATGTGCACCTCACACCATTTTCTTTCCCACAATGGCCTGCAAACCTCCAACTTTGCCTCAAATCGCACATTTTCCCTAAATGTCTGATGGAATCCACAATATTTCTACCATCCAGCATTTCCCCATCTATACTGATAAATATTCTGCCCCACTTGTGTGGATGTCCAAAGCAGAGTCCGAACAAAAACGCAAGAAAAAAAAATAACTCGCCTTTTGGACCCTCTTTGGTTCCCCCTCAGTTTCGATGTGCTTTTGGCCATTCCCTGTCACAGGGACTTGGCCCACCTACACAAGTGCGGTACCATTTGTATCGGGAGTCTGAGGGGAATGCTGGATGGTAGGACATTTATTGCTCCCCTCAGATTCCAGGACTATCCATCACAGAATATTGAGGGGGAAAAACAACTTTTGAGGTTTGCAAGCATTTCTGGGTAACAGAACCTGGTGAGAGCCACACAAGTCCCCCTATCCGGGTTGTCTAGTTTTAAATAATGTTCAGACTTGCTAGATTTCCCTCGGTGCTCAGCTAGGCACATAGCTAAAAAAAAGGTTCAGTTTTCAGTGGAGAAAAGTGATGTGTCCGCGTTGCATTTTGAGCTTGTCCTGTCGCGGGAAGTAGGCTTAACCACCCAAGAGATACCATTTTTAAAGGGAGACTAAGGGGGGAACACAGAATAATAGTAGTGTTATTACCAATTGTCTTTCTGTGCATTTGTGTCTTACAAATGTAAGACTGTGTGTAAGAAAGTAGTCATTTTGAGAAATGCCCTCTAGTTCATGTTAGTATAGGTATCCCCAAATTCAGAAATATGCAATTAACCACTGCTTCTAAACTCCATGGGCCAGATGTATCAAGCTCCCAGTTTGCATTTCTTAAATAGCGAATTTTAAGAAATCACTATTTTAGAAATGCAAAATGGGATGTATCAAAATTGCGAGTCGGTACTAGCGATTTCTTAAAATTTGCAAACACAATTTGTGATTAGCAAATACCAAATCACAAATAAAAAGCGATTCGGTATTTGAAAATCGCAAAGTTTTTGAAAACGGCAAACTGGAACAGCCTGATGACATCACAACCAGGAAGTGAGTCAGCCCATGCTGTTTCCAGCAGCTACACCCACAGGAGTGTCAGGATACTTCAATTCGGTTTCCTCAGAAGCAGAAGATAACTCCTCAGTCCCGACCCGAGCTACTCACAACGAATATTAATCCTTCGTGCTGAGTACCACAGAGGGGGAAAGGGGAATGGGATGGTAGAGAGACTGCCACAGAGATGATGAACGCCAGTACTCAGTCTGCCTCTTCACATCTAAGATTGGATACAGCACCTGCAAGAGTCACAGTCGCAATTACTAGGGACATACAACATCAGTTTTTCACTTTCTACTCTCAACACTTAATTCTCTTTAATTCTATTATTTCTTCACTCACCCTGAGTTCTCTGTAGCCTTGCTTCTCTCTATAAATGATAGCTCTTCTTAAAAAATGCTTATTACTGATTCTGGAAAAACTTCTCAACCTTTGTTAGAGATTGGTTTTATGTTGCTATATATATACATATATATATATATAGCATTTGGTGATAATGCGTTCTTCAAATCAGCTGATGTTATTTAATTTCTCCTGTCTTATTGTGACTTCTGTCAATACTTGTATTTGTAAATGCTTGTTTATTACAGTTCGTTTCTCCTTCCTTACTTCGACATCTGTCGATAACTTGTAGTTGTAAATGCTTGTTTATTTAAGTTCGTTTCTCTTTTAAACTCTATTTTGGTTTATTACCATTAAATTCGTAAATGCTTATTTGTTAATAGTTCGTTTCTCCTTTAAACTTGGCCTTCGTTTATAACCTTGACATTTGTAGATACTTGCTCTTTTAAAGTTCGTTTTTTCTTTGACTTTAATATCTTAAACAAGAACCTTGTAAACATAAGATTAATTCAAACATTAACTCTGTAGCCTTGCCGACTTCCACGGGAACGGTCTACTATCAAACTCTTCGAATAAACCTTGACAATATTTATCTGTTTTCTGTAATATAATCTTCAAATGTAATTTTACCTCACAGGAGTTTCTGTTTCTGCGCGCTCTCTCTCCACACAGCTGATTCCTGTCAGACCTCAGTTGAAGTGCAAGGCTTCCAGCTGGAGAGCTCGTAACCTAGCAACCAACCGATTGCAAGACTAGAACTGTAACTAACCTTCAGGACTCACAGCGGCCATTTTGGATCTTCTCTTCTTGATTCTTCCTTTGAAATAAGCGCAAGATTACTCTGCAAACCTTCCAGTTTGGGCTTTGCTGTGTCCACTGAGGATATCTCTTTGCTTTTCTCATGCACTTCTTTGATTTGACTTGGCAAGTTTGTGTGGTCATGACAAGGAGGAGGCAGAGAGAGACAGCCCAGCACCAGGGAGCCAGCTTTGTGAGCAAGCCAGGACCAAACTGCAACATGGCCAATGATGGGAATGTGAAGTAGAAAGGAGACAGGAAGCGCAAGCTCAAATTCAGTGAGCAGGAATTAGAGGTGCTCACTAAGGAGGTGGTCCGGAATCATGACAAACTGTTTGGGAAGAACTCACTCCAGGTACCTGAAAGTGAGAAGAGGAAACTGTGGTCAGAAATCCAGACCAAAATATGCGCAGTGGGTGTTGCGCAGTGCTCTGAGATACGCAAGTGATGGTATGACTTGCATTCCCATGCCAAAGAGACAGTAGCCAGAAGGCTAAAGAAGGTAAGGAGCACCGGAGGAGGACCACCCACCCAGACACCGTCCACACCAATGGAAGACATGGTGGAGTCCACACTGCTGCCTGAAGCTGTTAGTGGTGTCACTGACATTGACACCTCGGGGCCACCCAGCAAAGGTAAGGCCAGCAGTGATGTGTATCCCCATATGTGCATGTACAAATGCCCCTTAGAAGATAGCTATTAGTTAGATGCATTGTGATAAGTAGTCCATGCCACATTTTACATACAACGCAACTGTGCCTTATGGGAGTGGTAGTCCACAACCCTAAAGTCAAAATACCAAATAAATAGCAAGTTAGTGTTCAGCCACATGGAGAAAGAACACACACAACTCAGTTATATGATGTTAGTGTATATTTATTACTATTGTGCAACCTCTTGTGATATATTCATAAATGACATGCTGCACATTGTCGTTGCAGATGTACCGGGCCGTGCTGCATCAGAATGGGGGATGTCGAATCACAGTCTGACTCAAACACCAGTGAGTCTTTCAGTATTGCACCAACTAGACGCAGGGCAAGGATGTTACTTCTCCCAAAGCATAACCTGGACTCTGATGAAATGCCGGATGAAGTCCGCACACCACCCCCAGAGGCTAGACCCACAGGAAGACGACAGTCCCTGCCCCAGCGTCAGTCAACTCCCCTTAGGAGGTGTCACAAACCAGGCAGACAGTGCACAGATGAAGGTGAGGCCCCATCAATCTTTGGCGGCTTTGAAGCATCCATGCTGAAAGTGCAGCGCCTGCCATGCAAACACATGAGATCAATGCACAGGCAGTTGGTGTCAATCGATCATAACATGGGCGCAATGCACAGGCAGTTGGAGTCTCACAATGACACTATGGGAGTACTGCACAAGCAGATGGATGCACTCAATGGAAACATTGGATCAATGCAGAAGTAGTTGGAGTCTCTGAATGTGGAACCGCAAACAGCAGCAGAAAACATAAAGGAGTTGACAAACAGCATTAGGGACCTCTGCACTGAGATTCAGCAGGAGCGTGTCAGCCACCGTAGGCGCCATCACCAATTTATGGGAAGGTTTGATGGGTTCTGCAGATCAGTCAGTCGGCTTGCTAGCTCAACTGCCTTGATTTCACGACGTGCTGTGGGCATAAAGGTGGAAATGGCACATTGCAGTTGTGATGTTGCACAGGGACTGGTGCAAATAACCAATGTTCTGGATGCAATGCAGACAGCACGCAGTGCTACAAATAGCAAACTCGGTGGTGGGGGATACTGAGGAGTTCTCCAGCCTTAGCAGTCTTACAGCCCCTGTTATGGATCCTAGGCGTTGCAGTACCAGACACAGTACTGCCTGTGAACCTGCTACAAGAGGTGCCAGTGAGGCCACTGAGCACTCAAGTGGAGTGTGTGGATGTAGGAAGTAATGTTGAGGGCTACAGGGGTCTACCTAACATGTAGCTATACAGTTATACTATGATGCTAATAGTGTGACACTGTTAATCGCACGTTCGCCTATAGTGCATGGCTATGTCCTGTTGGCACATACGTTACCTGAAGTCAAGGTAATAAAGTTGCTAACTACAGAAATACATAATATTGAAGTGGTGTTGTCATTACTTACATCAGAAATGATTGTGCGTGATGTCAGCACCATCTTTCCCTGCCCTCTGCTGTACTGGTTGTGTCTACTGGGTGATGGGATGGTAAGGGATCACCATTGTCATCTGAGTCCGGCTCCATTGGTTCAACTGGTATGCCCCTTCTCTGTGCAACATTGCACATGTAGCCACAATTTTGCAGGTCGTCTCTGGGCTGTACTGTAGTGTACCTCAAATCTTATGGATACACCTGAAGCAGCTCTTCAGCAGTCCGAAGGTCCACTTCACCACACTGTGGGTTGCCCTGTGTCCAGCATTGTACGCCTCTCTGCTGGCGTTGCAGGGCTCAGGTAGGGCATCAGTATATAGTTCCGCACTGCGTAGGCACTGTCTCTTGGAGTGAACCGAGAGTAAAATGAGTACTGTTGCTATCTGACGTCACAATAACATCAATGCAACATTGTCAACTATTACTTTACCCAGTAGGTATCCTTCGCCAAACTCCCCAGCTAGCAGTCTCGTGTGAATCCCGCTGTGGCGAAAGATGTAGGAGTCATGTGTGCTACCTGGGTATCTGGCCACTAGATCGGTTATGATGTTGGAGGCATTGCTAATCACCTATATGTTCATGGAATTATGGTTCTTACGGTTACGATACACATACTCGGTGGCCGATGGTGGACAGATTGCTACATGTGTCCCATCGATGGCACCTATGACGTGGGAATTGTGCAATCTGATATAAATTTATTTTTGTCTGTTGTAATTACTGTGGGGTGTTGGGGAATCTTGTGTTCTCTTGTATTTTGCTCAGCATGGCATTGAGAAATGCATTGAAGAAGCGTGTGAGACCCCTCCTGCTGCTGCTATGACCCCTTGATAGCTCCCAGAGCCTAATAGGCACAGGGAGCTTAATACCTGCACATGGGTGGGTATACTATTGGTCCTCTGTGTGGTGCACTGCAGTATGGGTTGTAGATCAGCTATCAGGTCAAGTATCATGGCTGAGCTTAACCTGTACTTCTCATACATTTCCTCCTTTGTCTGGCCAAAAAGGGTTATGCGCACTCTGAAAATGCGCTCCTGTCTCCTCCTCACCCCCTCAAACCTGCCAAGATCCTCATTCTCCTCGCCATCACGTAGAGTGCAGCCATTGTGGAAAAGTGGCTGAGTCGTTCTGGGCCTCTTTATATAGGTTGATCCTGGTTACCACCTGATTTCAATTTGTGGTAAATTGCATGTGCAAAAGGTTGTTCTGCGAATATTTGCTATCTGCGTGTTTTTTTTTTTCATGCATTGCAACATGGTTTTGCGTGTCACAATCAGTGTATCGCAAATTGCATCAGGATTTTGCGGATCGTTATCTGCGATGCGCAAATCTTTGTCACAGGTTGTGTCACGCAAATATCGATTCGGTAATTCATGTTGCTATTTGCGATACACTGTTTGCGACACACAAAACTATGTCTCAGTGGCAAAAATGTGCTATTTTAGCAATTCCATATTTTCACTCTGCGAATGCCTTTTATACATCGTGGAAGGCATTTTTTGTGATTGCAAACGGCCGTATTTTGCGATTCGCACCGTTTGCGAATGCAGAAAAGTTTGATACATCTGGCCCTACATCTTGAACCCATTTCGAAAATCCGTTTCTATTTTTCACTCTTTGTATTTTACAAATTAATTATTGTATACCCGGTACACAATAAAAAAAACATTGCAAGGTGCAGCTCAGTTATTGGCTCGGGGAACATAGAATTCTTGGTGAACCTACAAGCTCTGTATATATTCTCACAACCAGAATGGTGCAGCGGACGCAAAGGTATATTGCTTTAAAAAAACTGACATAGTTAGAAGTTACAGACGAAAACTTAGACACCAATGGCTATTTTTATTTCAACTGTTACTTTCTATAGAAAAACCTTGATGGATCTTCACAAATTACGCCTTGCTGAATTCTGAATTTTGTCTACTTTCCTGAAATGTGTAGCTTTCCAGGATGCACCATTGGTTTCACACCCATTTCTAACACTAACTGGGCTATGTCCCAATAAAATTCCAAAACTGTGTTGAAGAATTTGGTTTTCTGATTAATCTGCCTGTTCCTGAAAGCTGGGAAGACTGATTTTTAGCACCACAACCCCTTTGCGGAAAAAGAAGAGATGCTTTCTTCTGCAGCACTTTTTCACACTTTCCCCCCAAAAAAACAAATTTAGCTGTTTTGGGCTAATTTCTCAGCCCCCTTCAGGGGAATCCACAAGCTCTGGGTACCTTTTTAAAATCCCCAGAATGCTGAAAAAAAGAGAATACAAATTTAGCATGGATACCTTATGTGGACAAAAAGTTATGGGGTCCTATGAGTGCATTCCATGCCACTCAGTTCAACAACACACACGTCCACTCTACATCATTCCACTCATACCACATAATTACAATGCAAAACTCCACATATTTCCACAGTGCTCCATGCCACATCATTCCAAAACACACAATTCTATTCCACTCCATGTGACAAAATTCCACTCCACACAATTCCACACCACTCAGTTCATTACCACACAACATAATTACACTCCACATAGTTTAACTCAACGTAATTAGACTCAGTATTATATAAATACCCACACATATATCCACTCTATGCCAGATAGCAACAATCTACATAAATACACTCTACACCCTGCCACATAAATCCACTAAACATAATTTCACTCAGTGCCACAAAGGTCCATGCCACACATTTCTCCATGCAGTTCCATTCCATACTGCATTCCACACCAAACCACAGAATTCCACTCCACATCACAATTCCTCCACACACCACAGAACTCCAGATTATGCACAAACACAACACATAATCCTGTTCCACTACATACCACTCCACAATACCACTCCACATAATACCACTCCATGACACACAGTCCAACTACACATAATTCCAGTACAATCCATGCCACATAATTAATATCCATATAATTTCACTGCACATCATGCCACATAATTCCACTACACAACCCAAATCAACACCACACAATTCCATGCCACACAAATTGACAGTAAACAATCCCAATCCACATAATTCCACTTCCTGCCACATGCATCCACTCCACAACACATTAACAGTGACAGCGCCTATAGCTCTCGGTTTGCTGAGACCGATTGGCTTTGCCAGTGCTTGTTATCGTTATAATATTTTATATTCGTTTGTAAAGCGCTATAAAACCTTTGGGTAATGTCGGAGTTATTTAAGCATGCATTAAAAAAATACATGCAGGTTCATATTAATGATTGTAGCAAGAAGTTACCCGCTCCTAGGGATCTAGGTAGGGCCTGAGTTGTGTCTTAAGGAGGTAATTGAGAGACCAAGATGCCAGAATGGGCTGGGTTACAGACATCCCTTATGTGACTTGTACAATGTCAAATAATGGGCATAAAATAAAGTGATTTGGGTCCTGCTGGTGTGGACTGTATTGGATTCCTTCACTAGCCAGGCTTGTCTGACAGATCTCTTTGGACACCACACGCTTGGCCAATTGTTATTGAGAGGTTATCTATGGAGGATTGGTTGATTATATTTCAGTCATATGACTGATAACATGATAGCCTGACTGGAATCAGTAGATTGTTTCAGTTACTTGACAGTAGGAAAGAGAACAGATGTTTCTGGTACAGGAAGGTTACCATTGCATGTCACAATGTGATCATCAGCTGGCTATAGGTGCTGATAGTCGTGCTCTCTGAATATATTGACGGTGGGTTGTAGTTCCAGGCTACTTTACCAGAATTAGTAGTTGGGGATGAAGTCTAACTGCAATGTTTTCTCCTTTCGTCTGAACTTTGTGCGCCTGTATACTTAATATTTTGCTTGGGAAAGAGTTTCAGAGTTTTGCTGCCTGGTCTGTGAATGTGTACTCACCTATGTATTTCTTTTGTTGTGAGGATATAGCAATCTTTGGCTCTGATCTCAATTATAGTGTCCTGTTTTGTGAGTGTTGTTTAATTTCAACTGTACTACAATGGTCTTTTTCCATGTTGGGTTCTGTGAACAATGCAGCAATGCTTCTTTTGTGGGTAAGCACTTCAGCACGCTACATGGGGGTGAATAGCACTTTATGTATACACCTTAAAACATATAAACACTGAATAAGCCTGAAGTTCTGTACCGCCTAGTTGATGTGCTGAAAGCACTGTGGATGCCAGTTGTCGACTTGGCTGGTAAATAAGATGGGAAACGTGAAGCCTTTTATGTTGTTAAAAATTGGGTCTCTAGTTGGCAGAGAGATGCACCCTGTCCAAGTAGGGACCAGAATCCAAGTCAGTTACACACCATAAATTAACCTGTGCTTACCCTCTGGTAGCTTGGCACAGAGCAGGCAGGCTTAAATTACGACAGTAAAGCAGTGACACCACCATACAAAAGATTCCACACCTAGAGCAATAGAGCTTAATGTAATGAACACAAGACCAAAATGACAAAAACCCACTAAGTAGAAAGCATGATATGAATTTTTTTAAAGAAAATTTGCAATTATAGTGCTTAAAACATAAAGCGGCTTTGGTCGCGCTAGACCGGGTGAAATATGAAAAGTCAAGCCAATAGCGAAGGAACGTGGGTCGGATACAAGGGTCAACCTTGTCCCGCTGAAATCAGTACCTTGATTGAAGTGTGTGGTGACGTCGAGAAATGATGCACGGAACAGCAGTGTTTGAGTCTTGATCCTGGCTGCGTAGGGGATGCTTCGGTTCAGAGTCGTGCAATCTGAGCTGGTCAATGTCAAACCCCTTGTATGCAAGTGTTGTCATTAAGCTGCGAAGCCTGCAGTGCGATGTCTCCTGCGAAGGCATCGCGGGGTGGATTCTGGTAGGAAACAGCTAGCAAGCCAAATTCTTAGTGCCGACGACTGGATTGGTACTAGTTGGCAGGACATACAGATGCGAGTCCAGACGCTACAACAGGGTTGTTTGAAGTCTTTGATGTTCCGAAAACGTCATATCAGGAGGCGAGTCAGTAAACCCTTTGAGTCACTTTTGGTTCTGGGGATGTAGAGATGCAGGTCCAGTCCTTCTCACTCCCAGGCAAGGAGGCAGAATGTCTTCTAGTCAATAAATGTACTGACTTGGTGGTGTCTGAGGCCCAGCACTTATAGCCAGTTGTGCCTTTGTGGTGGGGGAGACTTCAAAAAGAGGCCTTTGAAGTGCACAAAGTCCCTGCTCTGAATCCAGACTTACAACTGGAGGGTATGCAGCACTTTGTGTGGGGACAGGCACAGCCCATTCAGGTACAAGTGCCAGCTCCTTCCTCCCATCCTGCCCTTGATGGTTCATTAGAATGTGGATGACCCATCAGGCACACCTAAGCTTTGTGTGTGGCTGTCTAGAGAAAATAAACACAGCCCAGCTGTCACCCACCCCAGACGTGTATTCAGAGACAGGCATAAGGTGCTAGGTGAATTAAAGTAAGAAAATACCAACTTTCTAAAAGTGGCAATTTCAGAATTACACTTTAAAAGCTGACTTCAGATATGCCAAACTTGATGGTCCAATCTCTTCCCAATTGGAAACGATACCTATAAAATGAAATAAGGCAATCCAAATGTTAACCTATGGGAGATAGGCCTTGCAGTAGTGAAAAACCTAGTTAAGTGTTTTTTACTACCTGGAAGTGTAAAACATAAGTACATGTCCAACCTTTTGAATACATTGCACTCTGCCCTTGGGGCTGTCCAGGGCCTACCTTAGGGGTGATTTGTATGTATTAAAAAGGAAGTTTTGGGCCTGGCAAGAGGGTTAACTTGCCAGGTCAACATGGCAGTTTAGAACCGCACCCACAGGCCCTGAGATGGCAGGCCAGAGTCCTGTTTAAAGGGTTACTGAAGTGGGTGACACAATCAGTGCTGCTGGTCCACTAGAAGCATTTAATGTACAGGGCCTGGGCACAGGGCCTGCACTTTACTAGGGACTTGTAAATTAAATATGTGATTTGCGGATAAGCCTATGTTACAATGTTTTAAGTAGAGGTCATTTTCTTTAGCACTGGCTAGCTGTGAAGTGCCCAGAGCCGTGTAGCCAAAAATACTGAATTCAGCAAAACTGGGACGAGGAAGGCAAAAAGTTTGGGGATGACCCTGCCTAAAGGGCCAGGTCCATTCACCACCAACTGAAGAAAACATGTATTAACATAAGTATTTCTGACCGCTTTGTCTGGCAGTACAGTCTGCTGAAGACTTCACAGAGAACTACCAGAAGATGTATGGTATTACTGAGAAGTCTTGGTAGTTCTAATTAATTTATGCTAATACTAGAGATTTTTCCTAATTGTGCAGAGCAGAAAAATGTCTTGTAACTAGGTGACCATCTCAATTCTGGTCATTACATACACTGTTCCCAGTTTTTCAGTTATGGGCGTTTGCATGATAGCCTAATATGTTCTGAGTGCTATATACTTTTGGAGACCCTATCAGGCTTCCCCTCTACCGGGTCTGCGATATGCAGCTCATTTTTTCATTCTTGGCCATCACCACACAGAGCCCTGCAAAGACCACCAATCCTTTTCTATTCTGTGAACTCTGCCACACTCAGGGTTAACTTCTGCAGCAAATTCCTCTCTCTATGTATAGACATTCCCACCATGAACCCTCATGCTAGAGATGGTGTAGTAGTGACTTTGGCACATGTCTGAAACTACTGTTGAAATTTACAGTTATGTTGTGAGAACATCATAATCTTGATGGAAGCTGTTTGTAATCCGTATCAAACCATCTTAACATATTTAGCAGTCCCACTGAAACATGTAGAAAGAGGAAACACACATTTCTTAGCAGTTTATGGATAATGTGTTGAATATGTTGATAATAGGGAAAACTGAGGGCAGGACTAAGTGAGACTTGCACAGCTTTTATCAAAATATGCCCAATTTATTGACCTGAGCAAGACTAGGTTGTGACAAACATGGACTCGCACAATCAGCCAACTTTTATTTGTTACTAGTTATACTATGTCCAAAGGTGACCTCATATTCTGAACACATTGGAGGAGGATATATGTTTTGGCTGTTAAAGTAAATTGTTTAAGCACAGTGCTTCACATTCTTGCATTTCAAGACTCCTCTTGAGTGCCCATTTCCATGTATATCTGGTAACATTACTTTTATTATGGCCCTTCTCTCATACTAGGGTAGCCTGTTTGCAGATGTCTAGGCATGTTCCTGATTATGTAAGGTCCTGGAACTGTCCTGTGACCTTCAAGGGTGCACCATGCGTCCCCTTGTTATGGGCAGAACACTACTGTCCTTGTCCTGAGTAAAGCTCATAAAGCAGTGGTACAAAAATACCTTGCTTTAGAAAGATATGTAGTGTACCCAGACCTTATCGGTCACTGGACGTGAGGCCTTTTGGCCTTATTTGTATAAAGGTCTGTTATTATGTGTATGCCCATAACCTTTTATTTGCATCTTGTGTCCTTCAAGAGAATTCACACGTGGAGTACTGTAACTCATATGTAGTGACAAAGTGGCGGTATGAGGGTCTCCAGAAGTCTAAGACTGAGGAAGAGGAGAAGGTTGGGGCGTTTCGGGGATAAGTTGATGGTAGCTAACCAGGAAAAAGAGTAAAGGAAGTGGGAGGGACAGGAAGTGTGGGTCCATGTGGAAAGCAAAAGGGAGCAAGAGGAGAGGAAAATTAAAAAAGAGGACATTGGCATTTGAGAGAATAGCTTTGGAGAAGAAGTGTAGAATGGCAGGAGAGACAGCTAAATTTGGGAAATCGATTCCAACTTCACAGTAGCACCGGGTAAAGTTTCAAAAAGCTTCTGTGTATTAATGCAGAAGTCCACAATATTTTGGAATGGATTGTGTGTTTTGAGGTTGCATGTAGAGCTCAGGTTTTCATTGATGTCTTAAGCAGCCATTTTAATGAGTTGCTTGCCCATGGGACGTACATCAGTCATTAGGAGAATGTCTGTAGCAGATCAATTGAACTATCAGAGAATGAAGGAAGCTCTGATCAGATGGTTAATTGTGTTTGAAATGATTGAGTGAAATGGATGCTCTTAACCAGTTGTTGGTGACGAAGCAACTCGAGGAGTGCTGTACCCCTCTCCAGCAATACCTGTTGGACTTGTCAGAGAAGAAAGCAGACAACATGTCGTATTGAATGACCAGTGATGAGTACAGGTTTCAAATCTGAAGATGAGGGTCAAGGCAAGTAACAAGGGTCCAAAATAACACTAACTCACTCACGCACTCTCTCTTATATATATATATATATATATATATATATATATATATATATATATATACACAAAATAAAATCCATCATTTGTTTTCATTACAATGTAGTGTGATCTACTGCAGCGGCCATCTTGGAACATGCAACAATATACATACAATCAATATATCTATGCCCAATTTAGACACAGCAATGTTAACATAATCTACTATCTATGGTTTAAACATTGAAACATTATATATTCCACACACATTTCATAATTGCATACAGTATATTCATCATTTAGTGTAAAAGACTTGACACAGAGTTGATTACGAATTAAGGATATTAAAAATTGAAAGTGATGATTGTCAATAGATTGTGTATCTCATTAGTGTGTTTACCTGGTGTATAGCTATATCCTTGCAAATGATTCTGTTATCATTATTTTTGTATCATGCCAAAATTGGTATTATGAAGAACTAGCATTAATATATTTAGGCAGTGTCGATTTTCTTCTGTTCGCCAATTATCAATTTGATTTATCAAATGTTTGTAAAATATATTCTCCAATATTGGTTTTTGTATATAAATATTTTAAATATTACGAACAATTTAAGTGTAAATATATCAAATATTTCAAACATTTAAATTATTGTAAATACAAATTATACAATTTTACAAATCAAATTATTCATACATGCAGACAATCAGCAAAAATAGCTATTGTTGTACAATTCAATGTAAAAAAGATATAAAAAAATTAAAAAAAAGGATAACAACCCTCATATATACAATTTTCACAATAAATACGATCTTAATCATTATTAAATTCCAAATCTGAACCCAATTGTAAAGTGACAAGTGCAATAAATATACACAACCGATTGCAATATCTAGCTAAACCATACTAGAATTTTATCTTCTGTTTTGTCTGTGTTTAGTGTAAACCTGTATTTGGCCCCTCTATGTAATCATTTAATTCATTGGACCTTGGGTTTACCTTATACTTGCATAATGTCATGCATTGACCTCATGGAAAAAAATGAATTTGTTGTGTGAAATTAACCTATTCTATTTTGATCTATATTGTATAGGTGCTAATTAGAAAACACTATTTCTATATTAAATTGTGTGTCTATACCTGGTGAAAAACAGTGATAAATACTTGTGTGTGTGTATGTATGTATATATATATATATATATATATCAACTCCTCTATAAATATCAATTTCAGAAGGAAGAGAAAATCTAAAAAGGTAAAAATGTGGAAAGATCTACACAAATTTCAATCAGGGACAGTTACATATTCCTATGAATTGTGCAAAGTCTTACATATCATTTATATTGTTGAAAATGCCCCTTATAAATGGCAGTTGAAAAGTTCACTTTATATCCACAGTTCAGTATAAACAAAATTTCACAGCACATCCAATCCCTCTACTGGTCAATGCAATAAACAATCTATACTTTATCTTAGATGAACATGTAATTCAGCATCAAGATTATGCCCCCAGGGAAATTCTGAACCAAGTAATAAAATCATCTTGGATTCCATTTGTCTAATCTCCGAAGTTCTATCACCAGCCCTAGGATTGTTTTTAATAGATTTAATACCATAAAATGATAATATGCTGGAATCCCCTTTATGTATATCCCAGAAATGTTTAGCCAAGGGATATGTTCTATCTTGATTTTTAATGGCTCTAAAATGTTGTAAAAATCTGACTTTTAGCTTGTGGATGGTGCTACCAATATATTTTTTGACATCCACATTCAACGACATAGACCACAAATTCAGTGTCACATGTGATGCGATCCTTGATGTCACAGTAGCAACCATCAAACGTTTGATATCTTTGCATATTTTGTGCATACTTGCATGCTTACAGTGGCCACACTTCCAAAATCCCAAACTTTTTTTGCTCAACCAGGATGTCTTTTCTCTTATAGAGAAAAAGCTTCTAGTTAAATGATCCCCTAGTGAGCAAGCCTAACAAAGTTATGGATGGATGTGGACCAATATTATCCCTGATATTGGGATCATTCTGTAAGATGTGCCAGTTCTTTTGAAGTATGGTTTTCAAAGAGCTATGCTGTTGGTTATATTGCAAACATATTCTAGGGGACGACTGTTTCGTCTCACTGTTTTTGGGTGTGTTGTTAAAAAGTAACTCATCTCTGCTTTTGATTCTGTTCTGTGCATCCACCAGAATTTTGAGAGGATATCCTCTATTCAGAAATCTTTCCATCACATTCCTGATTTCCAAATCATATCTACTCTCATCTGAACAGATTCTGCGAGCCCGCAGAAACTGACTATAGGGTATACTCCATTTTAATGTCGTGGGATGCCCACTATTGCCATGCAGAATAGAATTGCATGCCGTGGGTTTACGATTATATGGTGGTCTCTAACCGATCATTCCTCACTTCTAGTAGAACATCTAGAAATTCAATAGTCTTTCTACTGAAGGTGGCTTCCAGATGGATGTTAAATGGATTATCATTTAGTATGTTTATATATTCCAACAATGAGTGGTCAGTACCATCCCAAATAATAAAAAGATCATCAATATATCACACCCACAACACGACCCTGTTCATGTAGATGTTATTGTTTTCAGACCATGCCACCTCTTTCTCCCACCAGCCCATATATAGATTGGCATATGTGGGAGCAAAGGAAGCCCCCACAGCCGTCCCTTGTTTTTGTAAAAAACAATCATTGTCAAATAGGAACAGGTTATGGGTTAAACAGAATTGCAACATGGATAGAAGCATGTCTGTGTGCAAGGAATTCAATAGGTCGTGTTTGTAAAAAAAAAAAAAATATCTACATGCTTGTAGCCCATATTGATGTTTAATAGAAGTATACAGAGAGGCCACATCCATGGTGACCATTACATAATCTTTATGCCATGGAATATTCTGTATCCTGGCCAAGAAATCATTGGTGTCACGTAGGTAAGATGGTAATTCAGTGACAAAGGTGCATAGAAACAGGTCCAAATATCTTGAGGTATTTTCTAGCAGCGACTGGTTCATACTGACTATAGGTCTGCCTGGGGGATGTGTTTTATTTTTATGGATTTTTGGCAGAAAGTAAATACATGGAATTTTGTGGTAATCAATCTTCAAATATGTAAACTCATCATAATCAAGTTGTTTGGTGTGCCATTCTTTAAGCATCTCATGATACGTCACTTGATATTGAATTATGGGATTAGTCCGCAGCTTGTCATAACGATCTATATTCATCAATTGTCTGTAAGCGTCTTTAGTATAATCACATGGGTCCATAATAACGATGTTACCGCCCTTATCAGAGGGCTTAATGATAATGGACGTGTTGGTTTTCAGTACATTTAGGTCTTTCCAGTCTTGGTGTGTAAAATTAGATCTATTTGTTGTTTTAGATGGAACTTTCATACGGAATTTGTCGATCGCCTATTACCAGCTCATGAAAAGTATCAATCAAATTTCCACTTGGTAATGGAGGATTGAATCTACTCGATAATTTTAGATGACTGGTATCGTGAAAGTTAGTGGCAAACCCCATCACATTAAGCGTAGAGATGTTGATGTCAGTTTGATCATATGTCACGCATTCAAGTTCATTACTTTCCTCAGCTAGATCATTAAAGCCCATCAATTCTGTACCAATCTGCAATATTAAATCCTGAAACTGGAGCCCTAGTTGTTGCATTGTCTACAGCAAGGTTTTTATCCTTCTTGAAAAATGTTTAATTAAATGTAATTTACGAACAAATTTATAGAGCTCAATCCGAGTACTGACATAGTCCCATTGAACATTGGGACAGAAGCTTAATCCTAAATCAAGTATTCGTATTTGATTATCTGTAAGAATACTGTTAGCGATGTTGACAACAGAACTCGAGTAATTCAAACTACTGGAGTTATGAGGCTTCAATCTTATTCCTTGTATTGATTGCTTCTTCCTCTTACCCTGCTTTGTCTTCCGCTTCCTCGGCCTCGTCTGCGGTTTTGGCCAGGGGTTGGCGTGACCATTTGCATAAGACGCATTTCCCCCTGAAAATCCAATTTGTTACGTGGTGCCTCATCTGCAGAGGAGCCTATCTCCGAGCTTTCTTCAGCGGACATATGATGTACAGCAGCTTCTGCTCCACTCTGACACTTCTTTTGTTCTTACACTGTCATATTTCAGAGCAAACGTGTAGATTCTTCCATGTTCATAATCAAGTTTGTCTCTATTGAACTTGTGTGCTTTACGTGATTTTATTTCCTCTTCCTTGTTTTTGATTCGTTCTTCCATTTTGGCCAGCTGATTAAACTTCTTGTTGATTAATTATTTTCTCTAGGTCTTTAGTTAATTGCTCAATTTTAATGATTTGTTCATCCATTCGCCTTTTGGCCTGGGTAATTAAGGTTCCCATAAGTTTGGTGGAACAATCTGCTGTTTGGGTTCTCCACTCCTCCAGCAAATCCGGATCCATATCGCCTAAGGTGGGCAGTATTAAAATGCGAAGGCCCCTTGGCACTCTGCCACTTTCAATGTACTTAGTCAATGATGTCATCTCCCACCATTTTTTGAGTTCCGAAATTCGTGCTTTCTCTAACAGATTAATGATGCTGGAGGTGGTGTGAATCTGAACCCCTGGAGGTCCATTGCTGATCTTAGTGTTTTTGAATAATTCGGCTGCTGCTTGTTCCCAAAACCTTCTCCGTTCCGCCATTATTGCGATACACGAGAACAACCCAGGTTATGCGATCAAGGATAATGATGATAATGTCCTGTTTATAGCCGTAAATAATGGAAGAGCCAAGAAGAGTAAGCGAATCTAAATATATCTCAAGTCTGTTACCTGACATGAGAAGGAACTAGAGAGTCCTCTTGACTCAGCCTCCCGGCTAGGGACATTTGGCAAATGGACCCAGATGCCCTGAAGCACTTCCCTTTAAATACTGTGAAGTCTGGGTTGAAGGTACCAATGAGGAAAAGGTTCCTGGCCTGAGGGATATGCAGGTTCATATAAGCTATGAGTGAAAGGAGGTATCTCAGACCTGAAGTTGTTATATGGTTCCTACGAAAATAATAGGACTGCATAATCGGACAATAGAACTTCAGAATATTGGGGAGACAGTCCTGCCACTCCATCAGAACTGCCGGCCCAACTCCTGGCTAGCTCACGGAGCCTCACCTGACCCCTTAACCTGACCGGTGTGAAAAGGTGATTATGGCAACCTAAACATGATATAGTGACTCCCCAGGGAAGTTGTTGACACACATATCACACTTGTTGGATTACTCATGCATGTCCAGGTGCAAGCACAAGAGAGATAGGCAGATGAAACAAAGCAAAGTTACCAGCAATATGAAAATGGTAAACATAATGAACAACCATTGTGATTAAGATTCCCGAGGTCCCTACTTAAACCTACGTCTATACTAAGAGCCTAACAGGTTTACCGTTCTGTCTGGCCCGATCTAGGGGGATTAGCCCTAGCCCCGCACCTGGAAACAGCATCAGCCTGTAATGTGAGTGGCAAGCTTCTCAGGAAGCTGGTAGATTAGCACCAGCAGAGCTGCATGTTAAACACAGCATTCGTCCCCGGATGGTTGCTTCTGGAATGCCCCTCTGCTCCTTCTGGGTCAGTACATCACTTATATAATAAAGCCACTCTGTGCTAGAAGCACAGCTCTGATACAATGTTATGTCTAGATGCTAGAAGCTGTCTCCTGAACAGGCAATGCGAGTGCTAGGATATTGTGTACTATGTTCCCAACCTTAAACAGAATGTACAGATTACATGTAAAAAAAAGGCTAACTAAAACAAGCAACTTGTAAAATATATTCTTACAATAATATGCAAGAAAAGTGTGTAAAATGTTGCAGCTAAAGTGATCTAGCTAAAATGTGTAAAATATGAAACCTGAAACAAAGCTAAAAAAAAAAAGAGGTGAACCAGCTCTGGTCCCAGTGGTCCTCACTACAAAGTGATTCTCTTTGGTGCCAATGACACAGACATGGTAACCAGTGGGGATGACTTGAGGAAACCTATTGCATGAGTGTGTGGTGGAAATCAATGGCAAGTCGGCTGTGGTTGATGTAGGTATAAAAGAGAAGCAAGGTGCCTGCTATCTCTTGGGTTTAGTACCAGGACCAGAAGCTTACATGGCTTAGACCATATCCGCTGCGTTGACCTGAACACAAATTGCACATCAGTCTCGGGAGTCGGAGACTGTCCCAGGTTTGCCAAGACCAGAGAATGCTAGTGAGTGGATCAAGGCAAAATCTGAGAAGGCACAGGTTGTGGCATCTCTCGCCCTTGATCTAGATGGCGAGGAAGATGATAAACCTAAATTGGAGTAGGTGTTTGATGTCCGTCACCACCAGAGCTGCAAGAGTTGTTGGCTGCTGAAGGACCTACAAAGTAGGAACTCCGCAAGGCACAAGTTGAATACATGGGACATTGGAAGGAGGCACGAAAATAATTCAGCAACAAAGTAGTTAAGATGTTATGTTGGATGGGAGGACAAACTGCTTTATTAGGAGCCTGTGAATTCTCAGCCAGGAGGAGGTAGCAAGCTCCTGTTGTCACTTGCCCACAAGGTGCCCTTCCAGGACACTTGTGCTTAAAGGAGATGCAGTATAGGTTGGACTCTTTGTTCTACTGGCCAGGGATGCACAGAGATAGAAAGGGGTTCTGAAGAGGTGTTAGTGCTGAGCCCGTTTGTCGAATAGCTTTGGTGGAAACTAGTGTGGACTGTACAAGATACTGCAGAAGATATTTAAAGTGAGCTACTTGCTGGACCCAGTTGCCACAAGGGAGCCTAAGAAGGTCTTCCGTGTGAACCGGTTTAAGCAATACCTTCAGATGGACTATTCAGTGAACATCATGACTATAGCAGAAAAGGTTGAAGAAGACGGCGTCTGATGTGGAGGATAGTTTTGTGGCTGGTGCACAACATACACCTGAGCGAACGCCTGAGGAGCAGAAACAGTAGAGAGATGCTTGGACAATGTGTCCATTTCCTTTCTCTTACTCCAAGGTTGACACCGGTTTGTGCCATTGACATAGGTACAGGGGATTGCTTGCCATTGAGGAGAAAGACTTACTGGATTTAAGCACTGAAGTGCATCAAGGCAGAAGTTGCCAAGGTATTCAACTTGGGGATGATTGAGTGTTCCTGTCATCCTTGGGCCAGCCCAGTAGTGTTACAGCACAAGCAAGGATCACATACTTGTACTTTTGTGTGGTTTAATGGGCCTCTAATGAACTTTCCGAGAGAGAGATGTGCACCTGCTTCGGAGAGCTGATGAGCCTGTAGACAGGCTTGGTGCTGCTCGCTACTTAAGAACTTCTGACTTGACAATGGGTACTGGCTGATAGGTATAAGCCCTAGTGCCAAAGAGAAGACAAAATGTATACCAGTTTCCATTAATTATGTTTGGGCTGAATACTCCTGACACTTTCAGCTCCTGGTGAACTATGTTCTTTTATGGCTAGAAGTGTTCTGTGTGGCCTGTCTTGATAATAGTGATGTCTTTAGTAATTCATTGGAGTACCACCTAAATTACCTGCAACAGCCATGTGTCTGGATACAGGCAGCAAAAGGGACCATCAAGACAACCAAGTGCCAGGTATTTCCGTCCTCTGTAGTCTACCTTGGAAATCAGGTGGGCAATGTGGAGGTCTGCTTGTTGCATGCCATGACCCAGTCTGAGGTGAAGTGGGAGATTCCCACTAGCTTGACCCAAGTGATAGCCTTTTTTTAGACGTGCTGGCTACTTCAAGAACTTTGTGGCTAACTAGGGGACCATAGCTGCACTACTCGCCCTGAATTATAAAAAAAAAAAAAAAGAAACGGCCCCTAAAAAGCTGATCTGGACCTGGGAATGTCAGAAAGCACTTGAGGAACTGAAGAAAGTACTATGCAATGCACCATAATGAAGGCTAATGTAGATAGTCAATCCTTCATTGTACAGATAAGATTTGGAAAATGTTGCCTGAACACGACGAGAAGGGTAAAGTGTCTAGTGAGTTTTCAGTTGCAGACTGTTTGTTAAAAAGCAGAACTAGGCAGTCCTTAAGAACAAGGGCTTTGAGGAAAAGGCAGTCTTTCCTGTTTAGTACCAAGTTTGTGGTCCAGATAGATTGCAAACCATTTAAGGTGTTGATTGCAATGAAGGGTGAGAATCCCAGGTTGCATAGATTTCACAGTGAAACACAAAGCCAGAACTAATGTGATTGCAGATTGTTTTTCTGCATGTTTTGCTGATCTGATGACTGTATTTCTCCAACAGTGAAGTAAGGATCCGGGTAGTCCGATCTGGGAAAGGCTTCTGTTGGGATGGGACTATATTCTGGTGTGTTCCCACGATTCCCCAGCAATGAATACCCACTATAGGTACTTTCTTTGGCTGCAGCATCACATATTTATAGCGTAGCTTGGAGGCTCAGGCCTGTCCTGGACTATGTGAGGTTTGAACCTGCACTCTAACCTAGAGGGGCACACCAAGCATACGCTGTGTCTGGAGAGCAGCCCAAGTAGAAAATTTAAAAGAAGAACCACCTCAAACCGGTCTGCAGTTTTAGTGGATCCACATCCCCTTTCTAGAAGTTGTGTACAAAAGTGAGACCCAAACCCACCCCACTTTGTTCTATTTTCAAGTCAAGTGTGACCAGGCATGGAGTGCTCCGCTGAGTACTCAAATGACTTCTGTGCAACCAAGCCTAGTGTCTGCCTCACAGCCAGTCTCCTAGAGATGAGGACATCACTTTCAGCTGTTGGAGCTGTGGATTTGTTTGAAGCACCTAGAAGCCTATTTGATGGGAGAAGGAGCAGTGTGCCTGGCCCTGCAGGAGGTTAGGCTGTTGAGGAGGACAGAGGCCCATTGTCTCCCTGGTGGCGAGGGTCACCCGGTGGGGGGGGGACAAGCTAACTGACCAAAAGTGAGTTGGGAGTGACCAGTGTGACTGTGATCCCCCTGGATCCTGATGGAAATTGCTATTGCAATGCCCATTGTAGGCTGGGATGGGGGCTGCAACTGGGTTTTGGCCCAGACAGTGGCTGCAGTGTCCGTGATCATAGGTTCAGACAAGGGATGCAATTGATGTGATTTTTTTTGTGGGCCTGGAGGGAGCCTACAAAATGCCATGATTATTGTAGACACAGTCTGGGCTAGCTGTAGGCCTGGACAGGACCTGCAACCATTGTGGTCATCACTAACCTCTGGCCTGTTCAGAGGCTTTAACTACTGTGACCACCATTGGGCCTAATCAGGGTTGCAAGTGCCACTACCCAAGGCAGATGGCAGCATCACTGCAATTAAGACGGATGGTGACACTAGGCCTGCACCGGTGCCCGAGCCACAGCCTTGAAAGCCTGGTGGACTTCTGATGACAGCGGCTCACACAGCAGACGCATGGAGGAGCTGTCTGAGCTGCTGGCGAAGGTGGAGACTCAATCTTTGCCTATGCGATGTCCTTAAGGAGAAAAGACTCAAATTGAGTGTACATTTGACTGAGCGTGCCAAAAGAATGCATCAGTGCTTTATTCATTGTTTACCCGATTTACTAAGAGAGGTACCAACCAGAAAGAAAGCCACCTAGGTGGGACTAGTAAAGGAGATCAGGAGGTGTAGCACCATGAAGGAGAATCACACCCGAGGACACTATCTTGTATAAGAAACTGGATTGGGTAGTGTTTAATACGAGTGTGTGATTAATAGTACTTTGTTTTTTCTGATTTGACAAGCGCTGAGCTTTGACGTTGTCTGTAGATTAAGTGCTGAGCTTGACAGCCCACATTACTTAAGTAAGAAGCAGGTGACTTCCCATCCTCACTAACCTTTGAGTCATGTGCTAAAAGGATTCTACGTGGTCTGCTTTGCAGAGCTACAGTAGAAAAGGCTTCAGACACCAGTGGCAAATGTCATGAACTACCCCAGTTGCGGCCCTATAGTCCATGCCTGCCTCCCAGTGTAGTCTAACATGAACTCTTGTAAAAATGAGAGGATCACTTTTTATTACAATTAGTTTTCAATTAGAAAATAAATTGATACTACATTGTATCAAATAGCTCTTCACATCTCACTTCTACTTTTTCAGAGTAATTCAAATATGTTGCTTTTACCTAGGTGCACTTGCATTTTGCATAGGCAGTTAGCATTGGTATTATTTCTGATCTTTAGCTTTCAGGAGGAGTTTGAGCTTGGTCTAGACTTACATTCAGGCCTCATAGGAGACCTATGGGTTAGTTTAATCCTCTGAGGTGGTAGTTTGTAGTTTGAAAAGAAACTTAAAATCCCTGTGCTTATTTTTTTTTAAGTACTCGTGTAGGTTGGAGGAAGTTTAATATTTATGAGTAAGTTGACTATTAGTGAGTAATCATCTTCACTTTTCACTCTGTCTTGATAATGGTCTAGAGAGTGGCTGTTTAAATGTCATTGAGCTTGGAATCGTTGGGGTAATTCATTTTTTAAAATATATTTTATTCGTTTTTTATACACAAGTCATACAGAGATCCCGAAGGACCTCACATGAGCTGAAAGCATGATTTCAAGCATTTGTATATCTCAAAGAACATAAAGGAAGAACAGTTAGAAAAACCACTTGTGCAGGTCAACGCTCCCCCATCCCATTCCCATAAACCATCCCCTCATCGCCCAATGCTTGACCATCAAACTCATGAACCCCACCTCCCTATCTCAGACTTAAAGTTAAATGTTATCGCTGGCCGTGGGATCGTACAGGTGTATTGGTTCCAGAACAGTTCCCCTGTAGTCAGCCCCTCGCTGCCAGGTCTTACGATGTTTCTGTGGGCAGCCCTAGGATTTATACATCACCACCTCGAGCCCTGTGAGTGGAGGCAGGGCCTCTGCCTTACAGTGCTTGGCTATATCCCGCTTGGTGAGAGTAAAGCCCAAAAATAGGAAGGAACTTTTATATCCTTTCAACCAGCCTCCCCACCCCCAATGCTCTCCATAATGTGAAGCAGGGCCAGTTTAGGGTCTTGTGGTATGGTCCAGTAGAGAACCTCACCAAGGCAGTAGAGAATCTTTTTGCCAAAAATTCTCCAATGCAAGGCAACTCCAAACCGAATGTAGAAAAGTGCCATCTGCCACATCGGAGACAGAGAGGCAGCCACCAGGCCCTTACATCACAAACTGTGGTAGGCATAATAGGCCCTGTGCAAATATTTTAATTGGATGAGGCTGAGGCAGGTTGGGATTGCATACCTCCTAGGAACCTCAGGCCAATCATCATTATCAAGAGGATGCAAGTCTTGTTCCAAACACCACCTGGAGAGTGTGCAGTGTGCTGGTACTATGATTGATCAGTGTACAGTAATTTTGGGTGATTTTCTGTGATTCAAGGCCTCCCAAGAGAAGCCTGCCCTCTAGGAGGTAAAACTCTGGGAGGTATGGAAGGTGTCTTATGTAAGGGGCTGGGGCATGTCTGAGCTGGAGGTATCTGTAGAATTGACTTATGTGTAAAGGTTTATTCTGACTGGAGGTCTTGGTATGATTTCAGCACCTTGCCCTGCATGACGTCTCCCAGGGTTGATATGCTCATGATGTCTTGGGATTGAAATCCCTGTAGGTTGGATACCTGAGACCGCATACAGCTGTGCCAAAGGGGCGTAGGCTCCGTCAGGTGACCCCCCCCATGCCCGTAGGGCCCTTATGCAGAGTCTCAGGACCACCTGAGTAGCATCCAGTAGGGAACTCGTGCCCCCCCCCCCCATAAAGTTATGACGAGACTTGTGCCGCTCCTAGCCCATTTTTTACAGGGCATACAGGATCATTTTGTGGCCCATACCACCAGTTATTAATGACTAACAGATGGGAGGCAGTGCCCCCCACTGTAGGTCGACTGAAAGCAGGTCCTAAGAGCAATGTGGGCTGCTCCTTTGCCCCAAAGGAATTCTCTGAGAATGGGACCAAGAAGCCTGAACCATGCAGTGGTATTGGTAAGTTCTGTAGAAGGTACAGCAAGTGGGGAAGGGACACCATCTTGAATTTCACAGATTTGCCTATCTACAAAAGTGGAAGATGTGATGAGCTCCCATCCTCTTCCTTCACTCTATCCATTGCAAGGTGCAGGTTTTTATCCCACGCCAATGTTCAATCCAGGAAAGCAAAGACCCCTAGGTACTTAAACCGACAAACTGCTTGTGAGAGGCCAGGGGCCCACTTGGTGGGGCCGCTATAGCCATTCATTGGGAAGACTTGAGATTTGGTGGCATTCGTGTGGAGGCCCATGGTCTCCCTGAAGTCCCACATGATTTGTACTATATGAGGTCCCATGGGATAATTCATTTTAAAGGACCGCTTTGAAGCTTGCTTGAAGTGTATGTTCTTAGCTAATTAGGTCTGGCATTAGCCAAGACTTATTGATAATTACTAAAATTACATTTATATATATTGACTTTACTAAAAAATATTGTGAGGAATTGGGTTTACTATATGATATGGCTGTGGAACTGTACCGTGCAGTACACTCTAAAATACCGTCTTGAGTCCAGTCAGCTATGTTTAATTAACCGTAAGCTCAACCCTGGGTGGCTGTGGCTGCCATCAGTAAGGCTTAGCAAAAGAACAATGTGTAAAGTATTTAACAGCACCAAACAATGAAATAAAAAAGTCCCACTAAAGAAATGAGACACTAATTTATAAAAATAGATTTAATTTAAATCAATTTTTAGAGACCATAATCATCAAAATCCACCAAAGGGATCCGGAGTTACAAAAGTTAGAAACTATAAATAACTTATCAACCATAAACAAGCATTGGACAACAAAATGTTTGGAAAGTTTGAAACAGTTTGGCAACTCTGGTTTGAGCTGGGTGACCATGTCCGGCAGTACAGAGGTCTAGAGGGCCAGGAAGATACTTTGGACAGTTACCTGGTCACCAGAGTGTGTGTTTTTTTTTTTGTTTTTTGTTTTTAAGCAAGATCCAAACTTTATAGGATGACTGCCAAAGACATCACTGGAGTGGTCCTGGTGCTGAGGAATGTAGGCAAAAAGATGCTCAAAAGATGCTTTGGTTGTGGTGTGGTCGATGGTGGTATCTTAGTGGGTGCTCCTCAGTTCACATGATCACTAGCCAATGAGTGATGAAGTTCCTGTGTGGCATCTGGCTATCCCAAAATACCTCATTCTTGCCCCTTTCAAGATGGCATGACCCTCCCTTGGTTGTCAAAAGCTGGGTAGCCCACCCTACAGGTGTAGCTACCAGAGGGCTACATGCTCATGATAAAACCAATTTTGGACCAAGTTTCCTTTCTGTGGCCCGGTCTACATTCTTTCCACAGGAACAAAAGGCATCCTGCTCAGGGGTGTTGTGGTTGTTGGCCCATCAAAGGTGGCTTTGCCTTTGAAGCTCACCTTCTGGTGTAACCTCCCAGAGTGTCTATCCTAGGAGAGGAGGTGTGCACCAACTGCTTTTATTCCTGAGCCTGGGAGTCAATCGCACATCTCCCCAGGTGGGTAGAAAGCTGTCTCTGGGTTTGTGCCTTTGTGAGGCCACTGGATTAGCAGAGGCAGAGAGTGGCAACTTTCTCAAAGTTGCTGAAGTTTAAAAGTGACATTTTTTTGAGTTGGCCATTAAGTTTCCTTTAATGACACAATGAATTTGGTACCTTACATGTCCCAGTTAGGTAGTCCCATTCAGAAGTTAGCAGGGTTGGAGCGCCAACTGGTACCCTTGAGTTAGCCAGTGGGGCTACTGACTTTATCCACAGCAAAATGATAACTTGGATGTGTTGCTGTTAAGACGTAACAGAAATATATATCCTACTTAACAAAATACAGTTCCCTGGCATAGAGCTCTAGAAGCCTTCCTTAGGGGACACTTATATTGCTAAGGGATAGAGTGGCTTTGCCATTGATTTAAATGACAGTCGAACTGTCCGTGAAAACACTGCCCTTCCAGTCTGCAGTGGCAGGCTAGGAGCCATTTTTTCATTTGTCACACACAGAGGGGCTCAAACAGTGCTGCAGCCCTGACTGAACACACTGCCTTACTTGCCCTGGGTACCATATACTAGGGGCTTATAAGTAAGTTACTTTGCCAATTGGGTGTAACCAATTCAACATTGCAGTTTGTATAGAGTGAGAACACTGGCACTGAGTTCTGATTGGAAGGCCTCTGTGTACTCTGTCAAAAACAGTAGCTAGCTGTCCAAATAGTGGCAGAAAGTGGGGGGATCCTGCACAGAATCTGTTTCCTCACATATAACTATATATTTACTGATAGGGGCTTTCAGCCAGCCCTCCTCATCCATTGGTCTTTTGCTTTGTCATTCATGTTTTTCTTCCACCCATTGCAGCATGGGTCTATTGTTCTGGCCGCTTCAGCCTCTAGCTTATTTCACTGTGGGTGATGGCATTTGCACTTTTACATTTGACTCCACATGTAGGATGGAGAACATCCATGCACAAGAGTGTGTCCCAGGGACAAAGAAGCTCAGTGTACAATGCCTTCCCTGGTAGTGGCTGTTGGCATTGTGATGAGAGGGACACGAGCACACCTAAATCCTTTGACATGTAGCATTTACAATGCTTATTTACAAAGCTCAGCACTGAGGCAGCATCTTTGGTGTTATCCTGGCTGTACACAGGGCTGTACTAGGAACCCAAAGCAGCCCTGAGAAATTTTGTTGGACCAGCCCCCATAAGATATAGAGTAAGGGAACCCGACCACTACAATGGTGTTTTTGGGGGGTGGGGGGGTTCACCTCCTCAAGGAAATTTGGGGGAAAATGGTGTATCCTACAACACTTTTTTCATTATATTCAATAGTAGTCGTTATTAAAGCATAGTAAATGATAACCTTACAGTGCACCAGGCAAGGGCAATTTTTACTGGCACTCTTCAATGATTCCTCACCATCACCCTTTAACAGTGCCGTCATCTCTCCATAGCCCCTCTCTCATGTGTATTTCATTTATTCTATAGTACCTCTCTTGCCAGTGTTAGCGCGCCTGGTCCTTAGTAAGTAAACTTACAAGAGGACTCGTATAGGTCGATGAACCTTTTTGAATCGCAAGGTGTATCCTAGTCATGTAGTGACTACTGAACCAGTAATCAACATCAATAATCAAGAAACATTTTATAAGAAAACGGCTTGAACCCATCTAGTCATGAATATCCACAACTCGGAAAAGAGTTTAAAAAAAATGTATTTCCCTATTGATTACAACTCTAAAGCATCTGTTAGTTAAATCTTTATTCAAAACCACTTCTTTATTAATTCAGTAATAGAAAACATCATCACTTGAAGGAAACATGGGAAAATGCAATTCCATAAGCTAAGAATACCAGCATTAATAGCAAAGTTCAGCAATTAAGTTTGTCAGTCACTTGTCACTTTCAACGTCACCGTCACCCTTAACAGCCTACCTAACCAAGATTATCATGTGGGACTTCATGCAAAAAACCTTTTAGAGAAAACATTAATTTGGAAAAATCTATCTAAGTAAGCATTTTTCTAAAATCAGCGCAGTTGGTATCTAGAAGAAAGGCATAAAATTGTCAATCACATTTTCATAGCTACCTATTCAAGATAGATCAGCAGCAAGTCAGTCTTCATCTTCAGGTCATCAATTAGTGAGCTACTAATCAGGCTCACAGATTATGAGCCCAATGACAGCACCTCGGACAGCGTCTCCTAACATCATCAATTCTCCTCTCGCATCTCCCTAACGTCTCCCCCATCTTAGGTTTTCACCCCTTGTCATGACTTTTTATTAGGGTCTCCCAGTCCATTCCCCTAATTCCTAATTGGTCAGTCAGTCAGCAGATATGACTTGTACCTTTTTTTTGTTTTTTTGTTTACCGAATCTACTAATTTCCATATCAGTTAATTCTCAAGATGTGGATTGGTTCTCCATATGATGTCCTCATCATCCGGATCTTCAGGTATCGAAATTGTTGCAAGTTCCTCTTCAGTCAGTGCCTCTATTGTTCAAGTCCTGGGAAAGTACATTTAGCCTGCTCTACATATAATTGTAACAAATAGTCTGCATCATCTCCTGTCCGCTGGTACATTGCAGAAAATTCTAGCTAAGCAACTTTGCATGTCTCCAGTCCTTTGCAAATTGTTCGGTAATTCAGCTCTTCATGTGTGTGAGGCCCAGGAAAACTAGGCCTTTAGTTCAGCTAACTTAGCACTGCACATTAATGCAGAACATAGGTTATACATCTCATTATGACATATTAAATTTTTCTTATATATTTTCATTATTTCATACAGTTTCAGTTCTATTGGTACACATGATCACACCCCGAGGGCACATTTTCAAACGTGCACATTATTTTCTCTATGATTAACTTCTCTACACACTTCTCATTAGTAAACACATATATGTCATTAATAATTTTCTTAATTAGCATATCTGCTTCAACAAATGTTCCCTATATATTCTTCTCCTGGGTTGTTCTTCCCTCCTCTGATTATTTTTTAGACCTTTTTAATTTTATCTTTTGCCATAATTTACATGAACCCCATAATCCTGATTTACAAGTAATCACAATTAATATTCCCTGTACAATTTTCAATAATATCCCATTCCAAATTTGACTAAACTAATTGCCTACTAAAGCAAATCCTTTTCCCAAACCCCTGGTTCCTTCAACTCTTTCACATCCTTATTTGAATTAGTTAAGGTAGTAAGTAAGTCTCTTATCTCCTTATTATCAGGTATGTACGAACAACAATGCTTCGCATTAATCATCTTACAGACTCCACGGTCTTTCGCTAAAAGTATGTCTAAAGCAAGCCTATTTTGAAGCGTCGGAGCTCTATCCGCCGCTAATTCAGTATCTAACAGGAGTATTGCCCTTGTAAAATTTGTCAGCATGTTATCCACAATAGTAGACAACTTTCGTATCTTGATTGCATTCAAAATAACTCCTACAGAAGGAATTACTGCCCCAAAAATGTCTCCCACAATTGCAGAAGAGGTTTCCCTCCTCTGTCGCTCATGATGTAATTCATCCACTTTCAGAAATTTCTTTAAATCAGCTATCTGATAAATTTGAGGGAAAACTATGCCCAAATAACATGTCCCATACCATCCTCTAGGAAGACGGTAATAAGCGTTAGGTCCACAAATATAGTAGATCCTAGGAATTGCAGGGTCCTGACCATTCAGCATAAAAGTCCATTTACTCTGAAACAAAAACACATGCCTACATTCACGCCTTCCCACAAATAAAGTGCCAGTGCCTGCTTTTGGCCTATGTATACAAAGCTTCCCTACATGTAATACATCTAAAACTAGTTTTCCTTGTGTTTTAATAGCAGTGTAAGCATAATCATTCTTATAAGTCCTCTTTTCTAATCCTTTCTCTAGCTTCTCCTTCAGCGCCTTTCTCCTGACGTCAGTATGCCCTATAAAGCTCTTGTCTAACGGGGTGAGTAAACATGTTAGATTATTTTTGTGAGTGTACACGGTGCCAAACGTTAATGTTGGTTCAAAGAAGCCTCTAATACTATATCATGTTCTTTAGCTATTTTACTTAGATATCTAATAATAGGAACAAAAGAAAACACAAGGTCATAGTTTGAGTAAAAGTACTGTATATATTCTTGGTTAATGAATCTTCTTAATATCAGACTCCAGCGTATGTCATAGGTTAAAAGCAAACTATGGTACGTAACCCCTTCTTCCACAAAGGAAGTAATCTGCGTACATGCAAGACTATTCCTTGCATCCATTGTCTCAACATACACAATCAACAAGCGATAGAATACATTCGTAGAAAGCTGTCTTTGAGCATTAGTATAGTCCTGCAAGTATTTCCCATCTAACTTAAACCCTTCTAGAGCTGTTAGTGTAGTAGTCTCAGGAACGGAAACAATATTAGCCTTTTTCATATCATGAATAGACATTCCTACAATCATTATTAAAAACATTATTCCACACATAATTGCCACTCCAACACCTACAATATCTACTATTCTTAACTTGATTATTTAACTCCATTATCTGTAGAGAATCAGAAAGTAGAAGTAACTCTTCGTAAAGTGCAACAGAGAAAATCAAAATGAAAAAATCAAAAATGAAGGAAAAATATTTCTTTCTCACAGTTCAGTTTCACACGTAGGAACACTTCTGTGTCAAAGATCGATTAGCAGCTTGTCACATCCAGTTTTCAATTGTCATATAAGGTTATCAATGTCTCTTCCGGTTCTATTTTAACAGTCTCTCTTTTCCAGGTTTCTTCAGATCAGCTCAACAATTCAGTCTATTGATCACCTTCAAGTTGCACCAAAGTACTGATTTGGAACTTCTCTATCAAAGCAAAAGGACATAAACTCATTTTGCCATTCACTTGTTGCTGCATATGCTCACTCAGGACCTGCGTATCTTCGATTTGCTACTCTTTCTTTTCAACCTTCGTTCACCACCTAATTCTCCTTCACTCAATTCCTCCTTTCTTGTAGTATCCACTTCTTCTATTGTTTCATTTATGACCAATTCCTCCTTCTTCCCAATTTGTGATTCAGGCCAATCATCTAATTTTTCCTGTTCCTTCTATCAATATTCTCCTCCGGATTGGACTCGGTGCTCTCAACAATACTTCTTCATGATCTTGTGGACTCACCACTTTCTTTGTATGGCTTGCATGTGTCCAGTTCGGCAGTCCTGCACACTTTACAGCAGTCATAGTTATCACCACCTGGTATGGACCTTTCCAACGTGGTTCCAAACAGGTCTTGTGAACATGCTTTTTGATGACGACCCAGCCTCCAGCTCTCATATTGTGACCTGGGTCATGGATGGCTGGCAGGGTAGCAGCCTGCACCTGCTGAGAGAAAGAGCGAACTACATCAGCCAGACCCTTGCAGTAATCCAACACCATATAATCTGTAATATTGACAAGTGTATTGGCTGGAATTGTTGGCAATCTCATTACTCTGCCCATGATGATCTCATGGGGTGATAGTCCTGTCTTCCTGTCAGGTATGTTTCACATTGACATCAATACCAAAGGTAATGCATCTGGCCATTTCAGATTGGTTGCAGCACACGTCTTGGCAATTCTTGATTTGAATGTACCATTCATTTTCTCCACTAGTCCTGATGCTTCAGGGTGATAGCTACAATGCAACTTCTGCTCAATGTTTAGTGCTGCACATAAGAGTTCAATCACTTCGTTATTGAAGTGAGTTCCCCTATCCGATTCTAAAAAGATCAGAAATCCGAACAGTGGTATTAACTCTCTAAGCAGCAGCTTTGCTACTGTGAGACTGTCATTTCTTTGTGTGGGGTATGCTTCAATCCAATGACTAAAGACGCACACAATCACCAACATGTACTTCAAACCACCACATGCAGGCATCTCCATGAAATCCAATTGCGTTCTGCTGAATGGGCCTCCTGCTCTTCCGATGTGGCTCAAATTCACCACGGTCCTTTTTCCCACTTTTAGTTGCTGACAAATTACACATCGATGACATACTGCCTCTGCTGCTTGTCTGAACTTAGGATTGAACCAATCAACTTTGAACAACCTGACCATCGCATCCCTTCCAATATTTGCTTGCCCATGATAATAACGGGCCATCTGCAACAAACTATTGGGCAATACCATCTGACCCTCCTCAGAAACCCAAATCTCATCAGATCTTTGAATACATTTCAGCTTGACCCAAAGTTGTTTCTCCTCTTTGTCTGCATTCTCCTGCAAGGTTTTCAATTCTTCTAGAGTATCAATCACTTTTAGAGCAAAACTTGTACAATTATTTTCTTCCTCAGGCATCAATTCCCACTTATTTAAACGATATACAGTTCAATGCGCAAAATCTTGCGACTTGATCTGCATATCCATTTCCCAATTAAATGTATTCCTGTATCTTTTGATGTGCACTGCATTTTACCACTGCAATTTCTTCAGGTAACTGTATTGCATACAAAAACTCTTTTATTCTGTTGCCATTTCTCACTGGTGTTCCAGTAGAGGTCATGAAACCTCGTTGCGACCACAGCTGACCAAAATCTTGAACAATTCTGAATCCGTATTGACTGTCTGTATAAATTGTGACTTAGTCTTGCAGAAACATAGCATGCTCTAGTGAGAGCTACTAATTCTGCTACTTGTGCAGAATATACACCTGGAGGCCAGGAAGCTTCTAACGTGCCTGTAATTGTGCATACGGCATAACCTGCTCTCAATGTCCCTGTTCCATCTCTGAGAGACGAACCATCAACAAAGACAAGTTGGTCATTTTCTTCCAAACACGTGTCTCGAATACCAGGTCTTGGTTTTGCACACAGGTCAGTTACCTCAAGACAATCATGCTCAATTTCTTCTTCTTTTTCAATTTCAGCAGTATCACTTGGAAGCAATGTCGCTGGATTCAGCACTGTATAGCTCTTTAATGTTACATTTGGAGCACCTAATACGCTCGTCTCATACCTTGTCATTCTTGCACCTGTATTGCGTTTTCATCCTTGTCAGTAAAATTTCAACAGTGTGGTACCATTACCGTCAAAGGGTATCCCATGACTACCCCTTCACATTGGGAAAGACTTTGACCAACTGCGGCTACTGCACTCAGGCAACCTGGTTTCATGCTTGTCAGTAAAATTTCAACAGAATATGATACCATTACTGTCAAATGGTATCCCATGACTACCCTCTCACATTGGGAAAGGCTTTGACCAACTGCGGCTACTGCATGCAGGCAACCTGGTAAAGCTGCTGCGACTGGGTCCAAGGTACCTGAAAAATAGGCTACTGGCCGATCAGCACCTCCATGGACCTGTGTCAAAACAGATAAAGAACAAGCATCACGTTCATGAAAAAACGATGGGAAAGGCTTTGTGTAATCGGGTATTCCCAATGCAGGAGCTCTGCACAAACTCTCTCTCAATTCAGTGAATGCTTTCATCTGATACTCATCTAAGGTAATGGGATCTGTAACTTCCTTGTGTGTCCGCTGCTGCAATGGTTTGGCAATCTGAGCAAAATTCGAAATCAACTGTCTACAGTACCCTACCATTCCCAGGAACATCCTGGCATCTCTCTGAAGTTGGGGGACTTCTCTGCAGACTCAGGGGTGTGGAATTTATTAAAATATCTACTTGTCCCGGGGACAGGTTGCTTCTCAAATCTACTTGTCCTGTAAAAAGATCTACTTGTCCCTTTGGTGCCATGTAGTGTGGCGACAAATATGGCAGCAATCTCATTATGTAAGAGCTCTGATAATAGCCTCTCTGATTATGCCAGGGCTACTACCTTAGTAGGGCTTGAATACTTGCAGTTTCAATCCCTACTGTAGCAATTTCCTTATTTTTCCACCTTTCTGCAGATCTGCATACTGGGGCTGGAGGAAGCAGTAAGCAATAGTTCCAGGGCTGAAATGCCTTTGAGTCTGCAAACCTACTAACCTGCATGTTTTAAAGATTTTCACCAGCTTCTCTCTAATATTTTCCCATAATAAGAAAGGTTGGACATTTACTCCTGACAATGGCAGAATTAGAACTTCTTCCAGGGTTGGGAAGAAAGTGGCTGGAGGGAAAATGAACTTGCAAATGCTCAATAGATTTTCACATGAGCAAATCTACACATCGTATTTACCCATGCTAAAATACAGTTCACAAATATTTTATAGGGGTACGACATATACCATGGGTGCACTTTTGTGACTTTCTTTAAGAATTTGGGGCCACATGTCAGTAGGTTCAGATTTGCGACCCGCAAATTACGAGTCAGAGAGACTCGCAATTTACGAGTCGCAAATCTGAATGTAGGATGGCACCATCTGTGATTCGCAAGGGCTTCGCAAATGCCCACCTCATGAATAATCATGAGGTGGGTCGCAATTTGCGACCCCCTTGCGAATGGCGGCCCTCACAGGGATGGTGGCCTGCTGGAGACAGCAGACCACCATGTCTGTGACTGCTTTTTAATAAAGCTGTTTTTTTTTTTGTAATGCAGTCCGTTTTCCTTAAAGGAAAACGAGATGCATTACAAAAACGAAAAATGAAAAGTTTTTGTTTCATTTTTTCAGATCAGGCAGTGTTCCGCAGGACCACTGCCTGCTCCGAAAAAATGTTTACAGTGACATTCACAATGGGTGAAAACTGCGATTGGTTTGCGCCCGCGTTCGCGGTCACAAAACAATCCTACATTGCACTGCGAGTCGCAATTAGGATGGGCACACCCCTTCCTAATTGCGAGTTGCAAACCCGTTTTGCGATTCGGTAACCAGGTTACCGAATGGCAAAACTGGGTTTGTGCATCGCAATGTGCTTTTTGCACGCCGCAAACAGCAAAAGTCGCTGTTTGCGACATGTAAAAAGCTACCTACATGTGGGTCTTGGTCCCTAATTAGGTCTGGTGTTAACAAAACATTTTGTTTTTATTAAACTTCTATTTCTCTCTCTTTCGGCTGGCTTTACTGTGAGCGATCGCATTCTGCTCTTCCACAAGGAGCATATTGGCACACAAAGTAGTTTTGTTCAGTGTCAGGAACTACAGTGGCAATCATTGACGTAACGAAACTGGAGGGTGCCCCTTTGCAAAGAACATGGAGGAGCCCCCTCTCCAGGCCAGGTGCTGTGCTGAAGGGGCCCCCAGGAGGGCAGCTGTGGGGCCTTTGTTAGGCCACTGGTGGCAACGTGTGCTTTTAGAGTTCAAAAACGTTTTTTTTTTTTTTTTCCAGTGTTTGTTACAGTGTTGAGGGCCTGATAGCTCCCACAACAATAAAGTGTTACAAAAGCCATGTCAAAACAAGACACGCATTGATGAAACTAAAAGACTTATAAAAATATGACAGATCAGTTGGCTTTGTCAGTGTTTGTTTATTTTCATGCTTGCCATAATCGTGTTGAAAATGGTTACACTGATTTTCCATTAGAAATATTTTTGGGAAATACTAGCATGCACCAACACATTTTACTAAATGACACTTCATTTGCATCTAATCAGAGAGCATTCTGGGAGCATTATACTTAGCCTCATAGCCTAAACTTTTCAAACGTGTATACATGTTTTTTTTTTTTGTACTGGAACCAACATCAGTAGTGAAGTGTGACCTTAAAACATTTCTTTACACCACTCACCCTAATAATGAAGGATTTCAAATAATGAACCATAAATACAAGTTCGAACAGCATTATCTTTTGGAAACACATTACCTCAACTGCAGAGAGTTCCACTCTCTGTAAACAGGCAGCCAAAGGGTTTGTGCTGCAGAGGGTTGGGCCTACTTGTCCCAAGGACAAAGTAAACATAAAAACTTGTTGCCCTTGACCCCAAACAAGATGTCCCGGGCGTCGGGCGATAGGAATTCCACATCCCTGAGACTCATGGTAATTCTCTCCCTGGAGATTCTCCTTAATCCTTTTTCAATTTGATGTCCCAAGTATTTTACTGATTTTTGGCAATACTGCAGTTTTACAGGTGACACCTTATGCCCAAACTTTCCCAATTGAGTCATACTTACACTCGTCCCTTGTTCTGGATGCAATCAGCAAATCGTCAATGTACTGCGCTAGAGTCTACTGGTATGGTAATTCTAATGACTCCGAGTTCTTTTTCAAAATCTGATTAAACAGTGATGGTGACTCCGTACACCCTTGTGGAAGCCTGCACCAGCTGTAGTCTCTGTCTAGGAATTTGAAACTAAAAAGAAACTGACTTACCTCATAAAGAGGCACGGAAAAGAACGTTTGTGACCAGTCAACCACTGTGAACCACTCTGCTTTGCAAGGAATCTGAAACAGTATCACTGCTGGACTTGGCACTACTGGACAACACTTGACCACCAAATCATTCACATTTTGCAAATCCTGCACAACACGCACTTTCCCACATGGCTTCTTTAAGCCCATTATTGGTGAATTACATGGACTGCTTTACACTTCCTTTAAAACACCTTCATCAAAACATCTTGCGGCATGTTATACTGTGGAAGTTGTGGGAGTACTGCATTTGGCTTCAATGTAATCTTAATCGGTTCCACTCCCTTAATCAACCCTACTTCTTTACCTGTCAGGTCCCAGACTTCTTCTTTCACTGTTCCCTGTAAATCTGCGTGAAATTGTTTCACAGTAAACATTGGGAAAAATTCAATCAGTGGATATTCTTCACTAGCATTGTTGGTCACTATTTTAGCCACCTGTTCTTCCTCATCATCGCTGTTAGTCTGTACTTCAATTCCAGTGTCTGAACAATTAATTGAACATTTTGTCTTACACAGTAAATCTCTTCCCAGTAGGGATACTGGATTTGAATCACACACTACAAACCTATGTAGTCCCTGATAATTGCCGATCTTAACCTGCACTGGTTCTGTGATTGGGTTTGTCAACTGTCTATTTTCCACTCCCACAACTTGTACTGTTCTGCCTGAAAGAGGTAAATTCGGGACTTCCACACTTCTCACTGTAGAATGTGTAGCTCCTGTATCCACCAAAAATGAGACCTTGTAACCCATCACCTTTCCTTCCACAAAAGGTCCTCTCTGATCTACTTCTAGAGATGCTGCACACACACGGTACTTCATCTGAACTGTCACTCATCCTTTCTTCGTTTATTCCATCCTCACTGTAAAATGGAAATTGGTGTACTATCATTATTTCGGTCTTGTCTCTGACCTGCTGAGTAAGCATCACCTGTTTGTGCTCCTTTGGGGCATGAGGTATCTGCATTTGCTGTCTAGGTACCATAGGAACCTGCTGCTGTGTTGGTTGCAACTGTTAATTGTGTACATGGTACCTCATTTGCTGCACGGGTTGGAAATTCTGCACTCAATTTTGAACATTAGGAATAAATCCTTTAATTCTTGGTACTTTCACAGTTTGAAATGTACTGACATCACCACCTTGCTGAACGACACCATCATGTGCCATTAACGGACACTCATGCTTCCAGTGACCCACATTTCCGCACAAATATCACAATAACATATTTTTCATCCCCTGCATGTCATTCTGAACCACTACAGTACCCAACTCCGGACCACGCGTCATGTCAGTTCCACGACCTCTACCTCTCCTCTGAGGCTGAAACATAACAGCTCTCTGCTGCTGCGGCATAGGTGGTACTAGAGCTCCTTGCACTACTGTCTGAGCTGTCTTTATTTGCATCACCATTGCTTTATCTTTCAGCTTTTTCTGTTTCAATTTAATCTCGTCACTACAGTATTTTGCATACTGCAACACTTCATCAATCAGCATTGCCTGCCAGCAAATCAAATGACTCTTAATCATCTGCCCTACTTCTGGTCTCAAACCTTCGACTAACCTGAACACAAAATGCAACATGTCTTCGGCTCAATTACTTCCTTGCCACTGTACTCCTTGAATGCCTTTAACAATCTTTCATAGTAAGTATGTATTGACTCTTTAGACCCCTGAACCGTTCAGTCCGTTCTCTGCCAATCAATATTTTTGGGAGAAATTCTTGTCTTCAGGAACTCAATGAACTTCTACAGTAGACCATATGATCCTTCTCCGGAGGATGGAGATAGGAGTCACAGGACTGTGCTAAGTTGGTTCAGTGAGTTTTTAAGCACACGGTCATTCCAGGTACTGGATAGATCTTTCTACTCATGTAGTCTTAACAGTAGATGGGGTCTACCTCAGGGCTCCTCCCTTACTCCTTCATTGTTCAATATTTATGTGCTGCCTCTTGCCAAGGTAGTGGAGCCTTTTGGCCTCTCTGATAACATACGCCGATGACTCACAATTGGTGTTTTCTCGGACTTCAAACTACAACTCACTTGACACCTCGCTTGTCCCCTGCTTACGGGCAATATCTAATTGGATTTCAGAATGTAAACTTAAACTTAATGCAGACAAAACAGAGGTTGTGTTTTTGGGCTATCAAGTTCCTCTAAAGCCATCCCCCTCTGCTCTGTCTCCTTTTGAGAGAGCTTCCAGTACCCAAGGAACACATTAAGAGTCTCAGGATTTGGCTTGATCCGTGGCTAGCAATGGGCAAAGAAAACCTCGGCCTCGTGCTTCAGCATATTCAGACTCCTTAGGAAGGTGTTTAAAATCCTTCCGTTTGTGGCCAAGAGATTAATTATACAGGCATTGATTAGCTCATGCCTGGATTATGGGAATGCCCTCTTTCTCGGGTCCCCAAAGTATGTGAAGAGGAGACTTCAAGTGGTACATAACACCGCCGCAAGACTGCTTTTTAACATCCCTGAATATGAATCGGTTAAATCTGCATTTCTTACCCTGCATTGGCTCCCAGTCGAGCAGCAAATTAATTTCAAGGCTCTATGCTATATAAATAGAGCCCTACATGATAAAGGGCCCCCACAGCTATGCTCTTTGGCCACTTTCTATTAGCCTTTGAAACATCTTAGGTCTTCAGCAGCAGCTTTGGCAGCAATCCCTTCTGTAAAAAAAGACTAGATGGGGCGGAAGGTCCTTGTATCTATGCACGAAGCTGTGGAATTCATTACTTTATCATTGCGGCTCACCGACCAGGAACTAATCTTTAGGCGGCTACTGAAAACATGGCTATATTAATCGCTTTATGAATTTGCTGGTAGGTTCTGCTGAAGCGCTAGGAGGTCTTTGGGTAGCTATGCGCTATATAAATTGGTTAACATAACATAACGTAATTTTTCATTACCTCAGGTGAAGGTGCACCTGTTACTTTATCCCTTACCGGTTCACTTGTTGGCCAATCCACTGCTCTCTTACACTGGACCCATAAGTCGGCTGGAACCACTATCTCCAACAATGTGTTTAAGTCCTCCCACAAACATTTAGAAAGTTTCACAAATCTGTCTGTCTGCTGATACCACTCGACCAGTTTCTCTCTCAATTTTGGGTAATCATTTGTGAATGACAATATATCACTCCTGTGCCATGGGACATGAACAAACTTCCCCCCTGGAATCTCTCTCATCAGAAGCATCTTTACCAATTCCCTTTCTTTTTAAACATCTTCAGCCCCCTCTTGCGAATATCGCTTTTGCTTATCTTTTTTCTCTGTCCATCTACCTTCCCACTTTTCTAATGCTCCCCAGATTTGAGCACTCTGCATCAATTCTCTCAAGTGAGCCTTCATTCCTGCTGATCTCATGTATTTCAAATCCTTTGCCTTATCTTATCTGTAACTGCGTTTCAAATGCTTTGTTTTCTCAATCTCTGTGTCATGTTTCTCTGCTAGCTCTGCCAATTTCTGATGTATTTTACTCACTTCTTTTGTAATCTTTGGGCACAAATACCTCCGCTCTTCTTCAGTGTAGGACTCTAACCCGTTCACACCCATTGTTCCCTCAACTAACTCAGTTGCTTCTGTATTTATCCTTACGCGACTTATCTGCTTTTCACCTTTGGATGTATTTTGTGGTGTATTTGGACGGTCTAACCACTCACTCAATTGCTGCACTGGCAATCCCTGTAATGAGATGTTACTTGCATTTGGCACTGGTACCTGTTGCATCACTGCACCTGAAACTTGCGGCGTCAAAAGTTTCAAACTCTGACTCACATTTGGGCCACTTAATGCATCTGGAAGTGCTATAAGTGGACTAAGATCCATTAATGGTCTAGATCCATTGAAAGTCTGACCTGCAGATGACATCATCTGCACAGGATCTCTCATTCCCCTTCTCACAAGACTGACATTTCGTTCTGCTCTCCTGCACTTACTTTCTTTTGTGCAAATAAGAGTACTGCTGGACCTATAGTGATTGGTAGTGATATTGCATCTGGAGCTGCCCTAACACTAGCACCTTGTTCAACACGCCGAGCCGTCCTGACGGGGAAAAAAAAACTTTGGGTTTTTCATGCCAGAGGTACGAGATCTCTCTTTCTGTGCCCAAGCCTAACATTACAACATCCGGCCGCGCCTATTTAGCGAACCCAAAAAAGGCCCCTGTTCCATTAATTAGCACACTGCACCAGCATCGTGTCTGAATTAAGTAAAGCGGGTTGAGCGCCTGAAGTGGATGAGACTATACCGAATCAAAATATAAGGGTGTTTGTTTCCACTGCTCTTGTGGATCAAGGGGCTATGTTCAGTTATGTTTCCTTTTTTTTTTTTTTTTTTTTCATTTCATTATTTCAAATGTAATTGTAATCTCACCCCGAGTTATATTTGAGTTACCCGATGGATCATTCATCCACTTGTTATAATAAACCCAGGCACTATAATGGCAAAAGTTTAATTTGACAAAAGCATAAGGAAGATCAACTACATCGGCTTAATATGTGTGATCTTGGATGTGCCATATTTTCCTTGTGTATTCAGTCAGTGGAACTCAAATCTTGCACACACCATCTCTCTAGGTTCGGCAACCCCCATGTCACTATTTACCTTTGTAAGTTGTTGTGTGTGCGCCTTCGGTCTGTGAGTGATGCAGAAAATATGGAGCAGCGCCGCGGGTTGTGCTGCATGGGGAAAAAGGCCTCAGGAACCAAAAGAGAGATGATATGCCAGTGGGGCATGGCGGCACGGTCATCAATCGCCCTGCCAGTAGCTTCCATTCGAGGCCTTCGAAAAATTAAATCAGCGCCGACCACTTACCTTGTCCTACTTCTTGCATTTCTTGCTCGCTGCCCCACAAATGAAATTTCGGAGGGGCAGCACAGTCCTTTTAAATCCCCACCTGCGAGAGTGCAGTGGAACACCATGGGGGGATTTAAACACACACTTGCCTTTGCCAGGCAATGATTGGCCTGGTGTCTATGCGCCACCCTTGGCGCACTTTTCTTCCCATTAAAAGGGGGAGCAGGATGCCCCTCCCCTTGTTGGTTTGCCGCTAAAACGGCTTATTCCAGTCATTCCCAGGGCCCCGGCGGCTGTTATTGCACTGGCCATTGATGCCCCCTTTGGGGGCGGCCTCTGCCAAACCAGAGTTGAGCAAATCAAAATTTGCAAAATGTCTTTACTATATTCCTAAGGCATTCCTTTACAGCCAAGGGAAACAGATTGATATTGGCATCTTTCAGGCCAACCTAGCGCATTTTTGGAAGCAAGCGCTCTGTGTTTGCACACTTCTGAGCTTTTGTGTAAACAGGCTGTAAATCTTATCTCATACCATTTGCTGTTCTTGCAAAGACCGAGATCAGACTTCAAACGCGGTTTCCCCGAAGGCGCCTGTTGCTCGGTATGTTGGTTTGATAGCCAGCCTGCAATTTCTTTCCTTATCCATACACAAGCATTTGTGTTTTTCGGTAGCACAGAAGCCTTGAATTTATTCTTTCATTAGCACTTTTTACATCAAAATGGAGCAATAAGCTCCTGTTCTGTACATTTTTTTTCTTTTTAAGAAACACCAAGTTAATTGCAGAATACAAATTGTTTTTACAAGTGCGCACAGCAAATCTAATTTTAATTTGGTTATTAAATATACATGAACGGCAGTTCATGTGTACTGAGATTTACCATTCCCTACCTGCCACTAGACTATACCATTGTTGTGAGCCAGATTCTTCTACCCACGAGACTGTGCCAACCCCTCCCAATCTGCTGCAGGTAATCCGGTATTAGAATAGCTTTAATGTGTTATCTTCAGACAATGCATGTCTCTGCACCCCCTACCCATTCAATGGCCATTTGTGAAAGCAAATTAAGCTCCAACATGATGGTATTTTAAGCATTTCGTGTCTCAAGGTACTTTCAGTGCTCAACTTCTGTGTGTCTTTTAAATGTGCCAATCAGCCATCTTGAAAATATAAATACAAGTTTTCAAATAATATGCCAAAATGGCAGTCACTGCTTTAAAATGTAGGGGCACACAACATCAGCCATATAGACATTAGATTTCTTAAAGATCTGGAGCTTAAATTGTTGACTGTGGAACCAGTAGACGTGGGCTTTAATCACAACTCCCTCACTTGACTACATTGTGTAATCGTGGGTAAATCCAGTAATTTTCATTAATGTGAATCCTATATGAATAGTCTGAAGAAAATGCAGAAATAAAGAATTGCTCCACTTGCCTGGGTACCTAGTAGCATATCTGGATGTTTATTGTGACAAATGACATTACACAATTCCCCGCCACACAATTAAACACCACCCAACACAATAACACCCCACATACCACTCAACACAACATAAACTCCACATAATTACACTCTACTCAGTACCACATAAATACACCCCACATAAAACCACGCTATGCCACATAGCAACAATCCACATAAATACACTCCATACCATGACTCATATTTCACACCATGCCTCATATTTCCAATGAGCATAATTTCACTTAATGCCTCACAATTCCACGCCACACAATTGAACGCCACTCATTTCCAGTCGATAACCCATAATTCAACAAACCACACAATTCAGCTCAACAATACAATTACACAACATGTAATTCACACCACAGAATTCAATATCATGCCACAAAATTCATCAGCACACCACATAATTAAAATCCACTACATACCACTCCACAACACAAAATACCTGTCGACATACTTAGACTTCATGACACACAATCCCACTGTCCATAATTCCAGTCCTCTCAATACCACATCATTACTATCCACATAATTCCTCTGCAAACTATGCCACATAATTCCACTATACAAATCCACACCACACTATTCCACCCTCACATAATTACACAACTTAAAATTCCAACCCATGTAATTCCACTCCACACCACATATATACACTGCACTTATTAACACATGGGTAAAAGACATTGTGTTCAGTGTAGCTGTGTTATCAATCAATCAATCAGGAATTTGTAAAGCACACTACTCACTCCGTGAGGGTCTCATGGCGCTGGGGGGGGGGGGGGAGGTGCTGCTACTGCTCGAACAGCCAGGTTTTGAGAAGTTTCCTGAAGGTAAGGGGGTCTTTGGTCTGACGCAGGTGGGTGTGAAGAGTGTTACACGTCTTGACGGCGAGGTACGAGAATGATCTTCCACCAGTTGTAGTTCTGTGGACGTGTGGGACGGTTGTGAGGGCGGGGTCAGCGGAGTGGAGATGCCGGGTCGGGGTGTAGAAGGAGAACCATCTGAGTTATGTTGGTCTGGTGTTGTGCAGTGCTTTGTGAGCGTGGGTGAGGAGTTTGAAGGGGATTCTCTTGTTGACTGGGAGCCAGTGCAGGTCTCGCAGATGGCCTGTGATGTAGCAGTGGCGGGGGATGTCCAGGATGCGGCGTGCAGAGGTGTTCTGGATGCGTTGCAGCCTCTCCTGGAGTTTGGCCATTGTTCCTGCGTAGAGGGCATTGCCGTAGTCCAGTTTGCTGCTTTCGAGGGCTTGGGTGACTGTTCTTCTGGTTTCTGTGGGGATCCATTTGTAGATCTATCGGAGCATGCAGAGTGTGTTGAAGCAGGAGGAGGAGATGGCATTGACTTGCTGGGTCATGGATAATTAGGAATCCTAGGTTGCGTGCGTGGTCGGTGGGAGTCGGAGCGGCTTCGAGAGTGGCAGGCCACCAAGAGTCATCCCATGCGGAGGGAGTGGAGGTGAAGATGAGGACTTCCGTTTTGTCGGAATTGAGTTTGAGGCAGCTGTTCTTCATCCATTCGGCGATGGCCTTCGCGGAGGATGGTCTCGGCGGAGTCCTTGGAGAGGATCAGCTGGGTGTCGTTGGCGTATGAGATGATGTTGAGGTTGTGGGATCGGGCGCTGTGTGGAGTGGGCCATGTAGACGTTGAAGAGGGTCAGGCTGAGGGACGAGCCCTGGGGTACGCCGCAGATGATTTTGGTGGCCTCCAACTGGAATGGGGGGGGGGGGGGAGGCGGACTCTCTGGGCTCTGCCGGTGAGAAAGGTGGTGACCCATTCTAGGGCTCGATTGCGGATTCCTGCATTGCTGAGGCGTGAGCGTAGGGTGTGCTGGCAGACTGTGTCTAACGTGGCTGATGTAGGAGGCTGGACTGGCTTGTAGTGAGTACCAAGGGGTACCTGCACCTTGCACCAGGCCCAGTTATCCCTTATTAGTGTATAGGGTGTCTAGCAGCATAGGCTGATAGATAATGGTAGCTTAGCAGAGCAGCTTAGGCTGAACTAGGAGACGTGTGAAGCTACTACAGTACCACTTAGTGTCATATGCACAATATCATAAGAAAACACAATACACAGTTATACTAAAAATAAAGGTACTTTATTTTTATGACAATATGCCAAAGTATCTTAGAGTGTACCCTCAGTGAGAGGGCAGGAAATATACACAAGATATATATACACAATAGCAAAAATATGCAGTATAGTCTTAGAAAACAGTGCAAACAATGTATAGTTACAATAGGATGCAATGGGGAAACATAGGGATAGGGGCAACACAAACCATATACTCCAGAAGTGGAATGCGAACCACGAATGGACCCCAAACCTATGTGACCTTGTAGAGGGTCGCTGGGACTATTAGAAAATAGTGAGAGTTAGAAAAATAACCCTCCCCAAGACCCTGAAAAGTGAGTGCAAAGTGCACTAAAGTTCCCCTAAGGACAAAATAGTCGTGTTAGAGGAATAATGCAGGAAAGACACAAACCAGCAATGCAACAACTGTGGATTTCCAATCTAGGGTACCTGTGGAACAAGGGGACCAAGTCCAAAAGTCACAAGCAAGTCGGAGATGGGCAGATGCCCAGGAAATGCCAGCTGAGGGTGCAAAGAAGCTTCGACTGGACAGAAGAAGCTGAGGTTTCTGCAAGAACGAAAAGGGCTAGAGACTTCCCCTTTGGTGGACGGATCCCTCTCGCCTTGGAGAGTAGTGCAGACGTGTTTTCCCGCCGAAAGGACGCCAACAAGCCTTGCTACACGCAAATCGTGCGTTTGGCGTTTTTGGACGCTGCTGGGGCCCAGGAGGGACCAGGAGGTCGCAAATTGGACCTGCAGAGAGAAGGGACGTCGAGCAAGACAAAGAGCCCTCACTGAAGCAGGTAGCACCCGGAGAAGTGCCAGAAACAGGCACTACGAGGATGCGTGAAACGGTGCTCGCCGAAGTTGCACAAAGGAGTCCCACGTCGCCGGAGACCAACTTAGAAAGTCGTGCAATGCAGGTTAGAGTGCCGTGGACCCAGGCTTGGCTGTGCACAAAGGATTTCCGCCGGAAGTGCACAGGGGCCGGAGTAGCTGCAAAGTCGCAGTTCCCAGCAATGCAGCCCAGCGAGGTGAGGCAAGGACTTACCTCCACCAAACTTGGGCTGAAGAGTCACTGGACTGTGGGGGTCACTTGGACAGCGTCGCTGGATTCGAGGGACCTCGCTCGTTGTGCTGAGAGGAGACCCAAGGGACCGGTAATGCAGCTTTTTGGTGCCTGCGGTTGCAGGGGGAAGATTCCGTCGACCCACGGGAGATTTCTTCGGAGCTTCTGGTGCAGAGAGGAGGCAGGCTACCCCCACAGCATGCACAAGCAGGAAAACAGTCGAGAAGGCGGCAGGATCAGCGTTACAGAGTTGCAGTAGTCGTCTTTGCTACTATGTTGCAGGTTTGCAGGCTTCCAGCGCGGTCAGCTGTCGTTTCCTTATCAGAAGGTGAAGAGGGAGATGCAGAGGAACTCGGATGAGCTCTTGCATTCGTTATCTGAAGTTTCCCCAGAGACAGAGACCCTAAATAGCCAGAAAAGAGGGTTTGGCTACCTAGGAGAGAGGATAGGCTAGCAACACCTGAAGGAGCCTATCACAAGGAGTCTCTGACGTCACCTGGTGGCACTGGCCACTCAGAGCAGTCCAGTGTGCCAGCAGCACCTCTGTTTCCAAGATGGCAGAGGTCTGGAGCACACTGGAGGAGCTCTGGACACCTCCCAGGGGAGGTGCAGGTCAGGGGAGTGGTCACTCCCCTTTCCTTTGTCCAGTTTCGCGCCAGAGCAGGGGCTAAGGGGTCCCTGAACCGGTGTAGACTGGCTTATGCAGAATTGGGCACATCTGTGCCCAACAAAGCATTTCCAGAGGCTGGGGGAGGCTACTCCTCCCCTGCCTTCACACCATTTTCCAAAGGGAGAGGGTGTCACACCCTCTCTCAGAGGAAGTTCTTTGTTCTGCCATCCTGGGCCAGGCCTGGCTGGACCCCAGGAGGGCAGCTGCCTGTCTGAGGGGTTGGCAGCAGCAGCAGCTGCAGTGAAACCCCAGGAAGGGCAGTTTGGCAGTATCAGGGTCTGTGCTACAGACCACTGGGATCATGGGATTGTGCCAACTATGCCAGGATGGCATAGAGGGGGCAATTCCATGATCATAGACATGTTACATGGCCATATTCGGAGTTACCATTGTGAAGCCACATATAGGTAGTGACCTATATGTAGTGCACGCGTGTAATGGTGTCCCCGCACTCACAAAGTTCAGGGAATTGGCTCTGAACAATGTGGGGGCACCTTGGCTAGTGCCAGGGTGCCCTCACACTAAGTAACTTTGCACCTAACCTTTACCAGGTAAAGGTTAGACATGTAGGTGACTTATAAGTTACTTAAGTGCAGTGTAAAATGGCTGTGAAATAACGTGGACGTTATTTCACTCAGGCTGCAGTGGCAGGCCTGTGTAAGAATTGTCAGAGCTCCCTATGGGTGGCAAAAGAAATGCTGCAGCCCATAGGGATCTCCTGGAACCCCAATACCCTGGGTACCTCAGTACCATATACTAGGGAATTATAAGGGTGTTGCAGTAAGCCAATGTGAATTGGTAAAATTGGTCACTAGCCTGTTAGTGACAATTTAAAAGTAATGAGAGAGCATAACCACTGAGGTTCAGGTTAGCAGAGCCTCAGTGAGACAGTTAGGCACCACACAGGGAACATACACATGCACACCTATGAGCACTGGGGCCCTGTGTGACAGGGTCCCAGTGACACATACATATAGGCCACAAACCTATGAGCACTGGGGTCCTGACCAGCAGGATCCCAGTGACACATAACAACCATACTGAAAACATGGTGTTTTCACTATGAGCACTGAGGCCTGGCTATCAGGATCCCAGTGAGACAGTGAAAACAGTGACAAACACCCTGACATACACTCACAAACAGGCCAAAAGTGGGGGTAACAAGGCTAGAAAGAGGCTACCTTCTCACAGCTGAGAGATCCAGGAGGATGAGAGCTGCTGTTTCAACGTTGTCCAGTATGGTTCTGATGTTGCCTGTGGTAGCGATGAGGGTAGTTTGGGTACTGTGGTTGCTGCGTAATCCGGATTAGGAAGGGTCCAGGCTGCAGTTCTCCTCGAGGAAGCAGGTTAGTTGTCTGACAGCCTTATCGATTACTTTTGCCGTGAAAGGGAGCAGTGAGAAAGGCTAGAAGTTCTTGAGGTCCTTTGGGTTCACATTGGGTTTTTTGAGGAGGGCGTTAATCTCTGCATGTTTCCAGCTCTCCGGGAAGGTGGTGGATTCGAAGAAGCTGCTGATGATCTTTCTTAGTTTGGGTGCGATGACGGAGCTTGCTTTGTTGAGGATGTGGTGAGCGCAGGGGTCAGATGGAGAGCCGGAGTGGATAGTGTTCATGATTTGGATGGTGTAGTTGACGGGGGTCCAGGAGAGCAGGAGGTTGGTTGGAGGTGAATCTGTGGTGTTGGTGGTTGCCAGGGAGGCCTGGTGCTGAAGCTGTTGTGGATGTCCGAAATCTTGCAGTGGAAGTAGGAGGCTAATCCATAGGTGTATGCATTTACTTGCGTCCATGTGGTTTTCTTTTTATTTTAATATTGTAAGCTTTCTCTAGGCAGGTGTCACTTCAAGCACAGTGTATTAGGAAACATGTAGCGTGCATAGTGTAACTTTAGTAAAATAAATACCTCTTTGGGTACAGTAACTACAGCATATTTTCAGCGCCTGTGTTAAATGAGCCGGGTGTTTATTTTGCCATTGATAACTTATACATACACATCTTTATGTTGCATTAAAAAGGCATGCTAATTTGGAGGATGATAACAATCTTTACAGTGTGGTAGAAATAAAAATGATTCTACAATCTCTGGCTGTTCCACACTTCTTGTTTTGCTAACTGGTCCTGGTTTTCAGCCCAAGAGGTATTAAGCAAAAAGCACTAACAAAAAAAACATATTTTACATATGCTTGGCTAGTTGCATGTGGTGTGTTAACTACTTTGCCTGTAATCTGTAATACATCTGTGTGGTTTTCTTTCTGTCAAATATTGCAAGGTTTCACTAGGTAGGTGGCACTCACAGTGCCCCCTCCTAAAAGTACTAAAAGCCCAGCTCCTGCCCACAATAACATACGGGAGCGAAGTACAAAGGGACAGGAACATAAATATCTTCAGCCACGCAGTGAGCAAAGTTTACCGGATCTTCAAACTTCCTAGATTTACCTCTCCCGCCCAACTGAGACTGGAGTTTGGCTTACTGAATCAATCTTTGGCACAACGTTGCGCATATTTAAACTTCTGGAGCAAAGCCTGTGGTGCCACTCTGGACTCTCTTAATTACCACATGTGGCAAGAGCTCAAACTTAAGAACGCCTCCTCATTCAGAATCCACCTAGATGACTCACTTAAAATGACCAGGCTCAACGACCTCTGGAGGATCTTAATCCCGCACAGCGCCTTCAAGAAAGCAGTTGGGAAATCAACCAGGTATCAGTCACTACTGGAGGACAAAGCAGCCTTCTCATGGAGGTCTCCTGCATGGATGACCATGCATACCTACACGTCACTGGCACCACAGTCATATCTAGGCCAGGGTTTCTCCAGACAAAGGAGCAATTCTTAAAATATCGTATTGGTCTCTTGCCACTTGCTTCAAATGCAGCCTACTGGCTCAGGGCTACAACCAACCCTATCTGCCGCCTCTGTGGTGAGGACACAGATCATGTTTTACATGTCCTCTGCTTATGCAACCGCCTTACACCAGAACAAAAAGCCTTACTAAAGACCAAATTAAACGAAAAAGGCATACGGACACGGAGGCAAGCGGTGCTGGTGTGCCTCGCACCTGGGGACCTGCAGCTGAATTGTGCTTTCGTGAAATTTCTATCAATGTGACCCAAAAGCAGCATTCAATAAATCCGCACCATCCTCCCCCACTCGCAAGAAGACCGTTTACAGCCCAACACTTGCTATTGATCTCTAACAGTACCTAGAGACACACTATCTACAATGGAGCGAGCAAAGTTTTAAGTAGTAATTGACTTATGTTTTTAAATGTGTTCATATGTTTACGATGGAGTGCATATCCAAGTAACTGGAGAAAGCGCAAATCTTTTAGACGGTTAATGATTATTTAGTGATACCACAAATGTATCTTAAAGGTTTTTTCTTTTTTTCTTTGCTATGGTTTTAAGTAACTGAACAATAAACCCTTTACTTACATAAAATACACATATATATATATATATATATATATATATATATACATACATACATACATACACAATTGAATTCCTCCCACTGTTAGCGTTTGGTACTCCGCCTAGTAAAACAAAGGTTCCAGTCACAAAGTAACAAACTTCCTGACAGTTTCTGTTTATATTGCAGTGCTTCAGTCTCCAATTAACACTGAAAACGGACTACAAAACATTATACTCAAAGCAGGAGCAAAACAATCTCGGCCATCTTGAAATGGCTTTTTTGCAACGAATTGATAATCTCAATGGCAATTCAAACATCTCCCGCCCCCCGCCCTCCCCCCCAATTACAATCTTGCCCAAGTGGGCTAAATGTTACCACAAAGGAAGTTAAACCTAATGTTCTCCTATACCCTAATCTTGGCATAACAGTTCCATAATAGTCAGGAAAGAAGAGTTGAGACAATTGTTACATAAATTATTTCACATATTTTTTCACCAACCTTTTCCAGCAATTGTACATATTTGTACAGTTCTTGCACCTATTGAAGACAATATATCTATAAGAGAAAGGCATTGATGTGAAGATGTGAAGGCTGTAGGAAAGTACCATCTTGCCTAGCATGTTACCCCCATATTTCACTGTATATATGTTGTTTTAGTGTATGTGTCACTGGGACCCTGTCAGCCAGGGCCCCAGTGCTCATAACTGTGCCCTGTATGTGTTCCCTGTGTGATGACTGTCTCACTGAGGCTCTGCTAACCAGAACCTCAGTGGTTATGCTCTCTCTGCTTTCCAAATTGTCACTAACAGGCTAGTGACCAATTTCACCAATTCATATTGGCATACTGGAACACCCTTATAATTCCCTAGTATATGGTACTGAGGTTCCCAGGGTATTGGGGTTCCAGGAGATCCCTATGGGCTGCAGCATTTCTTTTGCCACCCATAGGGAGCTCTGACAATTCTTACACAGGCCTGCCACTGCAGCCTGAGTGAAATAATGTCCACGTTATTTCACAGCCATTTACCACTGCACTTAAGTAACTTGTAAGTCACCTAGATGTCTAACCTTTACCTGGTAAAGGTTGGGTGCTAAGTTACTTAGTGTGTGGGCACCCTGGCACTAGCCAAGGTGCCCCCACATCGTTCAGGGCAAATTCCCCGGACTTTGTGAGTGCGGAGACACCATTACACGCGTGCACTGTACATAGGTCACTACCTATGTACAGCGTCACAATGGTAACTCCGAACATGGCCATGTAACATGTCTAAGATCATGGAATTGTCACCCCAATGCCATCCTGGCATTGGGGAGACAATTCCATGATCCCCCGAGTCTCTAGCACAGACCCGGGTACTGCCAAACTACCTTTCCCAGGGTTTCGCTGCTTCACCTCCTCCACTCCCCTGACCTGCACCTCCCAGGGGAGGTGCCCAGAGCTCATCCAGTGTGCTCCAGTCCTCTGCCATCTTGGAAACAGAGGTGCTGCTGGCACACTGGACTGCTCTGAGTGGCCAGTGCCAGCAGGTGACGTCAGACTCCTCCTGATAGGCTCTTACCTGTGTTGCTAGCCTATCCTCCTTCCTAGGTAGCCAAACCTCCTTTTCTGGCTATTTAGGGTCTCTGCTTTGGGGAATTCTTTAGATAACGAATGCAAGTGCTCATCAGAGTTCCTCTGCATCTCTCTTCACCTTCTGCCAAAGGATCGACCGCTGACTGCTCAGGACGCCTGCAAAACCGCAACAAAGTAGCAAAGACGACTACTGCAACCTTGTATCGCTGATCCTGCCGCCTTCTCGACTGTTTTCCTGGTGGTGCATGCTCTGGGGGTAGCCTGCCTCCGTCTTGCACCAGGAGCTCTGAAGAAATCTCCAGTGGGTCGACGGAATCTTCCCCCTGCAACCGCAGGCAACAAAAGACTGCATCACCGGTCCTCTGGGTCCCCTCTCAGCACGACGAGCGTGGTCCCTGGAACTCAGCAACTCTGTCCAAGTGACTCCCACAGTCCAGTGAGTCTTCAGTCCAAGTTTGGTGGAGGTAAGTCCTTGCCTCCCCACGCCAGACTGCATTGCTGGGTACCAGGATTTCCTTCGTGCACAGCCAAGCCTGGGTCCCTGACACTCTAACCTGCAGTGCACAACCTCCTGAGTTGTCCTCCGGTGTCGTGGGACTCCCTTTTGTGTCTTCAGGTGAGCTCCGGTTCACTCCTCTTCTAAGTGCCTGTTCCCGTACTTCTGCGGGTGCTGCCTGCTTCTGTGAGGGCTCCCTGACTTGCTGGGCGCCCCCTCTGTCTCCTCATCCAAGTGGCGACATCCTGGGCCACAGCAGCATCCAAAAACCCTAACCGCGACCCTTGCAGTTAGCAAGGCTTGTTTGCGGTCTTTCTGCGTGGGAACACCTCTGCAAGCTTCTACACGACGTGGGACATCCATCCTCCAAAGGGGAAGTTTCTAGCCCTCTTCGTTCTTGCAGAATCCACAGCTTCTACCATCCGGTGGCAGCTTCTTTGCACCCGCAGCTGGCATTTCCTGGCCATCTGCCTACTCTCGACTTTGTCGCGACTCTTGGACTTGGTCCCCTTGTTCCACAGGTACTCTTGTACGGAAATCCACTTTGGTTGCTTTGCTGGTGTTGGTCTTCCTTGCAGAATTCCCCTATCACGACTTCTGTGCTCTCTGGGGAATATAGGTGCAATTTACACCTACTTTTCAGGGTCTTGGGGTGGGCTATTTTTCTAACACTCACTGTTTTCTTACAGTCCCAGCAACCCTCTACAAGCTCACATAGGTTTGGGGTCCATTCGTGGTTCGCATTCCACTTTTGGAGTATATGGTTTGTGTTGCCCCTATGCCTATGTGCTCCTTTTGCAATCTACTGTAACTTTACATTGCTTGCATTACTTCCTTTTGCTATTACTGCATATTTTTGGTATTGTGTACATATATCTTGTGTATATTTGGCATCCTCATACTGAGGATACTCACTGAGATACTTTTGGCATATTGTCATAAAAATAAAGTACCTTTATTTTTAGTATATCTGTGTATTGTGTTTTCTTATGATATTGTGCATATGACACCAGTGGTATAGTAGGAGCTTTGCATGTCTCCTAGTTCAGCCTAAGCTGCTGTGCTATAGCTACCTTCTATCAGCCTAAGCTGCTAGAAACACCTGTTCTACACTAATAAGGGATAACTGGACCTGGTACAGAGTGTAAGTACCCCTTGGTACCCACTACAAGCCAGGCCAGCCTCCTACAAAGGCCTTCTCATGCAGATAATTGTCTTCATGCTATGCAAATTGATAAACCAACAGATTTGATATTAGGTTATCTGCCAAACAGACGTTCTATTCCTTAATCAAATTCTTAAACACATTCCCAAACTACTAAATCTTTTAATTATTCCCCTAACATCAGGGAAAAATCATCAAAAATGGATACAATAGCTCCTTTGCCTTCCATAAGTGTAATAAACATCCTGCTTAAAATTCAATTGATGTTTCCTTCAATGCTTCAGCACCACTGTGACTGTGAAAAAAACAAACGCAAAACTGACATGAAAACGTTAATGCTAAAAGATGAAACCGCAGAGAAACAGATAATCTATTTAAACAATACCTTTACAAAATGTATCTAAAAATTGTATGTATGTGTTTCTCTAAAAGAAGGATACATATCTGAAACAGACTGAAAGGTTCCAATCACCTACGTGTACTGCCATTTCTTCATCCAAATTAAGACCTATCGGGTAAAGTGTATTGAAACTTATAATATATCTAGACTCCAGTCTTCTCAGAAGTAAATTTCTTTTACCTCCTCTTTCATTAATTGCAAATATATACAGAACTACAAACTTAAATAGATTATCTATTTGAGAGTGAAACTCCTTAGTGTGTGGCTACTGGATCTGTTTAATCATGGTGTAAGATAGCCCAAGCGTGTTCTAACATTCTTTTCTTTGCTGTATGGATGGTACTCTCAATGTAGAATGTTTTGCAAGGACCCATTAATTCATAAACACAGTAATCCTAAACACAAGATAAGTGTATCTTAATGATGTAAGGTTTAGGAATTGGGGGAAAGTTCACCATTTTTTAATTCACACTGTAGCTACAAGCTTTATATTTGCCACAAATGTAAAATCCTTGAACTGGATTGTCAATTTGATCTTGTGGTACTAAACATCTACTCAGTCGTTCAGAGAGGTGCTCCTCCTAAATGTAAATACTGGGTAATCAACTAGGCTTTTAGAAAATGTCATCAGTTTTTAAAACTGGTCAAAACATTGTTGAAAATCTCTCATTTTACTAGTGCTATCATGGGAAGTTGTAGTAAACCTGATATATTGCTCCTTATCTTGATTTTTATTCTTTAAGTAACGCATCATTTCTTTTACCCTGAGAAACTTTTTGAATCGCCTTAACCGTAAGTTTATTATAACCTCTCTGAAGGAATCTGTCATTGTTTTCACTTTTTGATAAAAGGCAATTTCTGAACTGCAGTTACGTCGAGCTTGTAAAAGTTCTCCATAGGGGATACTCTGTATTAAATTATTTGGATGACTGCTGCAGGCTTGAAGCAAACTATTGCTAGCCGTTTCTTTTCTATCTAAGGTACTTGATAATTTGTCATTCTCCTTACAAATTAACACATCCAAAAATTCAATTGATTCAGAGTCAATTCTACTTGAGAATTTCAAATTAAGAGAGTTATCATTCAAGCTGTTAACAAAGCCATATGCTGATTCAACACACCATTCCAAATACAGAAAATATCATCTATGTATCTTACCCAGAGGACTACATGTGATTTAAAGAGGTCAATATTCTCAACTACCTGTTCCTCCCACCAGCCCAGGAAAAGACCTGCATAGCTATGGGTGAAACAGGTACCCATCGCAGTCCCCTGTATTTGTCTGTATATCACATAGTTAAAAATAAAAAAGTTGTTAGTAAGACAGACTGATATCATATCCAACAGCATCTCGGTATGTAACAAATAGGACCGAGATCTAGCCCTTTAAAAATGTCTAGTTGCCTGAATGCCTAAATCATGGGAAATACTCATATAAACATTGTTGACATCTAAACAGATGAACAGAAAATCATCTTCCCAGGAAATATCATTTATCAATCGTAAGAAATCAGTGGTGTCCTTGATATATGAAGGAAGTGCTTCGACAAAGGATTGTAAAAAGAACTCAACATACTTAGAGGTGTTTTCCAGTAGACTCCACTTCAAGGAGACTAAGTTTTCCAGGGGGATTAGTGTAACATTTATGCAATTTAGGAAGGAAATACAAAGCTGGTAATTTAGGGAACTCTTTCCTTAATAACCGATACTCATCCCATTGTAATAGATCACGATCTTTCCATTCTTCCTATTTCTCAATATATTTGTGATTAGCTTCCTTAATTAACCGCCTCCCTGTTGGATATCTCATAGCTAATACCATCTGTCAACTGACGCTGGCCTTCATCTAAGTACATCTGAATAGGTGAAATTACTACATTTCCACCTTTATCAGATTTCTTAATGACTATTTTGCTGTTCTTCTGTAAAGATTTAATAGCCTCTCTGAGTTGAAGTTCAAGATTGTTCCATTTTTCTGTCTTTTTATATCTCAACTTATTCATTTCTTTAATAACACCTCTTTCCAATACATTGACGGCGTCATTACTCACTGGAGGAAAAATGCAGATGGTTTTGAACCCATTTGAATAGCTGAGATCAATATCAATGTCAGTAATCATCAGATTAATGAAAGGATCAGGCTCTAAAGTTAGATCACTGTCTTACTCACGAAGTATGTAAAACGTCTATATCACTGATCAAAAGTTTAGATGGTTTAGTTACATTGATGTCTCGTTTCAATTTCGGTTCAGTAGCAAACCACTTAAGTAGTTTTAATTTTCTAACAAAATGAAATAAATCAGTTCTACTTTGAGTGTAAAAAAAATGTGTTGTCGGACAGAAAGATAACCCCAGAGAAAGTACCTGAACCTCAGATTCATTAAGCTCAATATCTGAGCGATTAACCCAAGTTAATTTATCGTTCATTTGGCCCCTTGTTGAAACTCCCACTGACCTTTTGTATATATTTTCTTTTTCTTTTCTTCTTGCGTTTCGTTTGTAAATGCTCCTTCCTCCGTTGCCTCTGCGTTTTTCCCTTCCAGATTGTGCTGTCATCCTGCCCTGTGTCAGGAGGTCGAACTCTTTTAAAATTTTGATTTTTACTCCTTCAGCTTCAGACTGGACCAAGGCATCACTTTCACTGTTGTCACTCTCTTGTTCCTTTTGATTATCCAAAGTTCTATCACTTTGATTATCAATTCGTATAAAAATAGCCATTTCAAGATGGCTGCGATTGTTTTGCTCATGCTTTGAGTATAATGTTTTGGAGTCCGTTTTCAGTGTTAATTGGAGTCTTAAGCAATGTAATATAAACAGAAACTGTCATTGCGTTAGTTGCTCGTGACCAAGGAAACTTTGTTTCCGAAATGCGGCGAGTTTTGTGTGTGCCATTAAAATACTCACTTTAGCAATTACTTTGTGACTTAAACCTTCGTTTTACTCGGCGGAGTACGAATCGCTAAGAGTGAGAGGAATTCAATTGTAATTTTAGGGGGTTGCTACCCCGTTCCGGTCTGTCGCGGCGAAAGGACTCAGCAGTTTCATGATGGCAATTCAAACATCTGCTATTTGCTACTTGTTGCTATGGTTTTGGGTGCATTCTCTTTTTTAGTTGTTGCTCAAATTGACATTTCTGTATGCTTTCAGTGGGAATATGTAATCAGTTTGGACAGGTATTGTAAGAAATAGGGTTTCTTGTTGGTTAGGCTATGCACCTAAGCCAGGCAAAACCCACTACTCTAGTCAGGCCAAGTAGGTGACACACCAAATCTAACCTGTGCTCACCCCCCTGGTAGCTGGCGCAGAGATCCCCAGAGGTCATGTGTAAAGGGCTTGGGCAACACACTCACGCCAGTGAGATAAATACACCACAAAAGAGTCCACGTAAGATTTTATAAAAATAGGTTTCTGTATTTTATATACTGTATATCTCATTAGACCAATAACAAAGATCATAAGAACTGTGCATAAGGTACCAATCGTGATATCATCCTGATAAAGCAGGGTAAAAATGACATATATCGTAGCATCAGGTCACAAAATGCAGGAATAAAGCAGGTGGATGGTAATTATTGTGCCTTATAAACCATTACACACACTAGTACTCGTTATCCTGGGTAAGTTAATTTTCGAGAGTGACATAAATCGCAACAGCTGTTGTTAGACTTGGCGTGGTCTCTCCTAACCTTTTGCCTCTGCTTCCCAGGTTGTTGATGAGTGCTGGACTCTTTTTTGCTGTTTTTGATACACTGGTTACTTTACCAGTGCTAAAGTGCAAGTGCTCCTATGTAAAACGTTTGTGTAATTGGCTTATCCATGATTGGCATATTTGATTTGCTAGTAAGTCCCTAGTAAAGTGCACTAAGGTGCCCAGGGCATGTAAATCAAATGCTACTAGTGGGCCTGCAGGACTGGTTGTGTCACACACGAGTAGCCCTGTAAACCTGGCTCCGACCTGCCACTGGAGGGTCTGCAGTTTTGAACTGCCAATTTGACTTGGTAAGTGTACTCACTTGCCAGGCCTAAACCTTCCTTTTTCATACATGTAAGGCACCCTTAAGTAGCCCCCTGGTCAGGGTACAGTGTATGGTAAAGGTGGGATATGTACTGATATGTGTTACATGTCCTAACAGTGAACATCTGCTAAAATCAGTCTTCACTGTTGCAAGGTCTATCTCTCCTAACATGGGGGCTGCCTTTAAATAACTTCAAATTGTAGATTCCCTTTGGGAGTAGGTAAAAATGTGGAGTTTGGGGTCTCTAAACTCACAATGTAAAAATACATCTTTTAGTGAAGTTGGTTTTTAGTTTGAATATGCCATTTTTAGAAAGTAGGCATTTTCTTGCTTAAACCATTCTGTGACTCTGCCCAGTTTGTTGATTACCTGTCTAGGTCAGTTTGACAGTTGGGCTGTTTGTGAATTCCTTCTAGACAGTGAGACAAAGGGAGCTGGGGTGTAGCCTGCATAGCCTGATGAGCCATCTGTGCTAGAGTGGAGGGAGGAGTGGTCATTTACACCTGACTGGGCTGTGCCTGCCTTTTCACAATGCAGGATCCAACCCCCTGGTGTGTGTCTGGGGCCTGGCCTGGGCAAGGCAGGATCTTGCAAACAAGTTTACCAACCTCAAAGGCAGAAATGGGCATAAGTATTTGTAAGGAAATGGCTCCCTGTTGCAGTTACCCCCACTTTTTGCCTGATATTGATGCTGACTTTACTGACAAGTGTGCTGGGACCCTGCTAACCAGGCCCCAGAACCATTGTTCTTTCACTAAAAATGTACCATTGTTTCCACAATTGGCACACCCCTGGCACACAGATAAGTCCCTTGTAAAAGGTACCAGTGGTGCCAAGGTTCCTGTGACCAAGGAAGGTCCCTAAGGGCTGCAGCATGTGATGTGCCACCCTAAGGGACCCCTCACCTAACACATTGCACTGCCATTGCAGATTGTGTGTGTTGGTGGGGGAAAAAGGCAAAGTCGACATGGCATCCCCTCAGGATGCCATGCACACAAAATACTGCCTGTGGCATAGGTAAGTCGCCCCTCTAGCAGGCCTTGCAGCCCTAAGGCAGGGTGCACTATACCACAGGTGAGGCCATAGACACTGTAGGGGCATATTGCTCATGCAGCTAAGTCCATTCTTAGACATTGTAAGTACAGGGTGGCCATATTAAGTATATGGTCTGGGAGTTTGTCAAAACAAACTCCACAGCTCCATAATGGCTGCACTGAATACTTGGAAGTTTGGTATCAAACTTTTCAGAATAATAAACCCACACTGATGCCAGTGCTGGATTTATTAAAAACAAATACACCCCTGTATTTTACCCAATCCTTCAGTGCAGGGCCGACTGGTCTGTGCCAGCCTGCCACTGAGACGAGTTTCTGACCCCATGGGGTGAGAGGCTTTGTGCTCTCTGAGGCCAGAAACAACGTTTTTGCACTGCAGCAACTGTAACACCTAGCAGTGAGCCTCAAAGGCTCAGGCTTCGTGTTACAATGCCCTAGGGCACTCCAGCTAGTTGAGATGCCGCCCCTGGACACAGCCCCCACTTTTGGCGGCAAGTCCAGAGCAGATACTGAGACAAACAAGGAGGAGTCCCCTACCAGTCAGGACAGCCCCTAAGGTGCCCTGAGCTGAGATGACCCCTGCCTTTAGAAATCATTCATCTTGTTTTTTTGAGGATTTCCCCAATAGGGCTAGGGATGTATCCCCCTCCCCTCAGGGAGGAGGCACAAGGAGGGTGTAGCCACCCTCAAGGATAGTAGTCATTGGCTACTGTCCCCAGACCTAAACACACCCATACATTTTAGTATTTAGGCATGACCCTGATCCCAGGAAATCAGATTCCTGCAACCTACCACAAGGACTGCTGACCTGAAATCCCCGCAGAGACGACGGAGACAACTGACTTTGCCCCAGCCCTACTGGCCTATCTCCAGACTCCAAGAACCTGCACATCGATGCATCCGACAGGGACCAGCGACCTCTGAGGTCTCATAGGACTGCCCTGAACCCGAAGGACCAAGAAACTCCTGAGAACAGTGCCACGGTTCAAAAACTGCAACAACTTTGCAACTTTCAAAGAACTCTCTCTTCCCGCCGGAAGTGTGAGTCTTTACACTCTGCGCCAGAGAACCAACACTGCAGAGAGGACTCCCAGGCAACTATGACAATGTGAGTACCCTGAGTCGACCTCCCCCCCCCGCACCTCCACAGCGACGCCTGCAGAGAGGATCCAGAGGCTCCCCCTGACCACGACTGCCTGGTATCAAAGAACCTGATGCCTGGACCAAGCACTGCACCCGCGGCCGCCAGGACCGAGCGGAACCACCTTCCAGTGCAGGAGTGACCAGCAGGTGGCCCTCTTCCTAGCCCAGTCAGTTGCTGGCTCGAGAAGCCCCCCTGTGCCCTGCCTGCATCGCCTAAGTGACCCCATGGTCCCGCCATTGCTTTCAATCGCAAACCCGATGCCTACTTTGTCCACTGCACCCGGCCTCCCCTCTCCCTCTGAGGATGTGTTTTGTGGGCTTGTGTGTCCCCCCCCACCCCAGTGCTCTACAAACCCCCCCTGGTCTGCTCCCGATGACGCAGGTACCTGTAAGCAGACTAAGACTGGAGCACCCCTGTTCTTCATAGGCGCCTATGTGTTTTGGGCCCTCCTTTGACCTTTGCACCTGATCGGCCCTGTGTTGCTGGTGTGGTGGATTTGGGGTTGTCTTGAACCCCCAATGGTTGGCCACCTATGCCCAGGAGACTGACTGTGTAAGTGCTTTACTTACCTGAAAAACTTAACCAAACTCCCCCCCCCCCCCCCCCCCCGGGAACTGTTGATTTTTGCATTGTGTCCACTTTTAAAATAGTTTATTGCCATTTTAACCTAAACTGTGTTTACTACTGTTTTAAATCAAAGTTCTCTACTTATCTCTGTGAAGTACCTTGCATTTTATGTACTTGCCTCAAATCTTAAATCTTGTGGTTCTAAAATAAATTAAGAAAGTATATTTTTATATATAAAATCTGTAGGCCTAGAGTTAAGTCTTTGAGTGTGTGTTCCTCATTTATTGCCTGTGTGTGTACAACATATGCTTAACACTATCCTCTGATAAGCCTACTGCTCGACCACACTACCACAAATTAGAGCATTAGTATTATCTAATTTTGCCACTATCAACCTCTAAGGCGAATCCTTGGACTCTGTGCACACTATCTCTCACTTTGAGATAGTATAAAAGAGCCAACTTCCTACAGTATTGGACCCAAAACTCCTGAAAATGAGATCACTTCTGGAACCAAGAGGAACCTCTGCCAAGGAGAAGAGCTGAGGAGGAGTGCTGCCCATGCCTGTGACTGCTTTGTTGGGCTATCCTGCAGTTGCTGCTTCTGCCTGTGAAAGGGGACAGAGACTGGACTTTGTGATATATTCCTGCTTGCGAAGAATCTCCAAGGGCCTGAACTGAGCTTGTCTCCTGTTTTAAAGTCTCAGGGCCTTCAAAGACTTCCTCTTCCAGCACCTGGACTCTCTGGCGAGACTCATGTCCTACCAAGTAGTGCCCTATCCACTCCCAGGGCACTTGACGGGTGAAGTTGGCAGACTAAGAGCTGAAAATCCACACACAGAACGCCGCGCGGGGACATTTTTGAAGCACCATCTGCAACACGGCTGGGAGATCGAAGCATTGGGCTGGAGAAACGATGCGCATATCCGCTTGCGGCTGCTGATAATGACGCAAACCCTACGCAGCACGGTTTGTGGACACTGTGCGACCGAATTTTCCACACATCGTCCCGATCCGAGGTGCCCTGTCCGGAAATTGACGCATCGCTCTCTTGCGGGGGAGAAAAACGACGCATCGCCGACCTGGCCAAGAAAGAAACGATGCACGGCCTCCCTTGTGAGGAAGGAATCGACGCATCGCTGCCTTTTCTGACGCACGCTCACCCGTGCAGCTTTATTTTTTTTACCCTAATCAGGTACTTTGTGCAAAATCAATGTTTCGATTGTTTTCTATGGAGTAAGACACTTATTCTTTTGAAAATTCATATTTTAACTTGTGTATGTTGTATTTTTGTGTTTTTGGTATTGTGTGATTTAGATAATTATTGCCTATTTTTGTAAGCTGGTGTGGTGTCAATTTTGTAGTGTTTTCACTCACTGTATTAATGTGTGTTTTGGTACAAATACTTGTCACATTGCTTTTGAGTTAAGCCTGACTGCTTGTGCCAAGCTACCAAGGAGGTAACCAGGTGTTAAGTGTTTTTCTCCTTAGCCCTGACTAGTGTGATGATCCTTGCTTGGACAGGGGCAAACCTGACAGCCAACTAAAGACCCCATTTCTATCACCAGTGAATACTCATGGCATGAAAATGCAGCAGTAAGACATACAAGTCATAAATATTGTGCGCATGAAGCAAAACCAGGTACCAGTCGCATACACCAGCAGGCACGTATTGCAGCACTCATGCAGGGAGGCCTTGCTTGGTCCTCCCTGCTGTTAGGGTACCACAAGGGCTGTGACTGCTTCACCCCAAAAACTACTGATGAGTGGATGGGAGGTTCCAGGTGTGCCCCCAACCCCTCCTCCTCCCCGGCACGAGTGTGGGCAATCATCTATATCTCCCCAGGGCCACCCAAACTTTTTGGAAACATGTGGAGCCGCAAGCACAGGATGGCTGAAACACTCACCCGCCGTACTCCTGGTGAGGGCGGTTTCCATGTGTGGGGAGCAAAGGTCAGCAGAGCGGTCCCCACTTCCTTTGGGGACCGTCCTCTCCACTCTTTAAAGGCACCAGCCAGCAGTGACGGGAGGGCTTTTCCCTCAATCATCAAACTGCCAGGACTGCTCTCCAAGTCTCCTCAGCAGGAGGGGCCGTGTCAGGGGGGCTTTCGACAGCTGGCAACGGAGACAAGACTACATTGATGTAGCCAGAAAAGTGTGCCCCAGTACAGTACGGCTTCATACCAGGTTTTCTGCTGTGGTCCTCTCTGTGGGGGTGGGGACCCGTACTGCAGAGGGCAAGGGCTTCACTGTCCTACACGCTCTGGAGGCATAAAATGCTCCACTCACTGAAATGGTCACATTGAAAAGCACTCCCCATGCGCTATAACTTGTAAAAAAAATAACTCGTCCACCACATGCTCTGCAAGATGACGGGTTACAGCACTCTCCATGTGCTAGAACAGGCAAGGAAGTGCTCACTAGGCTCTGGGAAGTAAACAGTGGAGTGGGGAATAAAAAGTGCTCCACAAATCACTAGTTTAAGCAGACAAGGAGCAGGAAACAGCATCCACCCTGCGCTTGGGCCCCTTGGAGAACATTTGGGCACAAAGGAGGCAGTTATACAGTAGGCCAACACACAACAAAGCCAGTGGTGGTTATTCCTGGGAGAACCCCAGTGCCTTGGTGGGGGACCACAGTCAGGGAGCAGCTGGCAGCAGGTTAACCAGCAGAAATGTAATCCAGTGAGTCCCTTATGCCACCCAGCAGACAGCAGGGCAACAACAGAAGAGCAGTGTAGATGAGTCCTTGGTGCAGCGCAGCATTCCTTCTGACAGAGGTTCAGTCCCAGTTCCAAAATTGCTCCAAGATCACGGGGGTCAAAGCCCCTGTACTTATACTCCAAAATGTCTTAGTTTAGGTGTTGACTTCAAAGGGACCCTTTCAAGTGTGAGGCAGGGACAGTCTTCCTGGGCTAGGAGAGAGGGAGGCGAGACACACTTGCATTTGTATAGGCTATCAGTTTGCAGATGCACTCAGCCCCTCCTGTGTGATGGCTGTCTGGAAAATATGCACAAAGTGTAGCTGTCACTTGGCCCCAGACGTGGAGGGGAGTTGGGCTGCAAAGAACATAGCTATAAGCATAGAGAAATACCCACTTTCTAAAAGTGGCATTTCTAAAAGAGTAATGTAAAATTCAACTACACCAGTAAGCACAATTCCTCACTACCATTCCAAACATGCTCACGCTACTCATGACTTTTAGATCAGAGTTTACCACTTAAAAATATACAAAGGTCTTCCCAATGCTAACCTACGAGAGGAGCAGTTCTCAAAGTAGTGAAAAATGAAAAAGGCTGTTTGTCACTACTAGGACATGTAAAACATAATAGCCCCCAGAACAGCACATTATCTGTCATTGGCTTTAAAGGAGTTTGCTGAATTGCATTTTATAACTCTTTTTTTGGAAACAAATTCTATGCTATGCATTGGGTTTTCAAATTTCCAGATTACTGAAGTTTTATTTATTCTATATATAACCACAAAATCTCTAGTATCAAACTGAGCGGACCACATATTATTAAGGCATGTACCTCATCCCGTAAGATTTATCTAGTCACTCAGAGCTCTCCATTTGTTTGAGTGAACACTAACTCCGACTTCTTGTCTCTATTCAGTCACAAAGTGACATTTATCTGATCGTCTCTCCTGTGATTGACACAGTCAAATAACTGTCCCAATTCTAAATAAAGTTAGTTTTATAGTTGTTTCTACAAAAAGGGTGCACCTAATAGATTGGAAAGGTCTGTTTAATGTCTTCTTTTCAACCTGAAATAAATGTTCAGTTGTTCAGTTTGTATAGTACATGTTAATATCCGATGGTGTCCCAGATGAACTGAACTAAAACAGCAAAAATTACAAAACAAGCTCTCTCCTATATGTAGTACTGTGTGACATTAGCATTTGTGAAGTTCTCTTGAAAAGGGATGACAATATTCCACCTTGAAGTTAAGACCTTTAAATGTTTTGCTGATATGTCTTTTCTCTCTCTTTAGATTGTATGCAAATGTTACTGTATAACTCCTGATGGCAGGGAGGGGTCATGGAAGAGGACGAGCAGCTTTTACCTTTGATATCCAGGCAATTGGCTTTTCCAAAGGAGAGTCTTTACCTGAAGTGGTATACAAACCGTCCCCACTTTTTCCTGTAAGTTTAAATTTTTCATGAATTTCATTGATTTTATTAGCTTAGAATGTAGTTCTTGTACAGCCCTAAATAGTGGAGCTTCAAAGATCAGCTGTTGGGCAGCAAACTAGGCAGAAGGACATTGTCAATTGCAATCATTGCAGTTTTTGCATAACAGCAAGGTTTAATTGAGACTCAGCAAGTTGCAGAGATCAAATATCACTTAGTCATTGGTAATACAAGCTTTCCCTGTCCACATAAAATTGTTTTCCCATTGATGCCAACAGTAAATATTTCTCACACACAATTGTGTTGTCAGCAGGAGAGTCGTACTCCTCACCCCTGTAGCAGCCTCAAATGACCGGGTGGTCCTTTAGGTGATGCCTTGATGGGGCTGCAGATGTTGTGGAAGCACAGACAGTGGCAACCATATACAATACTCCCTCCACACACAAGTTGTACGCACACAACACAATGCCTTGGATTTAAAAGGCCTTATTACCAAATATTTTGCATTTTATTGAAATAAGTGATGAGGTAAGTCCATTGTAGTCATTTTTCTCAAGAACGTTGTAACCACAATCATGTGATGTTGGTGAAAGTTTCAAAGTCAGTGCCCAAAACTACCTGTGGCCAGGGCAGCCACTGTGCAATCCCTTCGATGAAAGCAGGCCACATTGCGAAAACTGTGAGTTACGCCACCTTATATGACATAAACCTCATTCCTGGAGTTTGTCTCATATCAAGGAACTGGCAAACCTATTGCTTGGAAAGCATTTTGCTACCCACCAAACTGTTCCAGTAATATTCATTGTCGTTATTAGTCTTGTGGTCTCATGAAGTGTGATGGAAATTCCATTTAAACAAACCTCAGTGCTTTCTACTGAATAATCTTTAACACATTTACTGGACTGCTAAGGAGGAACATATAATTATTTGTAGTTGGACCTTGTTATTTATGAACCAGTTTGTTTTACCTTGCTTGTGCTGCTGGTTGCAATGTTCATGTGCTGTAGCTGGATCCTGTAGAAACCAATTCTAATTAATTTCCTGTGATTTCCATTGACCAGGGGGAGCTAGTGTTGAACAACATCAAAGCCAAGAATTTGGAAACATTTGAGATTTCTGATGTTGCAAGGTGTAATGCACGTACAGGGACTGCAGAGCCACTAACTGCAGCTTTGATGTCTGGCACTAGCAAAGACGTTTTGTAATTATATAAATAATGAAAAGAATATACAGAGTGAGTGTCAGAGTTTGAGGAGTCCACAGGGCAAGCAGGGTCTGCTGAGCCTCAACTGAAGGGGTTAAAGTTTGCATGTAAGCCCCTTCAGCACTTAACTGTTGATAACTCGTCCCTTTATGTCAATTTATACACATTAGGACTCGTTTTAGGCCAATGAATCTTTTGACCCAGTGGTGAGACACCATAGAACGAGATAACTGATCAATATGTCAAGCAATATATCAATGATGTCACCAATATTTATCACCACAATACACTTTACTTTGGATAAAGACATAGATCAAACTGTCGACGTAACCATGACCTTTCAGCCATGAATAACCACACCTTTTGATAGAATTTTATGAATTTGATTCCCTATTGATTACAATCTACTAGCAGAAGTGTCAATCCCAAAACCAAGAAGCATATAAGCATAATCACAACATGGCAACTGTGATAAGATTTCATTAATGCAAGAATCATAAACATAAGAACATAACACGGTGTAAACATAGATCAGAATACAAAGAATATTACGTAAGTCTCAGTTCAGCATAGCGCAACGTCAGTCTTTGTCTATTTGTGTCAGTCAAAGTGAACACCTAGCCTAACCACTAATTAGCATCAGCATGTTGGACTTCATGCAAAATAATTTAGAACACCAATTTAGAAAACATCTGACTATGGCCTCTATTCAAAATACAGCAGTTGGTACCTAGATAGGAAAAGCAAACAGACAAATTACAATAGCATTGTCATAATTACCCTCCAAGGATTAAGTCAGCACACAGGATCAGTCTTCATCTTCAGGACATCAGTCGAATCGCCATCAGTCTAACTTCGTTTAGTGGAAAAGAGGACACTTTCCTCATAAGGAGGAGAAGCGTAAAGGGGCAGCCTATGGGTGAGGATGATTTATTAAGGCTCGAAGTCACCGAACAGAGTTTCTGGATGAAATCAATAGAATTCCCTACCTAGTTCAAACGACCCTTCTGTGACATGAGTTTTTATCTCTTTTCGTAAATACCTTCCCCCAAAATTCTATTGGACATTCACTATACCCCATTATCTTTAACCTTACAAATTATACATTAGGTAATCCCAATTGTCACCCCATGATAATTTATAACACTTTGATTGGTCTTCATATTTGACGTCTTCATAGGTGGCACATCCGGGGTTACTTCACCGTCTTGGTACGTTCCTCGGGTCATGAGTTTCCCTTGTCCATGGTCAAATGTCCTTGTGCATTCTTTCATATACTTTTGTTTCAAACTCTGTAGAAAACTTATACTAAGGCAGCTAGCATGCGGATTGGAATAGGATGGAATTAGATACATAAAACAAAGGAAAAGAACAATTTCAGGGTCATGGCCCTTTGCGACTCAGCACACTGAAAAACAGAAAATATGCTTTAATATAAAAGCTACACAGCTAAATCTTCAACTTACGCTAACTTTTAAGGCCTAGGAGATTTTTCTTATACAATGCAATAACACAAATGTTAAAATAAACCATAGCATGAACAGTTTTATTTATCATTGTTAGCTTCACGTATATAATTGTGACCACACACGTTATAGTCGAATTTTCAGATGCATATTTAAGCATTACTCTATCGTTTTTCTATGCAGCATTGATATAAGCATTTCACGTTTACCATATGTAATATTTAAACTACACTCTCTCACTGTCATTGGCAGTGAGCTGAAAAAGGTCACCAGCTTCTCAGGAAGGCAGCGTTGGGGTGCACAATCTCAGGACTGAACAAACGCACAGCAGTACAATAACTGAGTTAATGCACACTAGCACTAACTGCCAAACACAAAATATAAGTAAAATGTAATTTGGTGTCCTGGGTGTTGAAGTTGGGTGGCACTTTTTTCTGCTACTTGACCCTGTTTTTTTATTTCTTCTAGGTGGTCTCAAATAAAATGTTGATATTAGTCGTAAAAACTCATATGCTTGGAATATGTGGTAAACATATTGTTAGAAAAGACCTTTGGCTATCACCATCATTTTCGATAATTTGAGGTATATTGATCGAATGTTTCTGTGATGGATTTGGATATCTATTATGATGTAACGTTTCTGCTTTCAGTAGATATAACTACATTTTGCATGACACCCCTTTTGACAACTTGTGTATATATCTTTTTTTTTTTGTATGATGTCGTCTGTTTTTTCTTTATGTGGTTTTAGTCTTTCCCTATTGTATAACTAAATTTACAGCTCTGAAGAAGCTGAACATACCTTGAAAAATGTGTTGACTGTTATTTTAAGCCCTAATAAAGTTTTTTTTAGTTTTTTTTTTTTAGCTGAAGCTTGGATCCAAGCGGAATTGATGTTGACATAAAGGAAACAATTAAATAATATTGAAGGCGTCTAGATACTATTTAGAGACTTGTGCACCTCCAAATAGGTCGATAACACCGTACAGAACACTAGTTTCCTTGGCCCTTGAGAACTTGGAACTGAAATGGCAAGTTCGGGCATAGGTTCCACTATAAAACAGTCAACACAGACAGGACAAGTATATCCACTGTCTGTATTTCATAACCGGTTTCAGGCATTCCCTGTGAGAAATTGGGTTGTTGGTTGAATAGGGAGTGACTCCTCTTCAAACAACAGCCACAATTCCTGTCAGGGTGAATCACAAAAGTCAGTAAATTCACCTGTGCTTAACACGTGTGTTGGACCTGGCTTTTTGACAGGGTCATCCCCAAACTTTTTGCCTTCCTCCTTCTCTTTTTCTGACCTCATTTTTGCTGGTTTTTAGACTCTGCGCACTTTACCACTGCTAACCAGTGCTAAAGTGCATATGCTCTCTCTCTGTAAACATGGTAACTTTGGATCATACCTGATTGAACTATTTAATCTATTTATAAGTCCCCAGTCATGTGCACTCCAGGTGCCGAGGGCATATAGATTAAATGCTACTAGTGGACCTGCAGCACGGATTGTGCCACCCACTTAAGTAGCCCCTTTTCCTTGTCTCAGGCCTACCATTGCTAGGCCTGTGTGTGCAGTTTCACTGCCACCTCGACTTGGCATTTAAAAGTACTTGCCAAGCCTAGAACCCCCTTTTTCCGCATACAAGTCACCCTTAATGTGTGCCCTGGGTATCCCCTAGAGCAGGGTGCTGTGTAGGTAAAAGACAGGACATGTACCTGTGTAGTTATATGTCCTAGTAGTGTAAAACTCCTAAATTCGTTTTTGCACTACTGGGAGACCTGCTCCCTTCATAGGCTAACATTGGGGCTGCCCTCATACACTGTTGAAGTGGCAGCTGCTGATCTGAAAGGAGCAGGGAGGTCATATTTAGTATGGCCAGAATGGTAATACAAAATCCTACTGACTGGTGAAGTCGGATTTAATATTACTATTCTAGAAATGCCACTTTTAGAAAGTGAGCATTTCTTTGCACTTAAATCCTTCTGTGCCTTACAATCCACGTCTGGCTAGGTTTAGTTGACAGCTCCTTGTGCATTCACTCAGACACACCCCAAACACAGGGTACTCAGCCTCACTTGCATACATCTGCATTTTGAATGGGTCTTCCTGGGCTGGGAGGGTGGAGGGCCTGCCCTCACACAAAGGACTGCCACACCCCCTACTGGGACCCTGGCAGACGGGATTGAACTGAAAGGGGACCTGGTGCACTTCTTAGCCACTCTTTGAAGTCTCCCCCACTTCAAAGGCACATTTGGGTATAAAACAGGGCCTCTGCCCTACCTCAAGAGACACTTGCTGGAGAAGAAACCTGAACCAGAAACTACATCCTGCCAAGAAGAACTGCCTGGCTGCTCAAAGGACTCACCTGTCTGCTTTCTCCAAAGGACTGCTGTCTTGCTGTTGCCCTGCTGCCTTGCTGAACTCTTGTCTGGCTGTAAAAGTGCTCTCCAAGGGCTTGGATAGAGCTTGCCTCCTGTTCCTTGAAGTCTCAGGACCAAAAAGACTTCTTCCTTTCACGTGGACGCTCCGTGCGCCGAAAATTTCGACGCACAGCTTGTTTCGCGGCGAGAAAAACGCCGCACACCGACGCTGATCAACGCGACACCCTCGGGACGATCGAGACTTCGACGCACAACCTCGCAAGGACAAAGCCGCCCGACTTCCAAGGAGAAATCGACGCGACGCCTACCGTGAGTGCGAAACTTTGACGCACGGCCTCGCAAGGACAACGCCGCCCGACTTCCAAGGAGAAATCGACGCGACGCCTGCCGTGAGACCAAAATTTCGACGCACGGCCTCGCAAGGAAAACGACGCCCGACTTCCAAGGAGAAATCGACGCAACGCCTACCGTGAGATCGAAACTTCGACGCGCAGCCCCGCAGAACGACGCGCAGCCGGAAAATAAGCAGGAGAATCCACGCACAGACCCGGGACATCTGGTAATCCCCGCGATCCACAAAAAGAGACTGTCTGCGCGCCGGAAAACGACGCCCGACTTCCCCGCGTGGAAAAGAACGACGCAAGTCTGTGTGTGCTGAGCGGAAAACGACGCACACACCCCTTTTTCCACGCATCTCTTCTCCTGTGGCCCTCTGAGGAGATTTCCCACCAGAAACCAGGTACTCTGTGCTTGAAAGACACTTTATTGCTTTTTAAAGACTGAAAGACTCTTAATATCACTTTTCAGTGATATCTTTACAAATTCGTATTGCAACTTTGATCGTTTTGACCTACAATTATCCAGATAAATATTCTATATTTTTCTAAACACGGTGTGGTGTATTTTTGTGGTGTTATGCTATGGTGTTGTATGATTTATTGCACAGATACTTTACACATTGCCTTCTAAGTTAAGCCTGACTGCTCGTGCCAAGCTACCGGAGGGTGAGCACAGGCTGATTTTGGATTGTGTGTGACTTACCCTGACTAGAGTGAGGGTTCTTGCTTGGACAGAGGGCAACCTAACTGCCAACCAAAAACCCCATTTCTAACAACGTGATAGCTTGGTGCAAAAAGCAGTCAGACTTACTTAGAGGCGATGTGTTAAGTATTTACGCAGCACACAAACCGTAATAATGTGAAAACACAACCCAAGAAAAGGCTGTGAAAAATAGAATAAAGTGTAATCAATTATTTGACACCAAAACAGCAATAATATAATCTGCAGAACAGGTGGTATTAATTTTTAAAGTTATTTGCTAAAAAGTAGCCTTCAAAAGATCAAAGTGCCAACCGCAAACATCATGTCACCCGAGACTGGGTCATAGTTGAAAAATATGGTCGACCACGATAGAGCACGGGTCAGATACAACAAGTGGATTTTGCCCAATCAGCGTTCACCTTTGAATTTATAAGAAATTTTGAAGAAAACTTTCTGAAAAAGTAAGTTTCACCAGGACAGCCTGCAGGTGGTGTCCGAGGAGGGAGCGTTGTCATTGGTGAGCTGCTGGATGAAGTCATGGTGAAGATTTTTACATTCGGACTTTGAAGATTTTTGACTTCCAAAATAAAGACTGAGACGAAGCTGGAGGCTGTAGTCAACGAGAGCCCCAGGAGGCCAGATGCTCCTTTGGCGAGGAACCACTAACCAGGATTTGCTACTATGAAGAATGTAGTGTGCAACTGCAACAAAGTCAGGCCATCCATTTATGCACCTTGGGCAGATAGACAAGCATGTTGGTCCTGGTCTTCCCTTGGTTCTTAGAGCAGTTTTTAGTCAAAAATATTCTGGCCTAAGTTTTGGATTTTGGCTGTCTGGACACCTTTAGTGCCAGCACCAAGGGTCCGGGAGTGGAGGAGCACCACTTGGAGGGGTTATGACTTTACAGGATGACCGCCATAGACTACAATGGAGTGGTCCTGATGCTGAGGGATGTAGGCTCAAAGATGTTCAAGAATGTTCCTGATGCTGTGCAGTTGATAGGGGTGAAGTTCAGTCGAGTCCTTGGTCCATAAGTGAGTGGGGACAACTCTGTCCATGGATCACAAGTGTACCTTTTGGCTATCTTTGAATTGTCCTTTGGGGTGCCCGGCATCTGGTAATGGGGAGATTTCTGCAGTGACTACCAGCAATGCAACTTTGGCTCTTTCAGCCTTAATTTCTCCAGTGCATTTTTGAGGGGTCAGCCAACTGACCCTTAAAGTCTCTGCTTTGGACTGGGGCTGGGAATCAGTTTTTCCCCAAGCCAGGCATGAAAAACAGAGTCCAAACTACGCTAACCCAAAGGGCAGCAGGTGCTGTTGCTCCGGCTTCGCAGCCTTTGTTTTTGCACTTCCAACAGGTGCAAAGTGGTTGTCTTCTCATCCTCCTTTTCAAACCCAGTGAGTACTGAGGATCAACGTGCAAGGGGTGCCATAGTTGTCCCAGGAAAGTGCCCTGAGGGGACCATGCGTCACTAGCCAATGTGCAACTGGGTTACCTCCTACCTAGTGATGAAGTTTCTGTGATGTGTGGCATCTGGCTATCTCAGAATGCCACATTCTAGCCGCCTTAAGCATGGCACGACCCTTCATCGGTCGTGAGGAGCGAGGTAGCCCACCCTAGGGGTGTGGCTACCTGAGGGCAGCAGACCCATGGTAAAACTGGTTTGTGGGTGAGTTTCCCCTCTCTGGTCCTGTCTTCATGCTGTCTACGGCAACAAAAGGCATCCCGCTCAGGGGTGTTGAGCCGGGCACCCCATCAGAGGCGGCTGCTGCAGCACTGCCTTTGTTCCTGAGTCTGGTAGTCATTCAAATGTCTCCCCAGGTGGTCACAAAGCTGTCTGTATGTGTATGCCTTTCTGAGGCCACTAAACGAGCAAAGCATAGAGTGACAACTTTGTAAAAGTTGCCTTCTTTTAATAGAGACATTAATTTTTACTTGGACTTCGAGTTGCATTTACTGCCATGATTATTTACATTACCCAGTTTGGTAGACCCTGTCAAAAGTTAGCTGGGTTGGGATGCCACCCAGTAACTCTGTGTTAGCCAATTGGGCTACCAACTTTACCCACAGCAAAACAATATTTGTCTCACGTATCAAAATACAGCTCCCTGCCATAATCTTTATATGCCTTCCTTAGGGGAGACTTACATACAATGTTAAGGGATAGGGTAGTTTTGCCATTGTTTGGAATGGCAGTCGAACTGGAAGTGAAAACGGTACTTTTCCAGCCTGCAGTGGTAGGCTTTGAGCCATTTTGTACCTTGTCACATGAAGAGGAGCACAAACAGTGCTGCAGCCTTGATTAGAGACACTGACTTACATGATTTGTGTAACCTGGATACCATACACTAGTGACCTCTACTGTCCCCACTATCACTGTGTCGAAGGCGGAAACCTCTGTATCGACGATGTCAACGGGTCTTTCATCTCTGCCATCAACGATACCTATAACATCACCTTCAACGAAGGTGCCGATGACGCACATCTCGTCGATGACTCTTGTGGTGCTCTGGTCGACTGCTCTTCCATTGGCAGTGCTTCCGTCGATGACCCTCCTGTTGGAGGTGTACCCGTTGACGGTGCTCCCATTGGCAGTACTCTTGTCAGCGCCGCCACCATCAACAATCACTCTCCATCCTACAATTGACCTTACATCCACGGACTCCTCCAAGTTAACGACAATTAGCACACCAGCGAAGAGGAAAAGTCCCACATTGCAGCCTCAATTCTTGTTGGTGACATCCTTGACACTCCAAGTAAGACACAAAACTCTTTAACAGGCACATTTAACCAGATCTGTAACATCACCATGCAAGATTTCAAAACTTCTGCCATTCCACCTTCTGGATGATAACAATTCAGATGAAGATGGCTTTCATGGAGCTGCAAGAAGCCCACCAGAACTACATGTAAAGTGTCATGAATACTCAGAAGATGAGGAATATTATGATCTGCAATATTATCAGCAACCTCAGCAATACCAACAAGACATGGTATGTCTTTCTTCAGTCCTGAGTTCAGATCTGCATTTGATGTTCGCAGAATACAAAGCACATTTTCCTCCAGTATCCATCCCTGCACAGCAGCCCTCAACCTCTACAGATTCCACACACCCCAAACTCTCCTTACTCAGCCTCCTCAGCCACAGCATTTGCCTGCAACTCTGTAACCTTACACTTCCCCTTTGGTAGTGCCAGTACAGGACCCAACATCCTCTGAGGAAGAACGAGAAGAGGGTGAGATTCAGACCCTTCAAGATGAATCGGATGAATACATCTTACCTACACCAACATCTCCAATACCACCTCAAATGGATTCACCTCCAGAGGATATAGGAGGTTTCCACAACCTCCTAGAAACATCGGCCACACATTTTGATCTGCCTATGCCTGCAACACAACAAGGCTGTTTTCTTTGAGATTTCAAAGAGCCCTATAGAGCACCATTCAGGGCAATTCCCATTATTGATCATGTATGGAGTCAGGGCTTAAAAATTATGCACAATCCTGCTACAGTACCTGCAGTGTTGCCTAAACATGACAAAAAATATAAAGTCTCAAAAGATGCTCCTGCTTGCTTCACAGGTCACCCGAAGCCTGATTGAGTTATCTTGCAGGTAACACAATGCCGATCTATAAACCCCTTCACACCTCTGACCACACCACCTGTTAAAGATGGCAGACGTCTTGATGTTTTTCGTCAGTGTCCACTCTCACTGTAAGGGCTGCAAATTCCTTAGCACTCCTTGGAAGATACACTGCTACGGTTTAATATAGCTCCAAATTTGAAACCGCTTCCTGACAACATCAGAGGGGAGGCGAAGAAAGTACTGTTGGAGGGCCAACGTTCTTCCGCAGAGATTATAGATTGCACATTAGATATCGCCTCCCCCAGTTTCAGGCAACTGGCTGGAGCAGCAGTTCTGCGTCCCCAAGGGTGGTTTAAGGCTACTAATTTCAGACCTGAAGTGCAAAGAAAAAAATTGGACTGAACATATGATGGGGAGGCTTTGTTTTGGAAGCATGTCGTTGGTGCCCTCCAAACTATCAAATCTGATACAGATACTGATAGATTGCTAGCCATGATGCAATACAGCAAGGTGCCTTTTCATGGCATTGGAGGAAGAGGTCAACCTTCATTGTGGGGAGGATATCAGCAGTATTGATACCCAGTATACACCTCTATGGCTCAGCAGATCAGGTCTCAGTACCATCAGAGACAACCACCTTCAGCTGCATACAATAGAGCTCCTCCCAGAGGAAAGTCCGGAAGGCAAGGATACCTCCTGCAGGCAATGACTGCATCCAAAAACTGGCTACAACTCATTCTTCCCCATCAAAAGTACCAGGGAGGTTGACTGACCACCTCCATCATTGGAGAAAGATAACCATGGACCAATGGGTCCTCAACATAATACAATTTGTTACCTTCTGGAATTTGTACAAACACCACCTATACTAGAAGCTCCAAAACATCTGCCTTTGCTCAAATGTTGCAAAAAGGGGCAATAAGAGTTTCCTGCTCCCAAAGAGGAAAAGGTTTCTACTCACGTTTCCTTTTAATCCAAAAGAAGTAACAAAACTGGGGCCAATTCTCGACTTATTGAAATTCAACAAGTATCTCAAGAAGCAATCGTTTTGCATGATCACATTACAAAACATATTACAGGTCCTCAACAAGAGAAAGTGTGTGGCCTCCGTGCCTTCTTTCACAAATCCATCCATCCGAGACACAGGAAAGTCCTAAGGTTCACGGTAGCTGGAAAGCATTTTTAATTCAGGGTTTTACCCTTTGGTCTGAAGTCTGCTCCCTGCATCTTTACCAAATGCCTAGCACAAGTCGCTGCCTACCTCGGGCAACAAAGGCACCAAGTCTTCCCCTGTCTTGAGAACAGGTTAATGAAAGCTCCCAACAACCAGTCAATAAAGGCATTCATCAGAGCTACCTTATGTCTCCAAGGATTTAGGCCTTACTCTCAACCAAGAAAAGTCAGTGCTCCAACTATCAAGGAGAATAACCTTCCTGTGAGCCATACTGGATATCAGCCTCACCAAGGCCTACCCGTTACAAATCTCTTGTCTGGATGATGTCCTCTTGCATTCATCACATACCATACTATCTGCAGATGCACCCCCTTCAGGAAGCAGTGGAAATAAGCGACTGGGTCCTTCAAGGATATTATTTAAGTAACTCCGCTCCTAGTCAAGTCTCTAAATAAGTGGACAAGCCCTTCAAACCTCTGTGGGCCTCCAATTTTTAACCAAAGCCTCCCTGCTGGTCATTACAACAGATGCCTCACTGGACGGATGGGGAGCTTACCTACAGTACCTCCAGGTCAGCGGCAAGTGGCCTCTTCCACATCAGTCTTCTGGAATTATGGGCAGTATACCTGGCACTACAAGACATTCTTCCCAGAATTCAGAGATCTTCAGTGCTTATCCTGACAGACAACGCAACAACCATGCTCTACATAAACAAGCAAGGAGGAAATCGATCTCGCCTACTGTCTCAGGAAGCCTAGTCAATTTAGGTCTGGTCTAAATACAACACTAAATACACATAAAAGCAGAACATGTGCCACAACATCAGAACGCCATTGCAAACACCTTGAGCAGACTCACAACTTCTCATGAGTGGGAATTGGACGTGAAGACACTGGACCGTATATTTCTCCACTGGGGCAAACTGAACCTGGATCTCTTTGTGACCTCTCGGAATGCCAGATGGCAGTTCTTTGCATGCTGGCATCATCAACATGGTTGTTAGGGGGGATGCATTTTCGATCGCATGGCCCAACATATTTGCTTGCGCCATTCCTTCAATTCCTCTCCTTTCAAGAGTACTCAGCAAGATGAAAACCAAGCCCTGTCAGATCATACTGATAGCCCCTGCAGGGCCACGTCAGCAGTGGTACACAGAACTTCTCTTACTATCAGTATGTCCTTCCATCAGACTCGAGCCAATCCCATAGTCACTAACTATGAACTAGAGGCAAGTGTGCCATCCTGATCCCAGTACTCTCTACTTATTAACTTGGCTCTTGAGTTCCAAGAATTTGGTCAGTTAAACTTTTCTAAAGATTGCAGGGATAATCTTGCCAGGGCGTGGGTGGACAGTGCAAATAAGACATACCACCTGAAGTGGGAAAGGTTCCGTCCATGGTGTAGAACTGCCAAGGTACATTCTATCTCCTTGTCTCCAGAAGAGATCTTGCCCTATCTCTTGTAGTAGGCACAGTCAGGATTTACACACGCTTCCATTAAGGTACATCTTGCAGACCTTTCTTGTTCCGGAGGTTATCCAGCAAACCATCTTTGTGGTCCGAAAGAAATATTAAGCAATTTCTAAAGGGATTGTTTAGAACGTTTTGACCAGTCATAGCCCCTCCTGCGACATGACCGCTCAACACAGTATTAGGCCAGTGGTGAAAAGCTCATTTGAGCCTATCCATAAAGCAGACATAAAGTACCTTTTATGGAAGGTGGCTCTCCTCCTTGCACTTACATCTGCAGATAGGGTCAGTGAGATTCAGGCTTTTACCATCCAGCAACCATCTCTCCAATTCAGAGAAGACAGGTCATTTTACGTACCAACCCAAAATTCATTCCTAAAGTCCCCTCAAACTTTCATCTTAATGAACCTGTAATCCTTAAATAATTCTTCCCAAACCCTCAAACTACAGCTGAGTGAGCCCTCCACTCGCTAGATGTCAAAAGGTGCGTAAAGTTCTACGTGGTGAGGAATAAATCCCTCAGGAAAACAAATCCGCTCTTTGTAGCTTACAGTGCACCTAGGAGATGTTGTCCTGTGACAAAACAAACCATATCTAGATGGATTTCAAATGCAATTGTTCATTGTCCTCAAAGGGTGGGCTGGCCAGTTAGTGCATGCCCATTCTACAAGAGCAATCTCCATGTCCATGGTTTTGTTCGCAGGAGTATCGTTGCTTGACATGTTCCGTGCAGCAACATTGAAAAATGCAAACGCCTTCACCCAGCACTACTGCCTGGATACAGAAGCCCTCAAAGATGCGGCAGTAGGGCAAACGGTACTGAGACCTCTTTAAATAAAGGTGAGCCAATTCTGTTTTTCCCACCATCCACTTATAATGTTTTACACACATTTCTCAACATTTTTTACTTCTGCCTTCGTAATGGTTTGCCTTGCCAACCTCCTCATATCTTGTTAAAAAAATAAAATAAAATAAAAATAAATGCTTATTACTTATTGCTATTCTGATTCAAGCATGTGACTCTATGAAAGTTCCAATACTGGAGTAAGAGAATAATTTGCTTCCCTGTAACTGTAGTTCTCCAGTATCACAATCTTTCATAGATTCACATGCAACCCACCTGCCTCCCTGGAGAAGCTCACCTTTATTTCCCTCAGTGTTAAATTTTCTGAGCACTAATACATACATATGGTATGAGGGAAAGCAGCCTCCCTTAGTAGGCTTCTGAAGGGTGATGGTGTGCCCTGAATGATTGACTCATAAGCTTGGTCCTTTAAAAAAAAATGATTTAAATCAACGATAAATATCAATCAATATAGATATTTAATCAAAGGAGTATAGTCTGAATAGACCGCTTTCTCTCCCCTATGTCCTTACAGACCATGTCAGAAGTGTGTAGTTGGACGTCCATAGTTTAGGACGAACACTTCAAGCTCTGATCAGATTCAGTATTTAGGGACTGTCACTTGACCACTTGGGTAGGAGAGAAACGTCCCTCAGGTCTCAGTCACAGGTGAGCACGGCTCCAGATTCTCGAACTGGTGCCAGGATTGTGGTTTTTTTCATAGAGACAATCTGCAAGCTCCTGGCCTTTTGCTCGAAATAACTGACAAACTACTGCAAATGGACAACATATTTTGTTGTCCCAGCAAGTCCACCACCCCTGAAACTCAGGCTTATTATTTATTAATCTTCTAGAACCAGCATAGTGCTTAGAGGTAACACATTGAGGGTGTTAGTGCTATAAATTGTGATGTTACGATTTTTCTCTGTTTTCACTGTTATTCAAAATCTTGGCTGCTATTATTATCTTCTCTGGTGTTTCCAATATATTATGTGCACTAGATACTGGCATTTAAAATAACTATTTTAAAATGAATATATTGAATTACATATTGCGTTTTTAGTGGTCTTGAGTGTATAAACCATTAATG